>NW_026901542.1:3000000-3375000 GCF_033783945.1 Neopsephotus bourkii
TTGAGCAGAATAGCAGCAGACCATAATGCCAAGGGAATAAAAACCGAGCTGGGTTTGGAGGATATGCCTGATATACCCATTTCTTGCAACTTTACTGCATAGCTTACACTGTAAGAAAACAAAAATCAAGTTGTTCTCCTAGAAACTAGTGGGTGTGAATAGTGGAGGCCTACTGTCATTCTGTGTAGCAGTTACACTGAAGAAAGCTGTTACTGAAATAAATATGGGACCATGTCCTTCTGGTCTTACCTATTGTGTCAGTTACATGAAAGTTGATGGTTAATGTGAAAAAATGAGAAGGATTTAGCTTCAGGTGATAGCAGAAAAACCCTCAAGCAATGGAAGAATGGAAGTGAGACTGCCCAAGATTAGAAATCTAATGCTCTTCTTAGTTAAATCTGAATAGTGAAGACTGAAGCTGTGTGGTGTTCAGCCTACTGTATAGCAATCCATCATTAAAAATAGAAGAGGGGGAGAAGAAACACAAGATGAGGAAAAAGTAAGATTTCTCTGCAGACAGGTTTCTTAAAGGTACCTTTCTTAAAAATAAAAGGCTGCAAGGATTGTCTTTGCATAGTTAATCATTGCTTCTGAAAGATCTTTCCACTTCTTTGAAATTTCAAAGCATGAGGAATTTATTAGCAAATGACATTTTGTATTGAGTTGTAATATATTTTATCTTTGATGATAACCTTTATGCAACAAGAAAGATCTTTTTCAGATGTACTTTCATTTAAAATAGATACATATTCTGTGCAACCAAGTGTTTCATTTGCTACAAGTATGGCTGCCATTTTTATTTCTTGTGAAAAGTCTTTAGAAGTATGCAGATAAATCGTGGTCACCTTTGTTACTATTTTCATAAATAAGCAGTCTTGTTTCATGTACATTTTTAAAGGAAATTCAGTTTTGCATTATGAATGTTTGGGGGAAGAGATGGAATCTCACGAAGACTTCAGTGCACTGGTCCACACCAATTCTTCTAAAATAACATGTGAAAATCTGTAGAGAGATTTGTGATTTTCCTGTAATCCATTCACCTCATTACAAGTATAATGTTTAGGGATGTTGTTCTATAAAGGATATGGGAACCAGTTTTAGATACCTTGTGGTACCTTTGCATGGAACAACTGAGCCACCTTGTATCCTGTCAGGTTCATTTCAAGGGTGCACAGTGTAAATTATACTTTTCCCTTTTGCTATCTATTCCCTATAGTCATGGCAGAAACAGCTTGCACTAAAACTGTCAGTTTTCTCACAAAAGTCTCTCAACATGTAACGCATATTCTGTGCAAAAATGTCAGGGTGCATTTTCCTGATGTGCATGTCGTGCATCATTTTCATCAAGCTTTTATTTTTAGGAGAGCAAGAAAAAAAGCTCTTTTTTTTTCCTTTGTGGAATAGGAAGCAAAAAAAAAGAAAGGAAGGACAATTTAGTTAACTTTACACATGATTTCCATTTTCTTCAGGAAGACAAAGCTTTGTTTCATCGTCCAGTATATACTTTACACACTGTACACTTGTCTCTGAAAATGCTAAGAAAAAAATGCATCACAGTATCAGCTGAATGTCCAGAGTTTTGAATGTTAGGTCTTCTGTCTGACAGCTAAGTGTCTCTGGAATTATCCATTGTTTGTGCCGGTTTCCTACCTGCTTAGACTTCTGTGTCATACAAATGCTGCTTGTGAGAAAAAAATAATAATTATGTGCCTTGAAAAATGGCACAGAACTGATTAAAAACCTAAGGGGAATGTTAAGAATTTTGTGGAAGATTGTAATATTTCATATCAGATTATAATCACTGCATGCAATCGGGTGATAGGTACTCCCATGCCACAATGGCACATCTAGGAAGCTGAAACAGGTAGCCTGACCCTTTATTTGAATGAGTATGGGGTGAACAGATTACATATAAAGACAAGTGGATGAGAGACATTATTCCTTCCCCATTACAATTGATGTATTTTGATATCAGCTCTCATTCAAATTGGCTTCCCACTGATAAGAGTAAAGCAGGAATGGATGTGTTGGATAGAGAGAGGGGAAAGTTAAGAAGGGCTGTAACCACTCTACTTCACCATCAGCGTGACCTACTACAGCCCATATGTCCCTTATCCCAGGACATAAGATCTTGTGATGTAACACAGTCTTTCTGACTGCACTTGATTGGACTGTGACTTTATCTTCTTATGGAGGAAAGCATCACATTTTTCTCCGGTACTTCTCTTGTCATACAACAGCTGATAAAGGAATAATTTTTTGTTAATATGGACCACCATGAGCAATTCAACAAGGTGTTGTTCAAGATAAACTGTATCATGCTTCTTGCAGAAAATAATTCAAGATATCTGAGGTTTGAGCGTTCTAGAAAATTAAGAACTTCTTGCTTTGACAATCACTGATCTCAAACAGACAGTCCAGTAAACATGGCCCAGCAGAGCTAAAGAAGTTAGAAGGTAGGGATAGAGTTCTTGAGACAGCTTCTCAGTCATCTACAGGAAAAAAAGTCATCCAGGAAAGAAAGGTGGATAAGTAGATTCATTTCACCTCACCTGAGACATCTGCAATACATGTGCTTCCATCTAAGCTAATTGCTAAATTCCCTTCATCTGAAGGAGACACTTCTAGGTGTTGATTCATCTGACCCATTTTAGATGTTGGATTCAGGGTGAGATAACAATAGAAGGCCCTATTTCTCTCTATAAAGGATGTCTAGATTGACCCACTCAGACCTAGATGCATACCAATTCATCATCAGGCAGAACAAGTTTTTCACAGCACAAAGCAAGTTAGAAAATTGATTCAAGTTCTACCATCAGCTTTGTTGTATGAAATGAGACATCTGTATTTGCCAGAGATGTATGGGTCTGTTCTGAAAGACTTAGTCATTTTAAAGGGCTTAAATGGAACTTCTATAAAGTACACTGAATTGTCTTAAGAAATAGTATTTCCTTAAACTGAGATCAATGAGCAGTATAGTACTAAGTTCCAAGTATCAACTTCTGTTCTCTCTGGAATTTGGGTAACAAGCGATAGTTCAAAAAGACCCTGTGTGAGCTTATTCTGTTCTGTTTGGCCCCACGATCTGGACAGTCACTTCTGCAGCCCAGTTACCTTTGTGAAACCATTCTCTATCTTTCTTACCATGAAATCCCCAAAGTTTTACAGACAAACTAAAGGATTAAAATCCCTGAAGCCCTAGAGAAGACAAAGTGAAACTAGATTTCTTTACACTGATGACTGTTCAAAAGCTCAGCTTTCCCAATGAAGTCCTCTTAGAAATAAATCAGAGATCATGGCTGGCAAAGGGTATGTTCATGGTGTGTCAGTGATGAAATGGCAGGACATTTAGTTGAACCCAAGGCAACATTAACATGGCTACACAGAGCATCATTAGAAGCAAGACTCAGCAAAGGAAAGAAAGTAAAATCCTGAGTAAACTCAAGCCCATTCACATCGCATTTTGAGGAGCAGTCATTTGAAGAGCTCACTTTCTTCTAACCCAACCTGCTAAAGCCTCAGCCAGAGCCTGCAGCTTCTTTTTGCCCCATATGGTGATTTACGGAGGAGCCTTTTGGGCAACAAACCAACAGGGAGGTTGAGCACAATACTGCTGATGGGGAAGGCTTTGCTAAAGCATCTTTTAATCCGACTTAAAACCCTCCTCCCACAAACTGTTTGCTTTTTTGGGGGAAGCACAGCATATGTTCACCTTGGAAGGAGGTTGCTGCAGCAGAGAGAACAGCTTCTCAACCAGTCCTTGAGGCTTACACCCACGAGTCCCTGCTTTTTGACACTCTCAGTGATCCCTTCCCCCACATTCGCTATATTTATTCCAGTGAAAATATGAGCTGTGAACTAACTAGGCCCATTTTCAGGAGAGCTCCTTTCCCATAGGAATGACAACAGATACTGTACCCAAACACTTACAATTCATTCACTGGAGGATGCTCAGCTGCAATGGTGAAATGACCCAAATGATAAACCACGTCAGCTGAATTCAAGTAATAATTTCTAATACACTCTCTGAATTCTTTTCCTTCTGATGTATTTACTTTAAATGACTTGCCCTCTTGCAGCTGACTTTTCTTTCTATCCTTGTGCTCATTTCAGTCGTTTTGGGTTTTATGCTTTTTTTTAATGATTTTTTCCAGTGTACCCTAAATGGAGATGTAGGAAGGGAGTAATTGAAGAAACAGTGAAGTGGTGCAGAAAATGAACAGTGAAGTGGCCAGCTTTTGGGTTTTGTCTTAAATCATTCTAATAGCTAACCATAATCCTAGTTCTGTTCTCTTGTAGACTGGGGATTTGCTTCCTTTTTAAACTGGAAAGGGACTTTTTACAAGGGCATGTAGTGATAAAACAAGAGGGAATATTGAGATTAGACTTTAAGAATAACTTCTTTACTACGAGGGTGGTGATACATTGGAACAGGTTGCCCAGGGCAGCTGTGGATACCACATCCCTGGCAGCATTCAAGTCCAGGCTGGACAGAGATCAACCTGGTTGAGCAACCTGTCCCTGCCTATGGCAGGGGGGTTGGAACTAGGTGATATTTAAGGTCCCTAGCAACCCAAACCATTCCATGATTCTGTGATTCTAACTTCAGCAAAAGCAAAGCAGAAGACAGTATGTGTTTCTCTATTATGCTGGTGAAAAAACCGTTCTTTACAAACTCCTGTGTGTATAAATTCCTGGTTTCCTGTGTATTGTGTAATCAACAAGGATTCTGTGGCCGTGTTCTCCAGGCTTTTATTATCAGGGGAGACCACAGTCAGTGTTGCAGCAGTGTAATTACACTGGTTCAGGGAGGAAATATGCAGTTCCTTGGAATTTAATTGGCTACGCTGAATTAATGACCTTCCTGGACCTAATCAGAAACAATGCAAAGAAATATTAAAGCAAGAATTATTTGATTCCTGCAAAATCTGTCTGAATGATGCAAACACAGCACTTAATTGCTGAAGACATTTTTATGACTGGAGGCACAATAAAACACTATTGCAGTTTTAGAAGCATTTACTCAAAGTCTCTGCATATTTATATCACAGTACCAGAAGCTCCTGGTAAAAAGTTCCATGGAAGGTGCTGAGAGAACCAATAACAACCTGACTCAGGTCACCAAGTGTGAATTTTCAGCCTCTAGTCATAATAACCTTGTTTCATGTAGGTTTAGAGCTATAGAAACTATGTGGGTTTTTAAGCAGAGATTGACAAGGAACAAAATGGAACAAGAGCTTTAAAGGTGCCTCCTAATCTACATGGTTCTGGTGATACAGAATCTTGTTGAAAGAGGACAATGTTGGATAGGGGAGCATCACAGCTTACAGCCTGGGCTGGCTGGTAAAGGAGAAGACTAGGAAGGTTCATCATATCCCATGCATGGGGGTGATCTGGGCCCTGGTGAACTTACTGTTATTGCTTGGTAAATATTTAATAGAAGCATAAGGGAAGAAAAGTCATTAGTGAAAACAAATGCATGTTATTTAAATCCGATGCTTTTCTCTGTGGGTGTTTTCATGCACAGTAAACAGATGTTTTCAAAGCTCAATCAGTTTTTGAATATAAAAGTTCTTTATACCTGCTTAGAGTCATGCCTTTGCATATAATGTGTGTACAAAGGATTTATGAGAACATCACAGAGCAGTCTGTATTTGGCATGCCTGGATATTTATTTAAGTGCATGACGAGGAACTTTGGGTTGGTTGAAAGGGCGTGAGGCACTGCCAACTTCATAGGCAGCATGCACTGCTCTGCACATCCGACAAATCCTATAGAAGGCAATGTCAGAAAGGGGGATGAGTCTCAGACAACACAGGTAAAACAATCTTGCAGTGATCTGTAGCAACTAATACTTCAGGAAGAGAAAATTCAGAGTACCTGCTGAGTGGCAGAGGGATCTACAAAGATGAGGGGAGGAAACAACATAAACTACCTCATACCTTTGTGCCAGGCTCCTGCAGCTTGGATCCAAAAGTTTCCTTTCATATCAGGTAAGATGATGTGTGGGCTTACCAAAGAGCAAGGTTTCTAGTTCTAGTAGGCGAAGGACTGTGTTTTGTGAGGTGAGCTGGGTAAAAATAAGGGTCACTGGGGAGCTTCTTGATGCCGCAGCCAAAACAATGCAGATTCTGGAGTGGGCACTGACAGAATGCTATGAAAAGCGCTTGTGCTCTGAAAACCTAAACTTCTCAGAACCAGTAGGTACTTTTGTCTTTAGGCTTTCAGGCTTAAAGTCTTCATTTGAGGAAGATGATCTGTATCACCCTACATCCACATCTCATGGGACTTTCATGAAGACCACTTTGCATATATGGGATTTTCTGATGTGATGACAAAAGCCAAAATGGAAATGAATAATTGTTGTCCAAAAAGGGTTCAGAGTATGAAGGAAATCAGGCATTAGACCTCATCTGCATGTATGTATTTCTCTCTCCCTGACTAATAATTCCTTCCCTAATCTAAGAAACCTCTCCTTTGGAGTACGGTAGATATGTTCTTGTACAGACAAAAGTACATAAAATGGAAATAAGTTTCAGGTGACATATACATGTAATCTAATGACTTGCTGTTAATCTTGGGGCTCCTCTTGCAGCACGAGGGTTATGTGATCTTCACTGACCATTTCCTCCAAACTTGCTTCTGAGTGGTTGCTTTCATATCCTTATCCCTAGACTATTTTTATTCCAGCATTTCACTAACAAGTACAAACGATTTTTCTACTTCTGTAGCTCCTTATAATTTCCTCTCAAGATTCTTTGTCAGTCTCTTTCCTCTCCAGTCAGTACATTCATATTTGGTTTTATAGAAAATCTGTATTTCCATATCTCAAATTTCTCATTTCAGTGCTAATTCTCCTTCCAGAGAGTTCTTTCCTCCCTTCATTTTCTCTCCAGTCTCTATCTTCCTGCCAAGTAATACCCAGTCTCAGCCTTTACATTAGACTCACACAAACTTTTTATTATGTCCTTGCTTCCTCCCCAGTATCTGGACTCCTTCCTGAGGCTGCTGGGCAAAACAATCACTTTCTCGATGAATGGATGGGCTGCTATAGCCAAAACTGTTAAAATCATTTTGCTGAGAGGCTGTAATCTCAGTATGGAGAATTTGAAGTAAAACAGACTTTAGTGTCATCATAAAACTGGTTAAAGTTGTCTTTTTATTCAGGCAGGCTTAGTGGTACATAGTGCTACAGGCCCAGACATATGGAAGAGTCAGTTCTCCAAGATTACTGAAGCAAAGTAATCTATTAAAAGTGATACGCTGCACCAGATACACTTATTCCAATTTATAAAACAGAAAGTTCCACGGCCAGTATTAATATTCTTTTGCTACAATACACAGTTTTATTTCATGCTTCATTAACAAATGTAGGTGTTCTTGACAGTAACTTAGCTCTTTCCAGCTAGGTCTCATGCATTCATGCTCTTCCTCATACAATGCAAGATGAGGAGGACAAGGTGACTGTTAAGAAAAACATGGCATCATTTTTTACTTTTAAGCCTGAGAAATTTTAGTTTCTGTTTACAAGCCATTCCCAGCTTGGCAATGTCCTTAAGATGGAGGTGGTCATCCTTCAACCAATCAGCTCAGCATCCCTCCTACTTCAAGACCCTGCTTGGATGCTCCCCAGCAGCTGCCCCAGAGCAAACACTTTGTTCTGGAGGCAGCACTGAGTCACTGTCCCTCCTGAGGCTGGACTACCCCATGTTCTGTCCCTCTCCTGTTATGTCATGGGGTTCCCAGAAAGGCACAGTTGAAGCAGCTCATCCAACCTGCCCAAACAGATGGAGTGGGGAAAACTGAGAAGAAACCCTATGATTATTCTGCCACTAACAGGAGAGGTCACTGCTGTCTGCCTCCTTTGCCAGGGTTGGTCTCGTGGCAGCAGTTAGAGTTTATGTCAGATACCCACAGTGAATCCAGAAGCACTGAACACTGCACTGGGCAGCTGCAAGGGTGTATGGGGAGGAGATGGAGGCAGACCATGGGACAGGTATTGTAGTGTCTGGCCCTTGCCAGCCACTAAAGGAAGCTTTGGGTCTGCTTGCCTGGGAAGGTTTAAACAAGGAAAAAAGTGTCGCTCATGCATCAACAGTGTGTTATTTTTATGAACAAAGATAAACTTTATGAGAGCAGTTCCCCAAAATCTGAACAGTTTTATCAGTTATAGAGCATGCAGTACACTGCAATCCTCCATGCGCATCTCACCATAGCTCCAGCTGACCTCACTTACTCCTGTACTGACTGTTGATAGTAATTCAGCTAAATAAAAAGCCTGTTTGTAACACTTTATACTGCCAGAGAAATGTGCTGTTGTTAGAGCAAAATGGTGAGATGAAGTATTCTGAGAGGGGAAAAAAAATCCCCATATTAGCAAGCACCTAAATAAGTACAGTGTATAACACTAGACTGATATAATAAATCCATCTTATCTAATGCAAGATTGCCAAGTCACACTCAAGTTTATTCGTACAATGATAGTGCCTTTAATTGCTGTGTTAGCAGTATCACAGTAGTAGCTCAAGTTGCAATTTAGTCAAGTAAATGTTGTAAATGTACAGAAACAGAAGCATTTAAAGTTCAAAATAGAAGGGATATCCAGATAAGAAAGTAGGCGTGAATTGCAATTCTGCTTTCAGAGATAAGGACTGAAACACTGATGAAAAACTACTCTCCCTGTTCTTTATCTCTTTGACTATAGTGTCACATAGAAGCATGGCAGTGAGCAGAACTGCACAAACCCAGATTTTAACCGTGTCCAGCCTGAATCAGATTTTGCATGTAAATACAACAACAAAAAATGAGACATTTTGACGTGTCTTACTGTATGTAAGAAATTTGTGTCTCCCTAATTGTCTTTATTATATGCTGATTATATACTGATGGCAGGCATTGTGTTTTAAATCTTTAACAGCAAAACAGGGTTTTAAGTTAACCTTTTCGAACTATTTTTGAGTGCCTTTGGCTGTACATGAAAAGAATGGAAAACTCACTCAAGGAACTTTACAGATTACGCAGTTTACTACAGCCCTGTAAAGGAAGCATTGGAAGAATCAGCTGTGGTTCCTGTCTCATCTTGTTTTCTTACCTTACTGTCTTTGATTCATTCTCTGAGCTGGGATTCTTCATTTCTTCACCGAATTTTATCGCAGTTGGTACCTAGATGGAAGCTTCTGGGCCATTGACAAATGAAAAATAGATCCTAACAATACTCTTGAGCAGGGAGGTTGGGGAAGCTAAGGAAGTGCCAGGTGTCAAGCCAGATAGTGGTCTAGGATCTTGTATTCACAAAGTACTTGGGTACACTCTGACATCTAACTATCTTCCAATAGTTGCATTTAGGTACACGCAAAAGAAATGTACTATAATAAGCCATCCATATATTGCAGTCACAGGGAATGCATCTAGAGTGTATCACCACAAAAATCTCCCATTTGTTGTACAAGCCTACTCAATAGAACTATTTTTATGTGCCAAATAATTAAACAGCAGTTTGTTTGTTCATGCATAGCATGAATTGTTTTGGCCGTAACTGTGAATAATAACAGTTAAAACAACCATCATGCCCCTTTACCCTAAACTCTCAAAGCTGTTGGAAACAGACTCTTCAAAGAATTGTTTTGTGTAGATGTGCTGAAAGTTTCTGTCAAAGAGAAAGTTTATCACTGTCCCTCATTGTTATCTAAAGGATTACAGTGCCATCGTGTGGCAGAAAACCCCATTTTAAGCTGTCGTCAGCTACCGCTTGTGGCTAAGGAAATAGCCTTAAAAATTGAACAGAGAAGCTGATTTAAGGAATAACTATCCGATGCTGGAAGCTTTCTGAAAATGTGTAAGAGGTATTAATTCTCTCCACTCTTCATCGCATTTCCACTAAGGGTTTCCCAAGTGCCTAGCGGTGGCCTCTTCTTGACAAGAGCTTCTTCCATCGATTGAGTTGTGATGTCAAACCCACCAATAGATGACCTTCAGTATTTTAAGCACTGAAAACACACAAGCTTCTTGACAATACTGGTAGCTTGAAGTACCATCCCCTAAGGTAACAGTCCCAACTTCACATCTTCAGGGTGCTTTTTGGCATCCACAGCACCCTCAGAAAGTCTGGCTGCTTTCAGAGCCCTGTAAGCAGCCCCATATGTGTCAAACACCTGATAACTGCCTCTGACACTAGCCAAGAAACTCCTCAGCATCTTATTCTGTGTGATAATCTTGAAACCAGCTTGTCTCCACCTTATCCCTAGCATTTCCACATCTCTTTCTCTCACACGTATGCAGATATATATATTGGTTTAGGTAGGCTATCATGGATATGTTGATAATATGATAAAGTTCCAAGATATTTCTATAATGTAAATCTCATAGAGTTGCTTGCACAGAACGTTATGTGAAGAACCATGAAAAAATTGCTGTTATATTGTAGTTGCATTGAGAGATTTCCTGCTGGTGAGAATTTTTAGGTTTGCTGAATAAGCATGTCATCTGCTTCAGAAATGCTGCTGCAACAGCTACCACTTGAGCCTACTCCGGCACTGTGAAGAAACTGGGAAACCTTCCTCTGCAAACCTTTAGTTTAGAGACCCTCTCATCCCCTTATGAATAGATTCAAGCTCTGGAAAATCCCTGCTGAGCTCCCCTAGCATGTGTTGCCATACCTCATCATAACAGGCTAGAAAAGCTCATATATACTGCTGTTGTGTTGTATCAGTGCTTCCATAGTCATCATTCTGCATTCTCAATAAAAGTCAGGCTAAATGAGAAAGAAAACAAAATTCACTTATTTGTTTGTAGACTATTAGTTCTGATACATAAAGGGGAAAAATATTAAGCTGTTGAATCCTTTATTTTAAAGGATCATAATTTTTTTATGTATATTCAGTGGCTATTATTCAGGTAGCTGGAGACACTATGCTGGGTTTGAGTGTTTCGGACAGCAAGAATGGCCAGTCCATTACAGTAAGTAACAATTTTCAAAGGCAGAGACAAAGTATGTGGAGTAGATCAGGTTCAGCTCACACGTGTGATAAAATGAGAACATTTAATTGCTGTCACATCTAATTCCAGCATGCTCACAAGTAGATAAAAAACGTAATACAATATGTTAGTTATTTAGATCAGTCTTAGTTCCTCTTATGTGCTAGAGGCAGAGATACTTGCAGTACCTGATAATGAAAATGAAAGGAAAAAGGAAGAAAACAGAGGTAAAAATTGTGGCAAATGTGAAAACTAAGAGTAACACTGCAGGATTAGACTAACACAGATTTGGCAAGAGGGTAAATTTGATGGTACTTTCCAACAGTTATAACCATTGACGTGAGAGATGCAGGCTATATCATCTGGTCATGAAATAGAAGTACACTTGTACTAATAAAAGCCTTGAGTAGATCAGAATTAAAAGATCAGCAATGCAGAAAGTCTGTTAGTGACAAAACATGACTAAAGAAAAAAAAGACATAAAATAGACTAATACTGAAATTTGGGAAAAGAACGTGGATAAACAAGGCAATAACAAACTTGAGAGTCATTCCTCAAAATCTTTCTTTCAGTATAATTTTTCCATAACCAACAGTGATCTAAAGATTCATGCTTTGATATCCAGTTGGTCTAACAAAAATCAAAGATAATAAGTAAAGCTCCAGCCCTTCAAATATTGGTGTATATCCGTAACATTTTGCATAACTCAAGGAGACAATTGTCAGACCAAAGTAAATGAAACTGAATGTCTTAATGGAAATGCAACTTCTGCGGGGTAGGGTCGAGAAAAGTATTCTGATTTAAATTTTCTGGAGTTTTTTTCCAAATGAAAAATAACTACTCCTTTTCATTTTTTTAGAAGACAAAGAGAGAAAAGAGGAATGAAATGCAATCCATACCTTTCAGTGTTCACCTTGGTAAAGAAAAAAGCCTCAACCTTAAAGAAAATACAGGTTTGCTTGTTGAGGAGGCTGGGTTTTTTCTTTATCTGGGATATATTGTACTATTACCAGTTCTGTGTTAACTATCTATTTATGTCTTAAATAAGGCATTAAATTTGCAGTGAAGCAATTCCTGAAGCCATGACCCTTTCCCCAACAGCTATTTTGCTTTGACTGCTGTAGCTGGGTTTGAATCTCTATTTCTCCTTTATCTTTCTGTCTTTAAAAATCTATTATCAGCAACATGCTAGACATGTAGGTCACATCTCCAAAGGGCTCTCACCAGGACCTCTCCGTTCATATCTGAATAAAAAGCAGAGTGCTGACATTTAGGTCCTTGACTGCAAACACAAGTGTTGGCTGTGACCACAATGCAGAGTTACATATCACAAATGCTGTTTCTTTTGCCATTTGACTGAGGAGAAACACGAGCACTGAACTGTTTAAGATCTTTTTTTCCCTCTAGAAACATTACAGACAATTTACAGCTTGTAATAATAATGTCTACAAATGTTTTAATATATTTCAGGTTACTTTCCCTATTACGGCTAGAAAAGCTGCCCCAAGGAACCTGACATTTTCCAATGAATGACAGGTTATAGAATTGATAAGGGAAGAAAGCGTGAAGTTTTGTGAAGTGTTTTTTTAGGAAGCTGCACAATATTTTCTTCAGTAACTGCCTAATGACTGTAAATATAGTTTTAAATATTTTTCCCAATTGAATAAATGCTAAATTCTTCTAACAATAAAAGTGTTCATTTTGAAGTAATTCTTCACCTCCATACTTTCTACATTTCTATGGAAAAAAAGGGAAATATATATACCCATTAAACTAAAACATCCTCTCCAGATATCATAGAGGCTTGACATGTTTACATTCAATTGAGGGTCCACTGTTTGAATGGCTTTTTTGCTTTGACCAGAAACCACCACATTTATTTGGGTTTAATTTATCTGGGTTCAATTTATTCTTCCCAGAAGGACTGAAAAATGATTTTGCTTTCAGCTATTGACTTCCAGGTAATTTCAGTTAGCTTTTCACTTGTATTAAAATGTTGTATAACTTCCATCAAAGTGGATGGCTTATTGACTTCAGCAAGCCAAAGCAAGCACTACTGTCCATCTTTAGTAATTCTGCCACCCTCAGTGACCCACTCTGCTCCTAAGTGAACCAGCCCTGCACTTTTCTTCTCCATTTCCTCTCTTAATTGTGCTCTTTTCTCCAACCGGGTCCACAAGTACCATCACAAATTGACTGAATAGCCCCATCTTTCCCCCTTGGGCTTCCTTTGAATCATGTCTCCTCCATTCACTTCCCAGAGACCAACACTGAGGATATCTGCCTGTACTCCTGTCCTCTGTCAGTGTGTCCTGATTGCTAAACAGTGCCACAGGACAAATAGTCGCACTAC
Organism: Neopsephotus bourkii; assembly: GCF_033783945.1. NCBI lineage: Eukaryota > Metazoa > Chordata > Aves > Psittaciformes > Psittacidae > Neopsephotus > Neopsephotus bourkii. Next base: position 3,013,328 of record NW_026901542.1, read on the forward strand.
TCCTCAGGCTAGTTACACGTTGTCATCCTCCTTTCCCATTCCCCCTATAGATTTTTGCATCTCTTTATTACTGTTCTTCCTGATGCTGCCTTTCATCAGCTTTATTGTCACTGTATCCGCTGTACTACTCAGTACTAACACCAGATTCATCAGAGATACTTTGTCATCACCATCAACCTTGCCATCCTGGTCCTTGGTCCTCCTTAAGCTGTTCAAGTTGCATGTAAAATGCTATGCCACCACTTTTTGCCCCTGAAGGCAAGGGGCGTGGATAACAGCAGGCTGGTATTTACTTGCTATGTAATACCTAGCCACAGGTCTGTGGAAATATTGCTTCTACTGTCCAGCACTCGCATATGCTTAGTTCACTGATCCCTCTCTGTTTTCTCTTTTCAGAAGTGTTATGGAGTATTTATCAGCAGAAGAGAGAAAGAAACTAACCTGCAAGAGCTGGATGATCTGCTGTTTATAGCAAATACAATCCCATGGAGGTCAGTGATGCTGTGTTAAATAACTATGATAAAAATCTGAACTAACAGTAAAGGCAACACTTACCATGTGCAATAGATACGAAGCATGTTTGCTTTTGGGGAGAAAAAATCTAATTGCAACAAAATAAACCACTAATACCATACCGTCTCTGGATTTATTGCTTATGGTTGACTTGAGTTTGGTGGCCTTTGGTATCTTTTAATTCAAATCAACTTCACTTTGTCACATAACTGACAAATTTCATAAATTACAGCAAAAGCAGTAAGACCAATATCCAACATCAAAGGATGACCAAAAATTAAGTATAAAGCTAAAATTCCCCATTGTCTAACAGTGGGCTATTTCTGCAGGTCAAAATTAAGGTGAGCTTACAGAGCAATGGAGAAAAACCTGTGCTGTGACCTCCTCCCCTTCAAGACAGAATAAACCCTAGTAAAGGTCATCCTTATTTAACCTTGCATTATGAAGTGACTCATTCGGTGCCTCCTAATCACGATACGGACACCAGTCGAAAATTAGTTCCAGACAGATTCATGCTTAAAGCACACTTTTAATGATTTGAATTGTATGAGTCAAATATTTGCTAATGGGCAAAGACAAAATACTAACTTGTTAAACAATAAACTGAACTTCTCAGATGATATTTACACATTACCTAAAAAACAATTAAAGCAAACATCTTCAAAGACCCTGAGTCAAGCTCCCACTGACTTTCCCATCTCTTTGTTGTTCTGTTTTTCTGTCCCCTTGAAAAATCATCTGGTAAATGTCAGACTACTTCAGCAACAATGTGACTCCAAAATACAGATGTCTCCCATTAAAGGATGTATAATCTATGCTCCAGAGAAAATAGCAAATCAGCCTATTGACTAGCACTGCAGACTTTCATAATCCTCATTGTAGTTAATATTATTTGTCACATCACTGGTATTACGAACAGTCATTACTTCAATTGAAGAACTCCTTTAAAATCTCACCTGGGGTTAGTTTTATATTATTTCTGGATTTGAATAAGAATGCCAAGTACAAAGGAAGATCTCTACTGTGAATATTTAATTTCAGCTGCCATCTCCTGGAATACCAGAGATGGTTCTTCAGGACTTCCTTGTTGCCATCAGTCCTTCACACCACTGTACTGGGGCTGGATTCTCCACAGCTGCAGGTCTTACCTGGATCTAAACCTTAAGATTTCAAGCTTCAAATCCAAAAGGTATTTAAGTGGAATTTTGAATAATCCTGCAGCTGTAAGGCTGATCAGTCCAACTAGCATACATCAGTAGTCGCACATACATTTTCCTATTCTGCAGAGCTTATGTCTTTGTATTAATATTCTTTGACAGTTTTTCCTCTTCTGAAGACACACTCTGTCACTGATAAAGCAACAGACAACCACACCATTTTAATTACGTTATTTCAGACCTATCTATACTGCAATTCAAGCAATACTTACTGTAACTCAGTATGGCTACTTAACCTCAGTGCCTTTCATGTTTACATACACGTGATAGACCTGACAGTGGGAGATAGAGAGGAAAGAAATTCTCTCTACATGAGGAAAGAGTTATGATGGCATAGCTATAGTTCAAAATCCATACACATTTAAAGAAAATACAGAACTGTTCTTGCTAAGCTTTGGATTTGTAGTATGATGATTAATGGCTCCATTTAAATAAGAAAGATGGTGTGACAACATACTTCCCTGTAAAAGTCTCCCAGTACTTGGTTCAGTAACTCTAAACCAAATACATTCCTGGCATTTAGGTTTCACTGTCAACACATTCTGTCTGTAGTTTAAAGAAATGAGCATTTGCTAATGAGTTTGCCTGCAATGGTTCCTTCAGGGTTCATGTGTTTCACTACAAAGTCTAGGACAATTTTTCACTGATAGGTATTGTCAGTTGTAAAAGACCATTAATAGCTGGTGACACACAATTATAACTTATTGCTTAATGCCACATACAATTTTCCATGTGACCCTGTGATGGTTTACTCATTTCTGTACAAACATTAATTAAAATACCTGCATACCTAAGAACAAGTGAAAACCCCAACCACACGTCCATTAGATGACACTGAGAAAACCAGTCTTGCGTTTTCTTCTCTTTTTTCATTTCCTACAGAATTTGTTTCCAGCTGACCCTAAAAAATACAAAATCAACACTATGAACTTGGAAAACATAAATCAGTAGGGATGGGAACACAAAGGTTTCTCTGGCCTATCTCAGAGCTGGAGAAAACTTTTTTCACTCTTCTCACTTGCTGAGTGACAGACCAGTCTATGCAGTGAGCTTGAAATGATGAACATTTTGACCCCCTGGGATCCTCGTCCTTTTACCAGGGTAGCTGGCCCTCAGAACTGCTTCCATTCCTACTTCTCTCATCCCTTCCAGGCTTCACGTTTTTCTTTGTCATTGCAGAGAAAAACAATTAGAGCATTTTTGCAGGAAAGTCCATTAGTTTCCTCCAGCTGGGCCTATGGTTTCTGTAACACTGTTTACTTTTTCCTTCTCAGATTTTCTTTTAGCCCAAGCCAACTTTTTCCAGACCATTTTTTCTGCATTTCTTTCTTCCAAGACCATACACTTTACAGTGTTGGACACCCAATACGAAAAGAATCAGATGCTATTCAAATATGCCTTAACGCTACTGAAGAGACAATCACCTATACCTTGGTCAGACTTATGAACCCTTCAGAAAGGGATGTGGCTGAATGGGGTGGTCAGACCTCATGCCATGCAACCCCAGAAGACTGGTTTGGCTTGGAGTCTTACAACACCATGGAATTAATCAGAAATGCAAACCATTACACTCCACAACAGGCCTTTCCTTGGTTGCTTTGTCTCTGCTCACATCCCTCTTCCTTCTATTTAGTCTTGTGGTCAGGGACATCAAAGGAGCCAGGAGGAGAAAAAGTCTAATCCATGCCAGTGCTGCACTTGGCTATGAACTGCCTGAAGCTGCCATTCCCCTTGGGCTGGTCCCAGGAACTGTGGAGATCTTGGCAAGTGACACACACTGGTCCCTGCAGCTCAGACCAGAAGAACCCTGCAGTTGCACAGAAACTATGTTTCCAGAATGGAGGCTAGTAAAGATGGTAACTCCTTCTCTCAGAAATACGAGAAGATAAAAAAAGGAGACTGGAAGGTTCTTGTACTCCTGCCTAGTTATGCTTGGTTCAGGGTAGGAGGGTTTTTACTCTGCACTTCTTTCAGGCAAAGTTAGTTATAGCAGATACACAGGGGAAAGCAAATTTTAACTCGGGTGTCTGCTTCTCCCTCTTGGAAGGATATTCTGGCCACCCATTTTAAATAATTCCTGTCCTGAGAATGCAAAGGATTATTAGGATATTCTGAAATGAAGCCTTAGGTTACATTACAGTAATCTGGTATTTAATGATTTCCTTTGGCATGAGTTAGATGCAAACATATGAGCGTGATAATTATATATATACACAATTACTCATTCCAATTTGTTTTATTATAAGTATGCCATTTTTCATCCTTGTCAACCAGAACGCACAACAAGACCAGTGGGTTCTTAACATTTGGTGGTAGGCTTATTTTTTCCAAGGAGTTCTGACAGAGACACGTGAAAGGCAGAAACACATTCCATGTGACAGTAAACAAAATTAGACACAGCAGCCTCTATAAATAATCTATGTTCATCATCTTACATAAGAAAGTGGAAGGTTAGCCACTTATTCCAATCTATTAAACAGTTTGCAGCAGTTTGGTAAGAAAACCTGCGGGCTTTCTCACTATCGTTATGTTGTCATGTGGCTGCAGTCAGGGGATGACAGAAGAATAAAGCCCATAAGCATGAGAATATAAATGGAAGCACAAGTCAGTGATTTGGAAACACACATACACCAAAAAAAAAAAAATCAAGGAAAACACAAAGAAAACAAACGGGAGCAATTTTTCTTTTCTGATCCTGAATAACTTGTCACTTTATAAAATATTTATTACAAAGCTACAAGAGTATAGTTTGGAACTTCCTACAGATCCTGGAACATAAATGTCAGAAGCAAATACACCAGTCCTGCCTCTGCAAGGAGCAACCAGTCTGCTCAGGAGAAGAATCCCCTCCTGTTATCTAACGTCACAGAGAGGAACTCTCTCTGTAAAGCAGGGGAGTTAATTCCTATCCAGGAAGACTTCCAGCACATTGAGTCAGTCACTTTTCCACTCAGTGTTCCTTACATCTGTAAGTAATCAAAAAATACCTCCTATCTCCTAAGTGGAATAGTGCATACTGTTAATACTTCCTAGGAGAAAGAGATCTGGTTCTCTGCCTTCTGTATTCAGAATGGGTTTGAATGGTGTGCAGTAAATAAGGCATTGCAGTACACAGTGAACAGCAAAAGAAAAATCAAACTCTGTAGCTGCTTATTCAGATGAACACAGTATACTAAACCAAGAAGAAACTATGTGCAAAAAATACCATTCAGTTATGTCATTAAAGGTATTACACTTGTAGGCACAAGGAGTGTGAAGGCAGATTCCACAGCATGCTTAGTATTTTCAACTGCAGTAAGGAGCATTTTATAACAGATTTCTTTTCAATACATGAGAATACGAAAAGCATACAACAGAAACTGTAAAGTATTTGACAAAATGGAAGACTCAAATATTTATGTCATTTTGCCCCTGAGCCCAGCTATAAAAAAAAGCAAAGCTTGAGATCTTGCAAACTATGCTGTAAAAAATTATGCCAGTGGGAAAGACACAGCTTGGCAACACCTGACAGTAGCCAGATGTTAAATGAACTGCAGTTAACTTATGTCCATACTGCGCTCATAAAAAACTTGGCCCTTTGGTATCTCTGACATGCTTCTCTTCTACAATGATGATGATTTCAATATGGTGGCAGATGGGAAATCACAATTTAACTGAAGCATCACTTCAAATCTCTGGACAGTCCTGCCACCAAAAATGTGCATAGGGTAATGCGAGTGTTTGCTCCCCTTCTCCACTAAATGCTCTGAATAATCGGATTTCTTAAACAGAGAACATACCATGTATTTTATTTCAGATGGGTATTACATAACTAACAGTAGGGGTTACAGTTCATTTTCAACTGTGCATGTTTAACAATAATATAGACTCAGGACCTAAACCCCAGCTCTGTGGCACCAGAGTGAACTAAAAGTAAATTCATTGAAGTGAGTGCAGTTATACTAGCATGGCAGTCTAGTCCAGTATTTATTAAAATCAGCTGAAGCCTATTAGAGATTTCAGAGGGCACAAGGGCATCACCTTGAGGTAGCCTCCAGTGCGTGATGGAGGTATCCTTATTTCCTCAAAATTCTCAGAACTGGGATAATGACTTTGCCTGATATTTATCTCCACATAATTTCTGATCATGAGCTAAAGAATGCACTTGTTCTTGATGCACTTACAAAGACTGCATGTGTAATTTTACCTTTACCTACAACAAAGGTTGCTCCAAATTCAAGTCCATCTCCTTTAAAATTTAGCACGTCTCTTTTATGCTACTGCTGATCCTGCTGACACAGCAGTGACACTTTTTATAGCAGGAGAAACAAGGCTAAGCTTGAAATACTTAGTATTGTTATAGCACATTAGAGGCACTGTACAGACTATCCTATATGGACACTGTAAGGAGTAGAAAGAATGTTGATGCGCCTTTATAGTTTGGGTGTGACTTACTTTGAGAAGGCTCCCTTCTTTTATAGCAGTTCAGGGGAAAATTCAGTTCCATTGAAAAAAAGCCTCACAAAATCTGTAGCTGGTAAAATATGACACCTCATATCCCTCTGTCTCTTTTAGGCAATAAGATCATTTGTAAATCTTCAAATAGTAGGATTCAATCTTGTCTTTCTCTTTTTAAAATCTATTTTTGTATTCTTTAATTTTTCTATTTTAGAAATGTTATACATTTGTACATGAATGCATTCTTCAATGGAACTGTACATCCCAGAGTACAGAGCTTATTTTCTCCTGAACTTTCATTGTTTAAATAATAGTAAATATTTTAATTATTGAGTCTACCTTTCATGCTCAGATTCTGTAGTTTATTTCCCCAGGACACTTTCAAGGCTGGGCAGAGAAGAGATTCAGAGCAGCCCTGCGGAGAAGGACTTCGGGGTGCTGGTCAATGAGAAAATGAACATGAGCCAGCTTCAGTGTGCGCTTGCAGCCCAGAAAGCCAACCGTATCCTGGGCTGCATCAAAAGGAGTGTGATCCTGCCCCTTTGCTCTCCTGAGACCTCACTTGGAGTATTGTGTACAGTTCTGGTGTCCTCAACATAAAAAGGATGTGGAACTGTTGGAACAAGTCCAGAGGAGGGCCACAAGGATGATCAGGGGACTGGAGCACCTCCTGTATGAAGATAGGCTGAGAAAGTTGGGGCTGTTCAGCCTGGAGAAGAGAAGGCTGCATGGAGACCTCATAGCAGCCTTCCAGTATCTGAAGGGGGCCTATAGGGATGCTGGGGATGGACTCTTCATTAGGGACTGTAGTGACAGGACAAGGGGTAATGGGTTAAAACTTAAACAGGGGAAGTTTAGATTGGATATAAGGAGGAAATTCTTTCCTGTTAGGGTGGTGAGGCACTGGAATGGGTTGCCCAGGGAGGTTGTGAATGCTCCATCCCTGGCAGTGTTCAAGGCCAGGTTGGACGAGGCCTTGGGTAATATGGTTTAGAGCGAGGTGTCCCTGCCCATGGCAGGGGAGTTGGAACTTGATGATCTTAAGGTCCTTTCTACCCCTAACTATTCTATGATTCTAAGCATTGTAAACTTGAAATGTATAAAACCTAATATAAAATATGTAACATATTTGAAAAAAGTAAATTTCATAAACAAAAATTTGTGTAGAAAAGGACCTAAAATTCAAAGTCAAGAATATGCCTTGTAGGGCATATTACCCTTTCAAGTTTCAAGTGAAGGACAGAGTTTTAAAAGAATCCACCTTTCCCTATGATTGGATCAGTCCCTCCGAATCATTAAGTAAGTCCCCTATCAAGCAGAACTAAATTCACACATATAAGCAATCCCAATGAAGTCAACAGAGATGAGAATAGAAAAGTTTTCACTTAAAAAAATAACTGAAACAATACCCAAAAGAAACATCACTTTGTAAATAAAACATTGAGGCATTGATTTTCCCATTGGACTTGTGTGACACTTACTATGGTGGAAGTCATTGATTTACAGTAATATCTCTAACATGATGAATTTTTTTCTCACACATAGACACCAATCCGTCTTTACACAATTGGTTCCACCTCTTTAGTAGGATGTATAATGAAGGACTCCAAAACTTAAAGTACCTGAATTTGTAACTGGATTTTTATCTTCCGTTTTACTTGATCTTTGTGTGCATGCACATCTTCCCTAAAATAGCAGAGCAGATCATTCTGAGGAGTAGTCAGCAGATCAGCTAAGGGATTAATTTTCTCCAGAGGGTTGGAACAGAGCAGATGTTTCAAAAACATGTTTCTCTCTACCTGTGTTCTAGCATCACTGTCACAAACAGTAAGGAGGATGTTTACCTGGATGCTAAAGACAATCTTTGTGGCCCCAGAAGAGGCAACCATGCAAGATCTGTAATAGGCTGTCCAGAAGATGAGTACCTGGAGAAGCAGCACTCTTCTTCCATTCAATGTGTCAAGCACTTGCTCCACCAGCTCCTGGACTACATTTGCAAGCAGAAAATGAGATTCCTCTGCCCTGACATAGTCTGTACTTATCACCCTAAGCTCCCCTGCCAATCAACTGGCAAAACCAGCCACCAACGGAGATAAGTGATAAGCATCTATGTCCAAATGAACCTCAGAAGGTGCCCATTCTAAATCCTAGATGCCTACAACTGAAGAGAGAAATCCTGTTGTGAATGACTGGAAGAGTATGGGAGACACTGAATTGGGCACGGCTCTTTTCATGAGAGGAGAGAGAAGAGCAGAGAAGTTAGAAATTAGAAAAGCCAAACATTTTTACAGAAGCAGAAGTATACTTTTTTGTTTGTCCTCTAAGTGTGTAGTTGGCTGTTTCTTCATTTCACTTTTAAAATCCAGGCTACATGATTTCCATATTGGTTTATTCAAGAACTCATCAACTTCCAGAGTTAAAGTGTGTGACTTGTTCCTTCTTGAGTTGTAGAAGATGCCTATTATGGGAAAAGGCCGAATCAATAGTGAAAAGCACTTGGTTGAAACAAACCTTTTCATTTCAGCTTTTACTCTTCTCTGATGTGAATTTAAGAGTGATTTTGAGAACATAATGAACTTCAGGTGGTCTTGCACTATAAAACTCTGGCAGGCTGGACAAGAGAGAGGTCTGATATGGCCCACTCACCCTGCTGCCCACGGCAGGATGAACATCACTGCTGACTGTCTGAAAACGGTTTGAAAGCTTATAAGAAAGGTTAGATAATGATGGAGCTTTCATGGCACCCCTAAGCAATCTGCTCCAGTCCTTAACTCTCCTGACCATTAAGAAGTTCTTTCTAATATCTAATTTAAATCTCCCTTACTGCAGTTTAATCTTGTTATATCTTGTATCCATAATAAATGTAGTGAATAATTGATTCCCTTCCTCTTTGCTGCTACCTTCCTCCCATCTGAAAACTGTATCATTGCCTCATCTTTTCCTGCTAGAGAGTAAACAAACACACTTCCTTCAGTCTTTCCTTGTAGGCCCTGGTGCGTTTTAACCTGTGGTCATTCTTGTTCTTTTCCTCTGGGCTCTTTCACTCTGGCTCAGATCTCTATTGAAATGGGATGCCCAACAATGAACACAGTATTCTAGCAGAGGCCTTACAAACACAAGGTATGGCAGAACTCTCTTGCAAGTCTCTCAGGCAGTATTTCAAAGGACATAACACAGGTTTCAAAACATCATGAATAAACAATTCAAAGCAACAGTAAGGTATTACGGACTTAGGTTCAGGTTGTCCTTCCATACAAGCCACAATCCCCTTCTGTTCAACTGCTTCCTCATTCTGCATTTGGGCAGTCTAAGCTCCTGTCTAAGCATTTGGTTTTTACTGAAGTGTACCTTACTTTCTTCAGGCCATTTCATCACATTGAATTCTAAAATGAAGGTGACATCTTCCAGCTTGGTGTCATCTACAAACTTAAAATATTGATTTATTTTTCATTAAGAAAATACCACCCATTTTAGAAAACAGAACCTTAAAAAAAACTTCATCGCTTACTGTGGATTATTTCTGCTAAAGAAGCAGCAGGAGAAAAAGTAAAGGGTATAGTTGTAGAATTCAAGAGAGCAGGAAAGCAGGAGACTTGGCTGGTTTTGGTACCCAAGTCATTTACATTTTCCACAGCACAAGCTCACAGCTCCTTCAAAACTCCAAAGCTGTTTTAACATTTTAAAGAACCTTTTCTAGGGTAAGATTTGTATATGTCAGGGTTTCTGCAAGACACAAGAAAACCAAAAGAAAATGGCTATTGGCCAATAAAAATAAGTAATTTAACCGTCTGCTTCCCCTATGCACACTACCAGTGCTTTTCTGATCCCTTCATATGCATGATTGCTCATCTTCTGATAGCTATCAGAAATAATACTGGTATTCCAAGCCTTCTGTTGGACCACAAGTGAGATCTATTTTATCAGCTACCAAAGAGCTCAAAGCTATTGCTAAAGCTTACTGGATGATACCCATAAAGAACTGGCTCAGCCGCTCCAACCACTCAAATTAACCACATTGTTTTATTCATTAGAGATAAAGCAGAGGAAAGAGAATGAGAATAGCCTCTGCTGAATAGTGTAGACCATTAATCACATCTTAATTAACTATTTTTTTAAGTAATTTTAGAATTTTTTTTTAAGAAGGATAAAAAGTACTTCATGGACCTATTGCACTATCAGCCTTTAGAAGTGACTTTGGGGAATTTGAGAGAAGTTAGTTTAGTCCATTGGGTTCAGAAATGCGTTGACTTGAAGGGCTGACTGAGCTGGTAGCTGATAGAGGCTGAGGAGTTGTGGACTAGCCCAGTAGTGAGATCCCCAGTATTTCCTGATATTGATCCAACTCCATCAAGAAAAAAGGTTAAGTCTTTTTGGAGACTGCAGTCACTTAACTAAATCAAATCCAGCTAGCTCAGTGCACATCACAGCAAGACAAGGTCCTTGGAAGGACACGCAATTTGTGGGTAGCTCAGAGAGAAATAACCTTCCTCTGAGATGTCTGTATTAATGAAAGCTATCTAGACTATGTGAGAAAGGCATCTGAATATTTCTTCTCGTGCTGTCTGCTCAACCTTCCCTTGAGCAAAAGGAAATCAAAATCTCTTTTTTTCCCTACTCAAAAATCTAACCCATTCCCAAAGAGCCAAATCCAAAGCAGATGCAAACAAGGAAAACAGAACCCACACAGAAAGCACAAGCACACAAACAGGGGGCTCTACTTCGCAGGGACTTCTGCCAGCACTAAAGGTCTTCACCTCTCAATGTTTTGAACCTGTTCATGTCCCAAAATCATAGAATCATTGAATAGTTAGGGGTGGAAAGGACCTTAAGATCATCAAGTTCCAACCCCCCTGCCATGGGCAGGGACACCTCACTCTAAACCATATCATCCAAGGCCTCATCCAACCTGGCCTTGAACACTGCCAGGGATGGAGCATTCACAACCTCCCTGGGCAACCCATTCCAGTGCCTCACCACCCTAACAGAAAAGAATTTCCTTATATCCAATCTAAACTTCCCCTGTTTAAGTTTTAACCCATTACCCCTTGTCCTGTCACTACAGTCCCTAATGAAGAGTCCCTCCCCAGCATACCTATAGGCCCCCTTCAGATACTGGAAGGCTGCTATGAGGGAATGTGTCAGCTTTGACAGGCTTTGGAGTTCAGTGAATAGCCATGAAGACACCTACTCAGAGTCTAGAAATTGACACCTAACTACTTGGAAAAGCTTTTATTTCAAAATGTGAATCCTTCGGAAGTGCCACTTGACTCCATGCAGAATGCAGTGGCGTGACAATTTCTTTTAAGATTGGGATATAGAAGTAGCTGCATTTACTTGTTTTCTACCGATTTTTTAGCATCCACACAGAGTATAGGTGACCAAGGTCATTTCCTCCTTGGCCAAGAGCTAGTCAAACTCGAGTCTTCCACCTCTAAAGGCGTCCTAGTCACCCAGCTGTCTTCAAAAGACAGGAGAGCGGGACATCATTCATTGTTCTAGTGGAGGTATGGTCCTTCCATTTTCCATAAAGAAAACTGGGATTCAGGGTCTAGAAAACAGGTACATGACTTTAGCATAGCAGCTGGGGTCCTCACAAAATAAAGATGACAGTTTCATGTCAGATGTATGCTCATTTCTAAAGAGACTGCTGCCTTGGTAGTGAAAAACTTCAACACAATGAAGAGCAGAGCTGACTCATTCTCCATGTCATAAGAGCCACCAGTTATGGCAGTTCCCCAGCCAACCTCAGCTTGAATACCTACAGATAGGGAGGGTGCCTCTTTCTAGCTCTACAAGACCCTGAGCTCTTCCCATTGGATTTCAAAGGGGTAGGGTGATGAAACCTAGAAAACACAGCAGCGAGACCTTGTTCTGAGGTTTCCCTGTTGGTCAGCTTGAAGCAGCTCCTCGTTTGACGTGTCAGCAGTCATAAGCCTCATGACAAACATCCTAGCTTTCCTTGTATGCCTTGCAGGATTGCTCAGGACCTCAAACACAGAAACCGAGAACAGCGACTCAGTCCACAGGATTTGCAGTCCTTTGGGGACCCTCACCTAAGTGCTTTGCTGTGTTACTCCCTTAACCTTTTAGCTATAGGGGACATCACCAACCATATTCAAGCACACTTGCTCTACCAAGTGCAGTCACCAGCTATGACACCTCCAGTGAACTTACCTCTGACCGCCCGCGAGAGAGCAGAGAAATCAGATCTGATCTTAACTGTGTGATTAGGAGATAGTTGAGAGGTGAAGCCATCAGGCCAGGCTTCTCTCCTACCCCTCCTGTTGCCCATCACTGTCCTGTGTAAACTGCCCTCTCCCTGCCCCGTCGTCAATGTGTATCTGTGTATCCGCCGGCTCTCAGTGCTCACCCCCGGCGGCAGCGGGCACACTGGCACAGACCTGGGTGCAGAAGTCGCCCCGTTCTGCTCGCTGTCGGGAGAGACGGGACGTGACACGGTCCCCCGGGCAGCTCTGGTCCCACGGCGGGGTCAGCAGCAGCCGCACCCAAAGCCACTGCCGCCCGTTTCTGCGGCGTCCTCTGGGTTACCGGGGGAAGCTGGTGCCGCCGGTGCGAAGGCTCCCACGTCCGCCCGCCGAGCCGGGAGCCCCGCTCCGGGCTGCTTGCTCACGGTGGCCGCTGGCTGGGAACGTCACGGAGGGAGCCGTCATGACCAGGACATCCCTCACATGCCACATACAACCCCGTCCCGCATATGAATACATGTATCATGGGATACGGGGCCAACGCCGTCGCTTGCCGATCCCAGGTGTTCCGAGCCAGGCAGCTGGCTCCGCGCTGCCACGGCCCTCACCCAGGCGGCGGGGCGAGCAGGTGAGGGCGGTGGGGAGCAGAGGGGAGCGGGAAGGCTGTGCTGTGCCGGGCCAGGGAAGGATGCGCAGCCTCTCCACAGCGCTTCGCACGGAGCTGGTGAATGCCGGGCCGCCCCGCCGCCGAGGACCGGGCTGCCACTGTCGTGGGAGCGGCTGCCGGCGGGGGGGGGGGGGGGGGGTGCTCGGTGTTTCTTTAGGTTTTCTTCCCCCATAGGAAAACCACTTTCCTCCCCGTGACAACGAGCTGGGGAAGCCCGCTGGAAGTGCCACACGTCGGGCATGCTCACCCCCAACGGCAAAGAGTACACCCAAAAAATCCCGGTAAGGCGGCGGGCGAAGACGGGGCGGCAGCGGAGTACCGCGGTCCCCGAGGGGCTGGGAGGCTGAGAGGGGGCTCAGTGGGTCACACCACCCCCTTTGCGTCCCTAAAGAAAGGTGAAAACATCCCCCGTCCGAAGTCCCAAAATGTCGCACCCCTCAGGCTGCATTGGTCCCCCCCGGCTCGGGCTAGAGGTAAACAGAGTTTATGCCTCTGGTGCTTTAACAATAGCTTGGGTTGAAGCTGATAAGTTTTGACCCCAAAGAAGTGCACATCACAGAGGAATTGCGTAAGAATCCTTAATTTGCTGTATTTTAAAAGCTGTATATGGTTACATATGCTCAGATCGTATTTATTATAGGGTCATTGCGTAAGAATCCTTAATTTGCTGTATTTTAAAAGCTGTATATGGTTACATATGCTCAGATCGTATTTATTATAGGGTATTGCAGTAGTACTTTATCCAAAAGACTGACAGACAGCCATCCCTTTGATTTTGTTGTGGCAGTCTCTGCGGGACAGAAACTGAGAAACCCGTGGATGTGACAGATAAGTTAAATTAATCAGTGTCGCAGCAAAGTACAAAGGGCAACCAAGGGAAAGAAATAACAGTCATTATCTCTGAATCTGTACTTAGGTAAAGAGAAAAGAACAGCAAATTGTTTTAGACAAATGTAATGGCAAAGAGCAAAAAAAGATACTCTTACAAGTTTGGAGAAGAGCAGGAAGAGTTTATACAGAGAAAGAGCAGATTAAAGTCGAGGATACAGCAGTGGGAGAAACTCGCATTTAGGAGACAGATTGAGATGAATGTTAACGTTTTGCTCTTTGGTTGTGATGGAGTAAGGTGCTTCCCCAAAGTTGTTTAGAAACTTCCCTGGAAAGGCAATGGGAAACGAGGCCCTGGCTGCTTTAGAAAACTTTAATTACCCAACCTTATTTCTGAACTTACATTGCAAGTGAGGTCTTAGCCATTGAGTCTGTTAGAGGATCATAGAATAGCAGGTTGGAAGGGACCTCCAGGATCATCTGGTCCAACCTTTCCTGGCAAAAAACAACCGTCCTGACCACCAGGCACCTTCTGGGAAGTGTGTCTGAAGCAAACCTCTAACCAACACAGCTACAACCACATCAGGTGTGAGGAAAACCCAGCACTTCCATACCAGCAGACAGAGATCTCTAGGTGAGGCTTCTTGAGCTCTTGAGACCTCTAGGGGTTCCTGAAAGCTTTTTGAGTACCAAGTTTGACAGGAACACCACCGTTTTGCTAATGCTGTATTCACTGTTTAAGGTACAACTGACATTAGGAGTCTAAGAAAGCTGAAAACAAGACAAATACAAAATTGCTTCTATATAAGCAAATAACCAGAGTCGCCCTTAATATTTGAAAATCACTGACTGAATACTGCAAACTAACAGAGGCATTCTTTACTGGTTTAATTTATAAGAGAGAAGAACTAACTCACTTGACCCTGAGACTTTTGGAAGCCTGGAAGGAACCACTTTCCCACTTTAACCAGCACATTGAGCACCACTGAGAGCTACCTGATGACAGCCTTATCAAAGCTAAGCAAATCAGCAACATGGTACATGATCTGAAGACTGGGGTTGAGAAAGTAACAAGAAAAGGCAAGGTTTGAATTAGCTTTAATTTATATCAGTCATGTGGTGTGAGTGACTTCGGGATGGGGCAATATCTGCTTCCATGTGGGACCTAGCTTAATGCCAACAGGGGCTCTAATCCAGAAACACTGGACTTCGTTACAGATACGGGAATTTTTCAAAGGACGTCCCTTAGTTTATGGATTAGCAGATACATAGATAGAATTGTGAATGTCCATAGGTGTACAGCAGTTTTTAATCCAAGTATCAATGCTGTCTGCTGCAAAGACCTCTTTCTTAACGCAACAATTTCATGCTCGGTAAGTTCTTCAAGACAACAGTGGCATTGCTTAAGTCAGATGCCAATCAAAAACAATTTCAAAACTCCATTCCAAAGCCTGGCAGCTCATATATAAATTATTTGATGTAATTTTTTGTTATTTCCATTTCTGTCTTCTCATTATTAGCTAGAAGTCCTGATCTTTGCATTTCTTGTGCATTCATATTCAAATTTGTTTGTAGCTTTGGCTAAACAAATGGGCTGTGTATCCACTCTGAAATGTTTACACTGCCAAGGTATCTGCTTCACTAAAATGTGAATAATAAACTAATATCTTAGACCTCATAGCAGCCTTCCAGTATCTGAAGGGGGCCTATAGGGATGCTGGGAAGGACTCTTCATTAGGGACTGTAGTGGTAGGACAAGGGGTAATGGGTTAAAACTTAAACAGGGGAAGTTTAGATTGGATATAAGGAGGAAATTCTTTCCTGTTAGGGTGGTGAGGCACTGGAATAGGTTGTCCAGGGAAGTTGTGAATGCTCCATCCCTCACAGTGTTCAAGTCCAGGTTGGGCGAGGCCTTGGGTGATATGGTTTAGAGAGAGGTGTCCCTGCCCATGGCGGGGGGGTTGGAGCTTGATGATCTTGAGGTCCTTTCCAACCCTAACTATTCTATGATTGTATGATTCTATGATCTTACACAAGTAGATCACCTCTCGGCTTTATGGACACAGATGGGGAATACAAGTTCTAAAATGATAAGTAGTTCATTACTACAATAGGAGGAATGGTACCTTGTTCTAAAATGCAGCCCTCATGAGGACCACTCAGAGTTACAAATGGGAAGTCCAAGTGCAGCCATGGTTCTGGATTAAAATGGCCTTAAACTTAGAGGTGCTCATCCTCACAGTTTGACCTTTCTTTGCTTCATTCTTTAACTGTAGCAAGCCACCAACTATAAACTAGTATGCACTTCTGGTATATTTACCTGATTTTATTTTTCTAACACCCCTCTGAAGGAATTCCTAAGAAGGAAAGCTTTGAAGGTTCAACCTCTCTGTACCAAGCACATACCAAGAGGTAGAAATATAATTAAAAAAAATGAAGCAAAAATGCAACTGAATCCCAACATTTTGCAGATTTACTTTTTCCTAGGACACTAATTCTATGCTTGGTTCTGTCGTGAAGCTCCTACTCTGAGAGGTGATAACAGGCTGCAGAGTTCACCAGGTTAAATAGCGCTGGCAAATGCTCACATAAGAAGCTTCCCTTCACAAAACTTATTAAAATAAATGGCTAAAAAAATCTCAAGACTTCTTTGCTGCATTACTTCAAGAGGAAATAACAGTTATCAAACAGTGGTTCCTATACTTAAACTCAGATGGAGTTATATCCCAGTAGTCTTGCACTACTAGTATATCAGATCATTTCAGGCTAGTTTAAAGGTTGTGTGGATACTGTTAAGATAAAAAGACAATGTTATTCAATTTACATGTATCTTCAATTAGTTTGTGAAAGGTTTGGAGTAAAACAGCCCAACGTGGTGACCTCTCACTTGGCTTTTGCGTTAGTATTTTAAAGTTTTATTATATACGTTGTTATAAATTGTGCTTCTTTTCCTGTTTTCAATACACATGCAGTCAATGGGGATCATCAGCAATTCATTAAATGGAATGGCATCTTCTGAAGCCCCTGGTTTATCAATTAGTAATGAAGCAAACATGATGAGTGACTCAGACTTTATTCACTGCTTCAGGAGAGACTCCAATAAAGTACAAAGCTACTTAAAAATTCTTAAATGTAGGATTATGCCAGAAAATAGTTGTTGAGTTGTAATGTCTGGACAAGTAGTCTTCAGCGTGTTGTTTGTAAAGGTGGAAAAATAGAAGTTAGAAACTATCACATTTGCAGTCATTTTAATAGGAAAGTGGTTTTGAGATCCTTTGGCAGCTATTTGACAGAGCTGCCCTATGCTAAGATGAAATATTAAAGTACCATTTTGTGTATGTGGGTTAATGCACCATGTAAAAAGGAGTACTCTAGCAGCAGATAAATAGATGTCCTTGCCCATTACACTGTGATATTATTCACCCGGTTTAGATATATATGTAATTGAAAGTGAAACTCAGTTTGTTAAATCTCCATACAAATGTATTTATATACTACCAATAAAGTGTATTTTTATGTTAAAAATAAATACTTTTCCCCTATTTCTACATACACACATACCTGCAGAACATTGCTTAACACTGAAGAGTGGTATTGCTGTGGACCAGTTCATATAACTGCAGTGCCCATGGCAGACTTTTATGTTCACATCATACTTATTAATTTATATGGATCTCCACAAATGCCCTATAAGATCTAGTTCCCAGCATGTTCATTCATTATGAATGCTCTTCTACACTTCATTGGTTTAAGTGGAAACTCCTAAAGACAAAGTTTTCATAGGAAAGGTAAGTCAGAATTCTAGCCCAAGCACCATTCCAGTCCAAGAGCTGAGCATGTCTGCCATAGCAATACGTCTCTTTCCTGTCACACACTCTGACACAGGGCTTGGGGTTTTCAGTTATGATGACAAACTCCATAGCAAATACAAATCTGAAAGCTGTCAGATATTCTATAGCAGTCGCATTTTCCTAGCAGCAGGGTGGTGCTAATGGCTGTTTATAGAACAAAGCATCTTTGTATTCAGATCCTAAATGAGCCATTTGAGCAGACATTTATAATCAGCATGGATTTATCTTTAATATTCTTGACTATTTCATCCCTGCATGCTCTTTTCTGGCTTCCCCTGATCTTGGTGGTTGTTGACAGTAGTTGAAGCTCAGGCTTCCACGAATGGAGATTGAAATACTGATGATTATTTAATAATGATCCTTGATTTGGGCTTGAGAAACTCAGCAGGGAAACAAATTGAACACTTATGGAGAACAGAGAAACAACCTTTTCAGTTATCTCCATACCTACTAATATCCTCAGATACCTCCTATCTAGTAGACAGCTGATGGACTTTCTCAGCTAGAAGCTATGAGTGTTTGCAAGTCTGGCTCCTGTTTGTGCCAGGTATGATAGAAATGCAAAGGGTTATGTAGTGCCTGCCCTGAAGAAGTTACTAGCTGCAGTTCCTTAAGGAGTAAGATACTACCAACAAATAACAAAATAGCAGCACCATGTGCAAATTTTAAAGAAATTCCGGAAACAAAGCAAACAAAACACAGCTCTAAAGAGAGTAAATGCCGGCTCCTCTGGGCAAGCAGAACCAGAGAGGGGACTCTGCCTGCATCTATCCGCAATCACAGATGTACCAGTAATTAGTGGTTTAGCGTTTACCCCGTCCCTTAGGATAGCCACAGCCCCAGGGTACAGCAGCACGCCGGTGGTGCGTCCCCGCTGTGCCTTTTAGGGATTATTGCTGGCTCTGAAATGCTGAAGCTCGGCAAGTGCGCATCCCTTAAGGACAAAAACGGTGCTGGGTGTAACCCCTCAGCATCCCGACAAAGCAGGAGCCGCTCACCGCAGATCCGCCGCAGCCACCCTGCATCCGACCAGAGGTGACAGACACGGGAGGCATCAGCAAGGCTGACGGAAGGACGCTCACTCCGGTACCGGCCGTGACCCGCTCGCCGGGGCCCCGGACCGGGACTGACGCGCTGTGCCCCGCGCTGGCACAAGGGGGCGCCGTGTGGCACCGCTGAGGGTGCCCGTGTCCCAGCGGACAGGGTCGTGGTGGCTCCCGGCGTGGGTTGCCGGGTGGCTCGGAAATCAACCGTGATGGCTACGAGGAATTCCCGCGGCTGGGAAGACACCCCAGGGTTTGCGGCTGAGGGTGAGGTGGAAAACACGTTGAAACGGAGCAGGTCACAGGCTGTATCACAGACCGGTTGAGGTCGAGAGGGACCACCGCGGGTCATCTAGTCCAATCGCCCTGCTCAGGCAGGGTTATCTACAGCACAGAATGGTGCCACAGGGATGACCAGGGGTCTGGAGCATCTCTCTTATGAAGAGAGATTGCAGGAGCTGGGCCTGTTTAGTCTAAAGAAGACTGAGAGGGAATATCGTTAACACATATAAGTACCTCAAAGGCAAGTGCCAGGAGTACGATGCCAGACTCTTTTCAGTGGTGCCCAGTGACAGGACAAGGAGCAGTAGCCATAAACTGAAACACAAGAAGTTTCACCTCATCATGAGGAAGAACTTCTTTACATTGAGGGTGGAAGAGCACTGGAACAGGCTGCCCAGGGAGGTTGTGGAGTCTCCCTCTCTGAAGACATTCAAAACCTGCCTGGACACGTTCCTCTGTAACCTTATCTAGGTGGCCCTGCCTTGGCAGGGGAGGTTGGTGGCCACCAACTACAAGAGCAATGCCAGCAATGGTTGCATTTTACACGGGGAACACTTCATCTCCTGCATGGCTTCTCTCCAAGACAGCAGCAAATCTAGTTAGGAATATGGAAATATACACTGAAAATGTAAAACTATGCACTACATTCAAATGCTTTGGAGCCTGAAAATGCATTATTTGCACCTTTTCCCATTACAGTAATTTACAAGTTTGCAACAAGTTTGCAACTTTGTAAATAACTGGAAAATCAGAAACCAGGCTTCCAGTTAAATGCTGGGCTCATGAGCAACAACCTGTAACAATGTATGTAATAGGTAAATCATGGTGTAATTTCTGTTTGTGGAACAACCTGTTTCCATTAACTTTCCTTATTTTTCCAAGTAAATTTAAGAATTAAAAACATCTTCATTTTTCTTCAGACCTTGTTCCATGAAATGCTGCAGGGTAACCCCATGTTTGCATAGTCCAATTAATTTCTTCAGTTACTGGAAGTTGCTTTTGCACTTTAGAGATTTCCTTGTCATAACTTTTCCAGTTTTTCAGAATGAGGAAGATGGATTTGACAGAGACACTCTCAGTGACTGAAAATTCATTTTGTTCCCTTCATAACGTGCTAAATGTTTTTGGTAGCCTACATCAAATTTAGACTCAATCTGATATGTGCTGATGTTTTCACGATAGATTAAGTGACAGATGTCACTTGTAGATATAACTCTGAACTAAATCTGTACGATAGCAAATGGAAATGAACAGTATGAACATGAATGTTCAGCTACTTGAATTACATTCAAACGTTGACATACAAAGGAAAACTTACTTGGAAAATCTTAGGAATTCCTCAAGGATTCTATGTTTATAAAAGGTGAGACTTCTGTGTGTTTGGAGGATCACTGTTGAGATGTTGCCTTGTGACATCCCCATCCACCCTGCTCAGCTTAATTGCTTAGAATTACAACCAGCCTCTATAGGAAACCAAGGAGTGGGAGTTGCCATTTTCTGGCCATTAACTTAGGTGCAAGCCTGCATGAGGAACACCTCAGATCCAGGTTTACATCCCTCAGTTTATCTTATACAGCAGCAGCTGTTAGAAACGTAACTTAGAAGCATGGATATTAAAGACTTCTATGCTCGATGGCAATTCCATCTACTGTGACCCTTTCTCTGCAGGGGTTTTTTGGTCTCCCCATGGTCCAAAGCCAGGTCTCAAGTTAACTGGACCCTAATTTCTCCCCAGCCCTTTTTTAATTCACTGAATTTACAGCTAACCTGTTTGAAATGGGTTTGCCTTTCCTTCTAGTTTGTGGAAATCAGTAACAGTCTTGTTGGTAGAGGGTGCTGAAGCATGTGAAAGCACTTAATTTATGTCAAGTCTTTTGACTGTACAACATATATTCATCAGAGGAGCTGTGTGGCTACAGTGATGACAACTGGTATTTAAAACCCAGTACTAGTAAATCACAGCAGATAAAACAAATCTGATGTATTAGTGGCATTTGACCCCAGTACTATTGTTCTGACACTGAAGTTAGTAATGCAGTTCTGTGTCTTAAAGCAGTCTTGTTCTCCTCAGCAGATCATAACAAATAATACCTGCTTGGCAAAGAATCAAGAGAATTTGTAGGAAACTATTTCATACTTTAGATCTGTACAACCAGAGTGTAAGTGCTGACACAGGTGTGGTCAGCAAATCAAGCTTTTAGCAGTGCTCTATGAGATCCACAGAGGAGAAGAGCTAGATGGCCCCTCGTGTTCAGTCTCAGTTGTTTACACACAGTAAAACGTGACTGCTGCCATGCCTGATGTAGACTGGCATAATCTGCATCATTTGTGATACCTTTTAAAAGACCAAGAGCCAGATCTAAATTGGCACCTTCTTGTTAGGTATCAGAGAAGCTCCTTTGAGGGCCTGGTATTAAGAACAGACTTCCAAGCTCCACATTCAGACCCGTTTGGAGGATCTCGAATAGGCTGGGTGAGGAAAGTTTCTCCTGCTCGAGGCTGCTTGGTTGGGCAGCGAGATCCATGTGTCAGCAGCACAGCCTGAGGGCACAGGAGCCTGCAAGTCGGGAAACAAAGCAAGCACTGAGTCTCAGTGCTCAGCCCTCTCTCTCTGTTGTATTCTGTATTACATTAGCATTGATAAATTGCCAGACTAAACAGAGAGGTGCCCAGCGAATAAAGTATCTGCTTTGTTTTGGGCCTCTGAGGAATTGTGGTTTTTTCACTGCAGTCCGCAATTTGAGGTACCTGAACTCCTCCCAGCCCCAGAATCTCAACAGATGTCCTTCATAATACTCTACAGGCTGGAACTATAGTCTCAAAATGCCACACAAAGGAAATACCTCAGATACCTACAACAATGCTGCAAGGTTACCCTCTAGGTTGTATCTTCAAAGTTAAAAGTGACACGTTGCTGATTTTAACTGTGAAGTACCTATCACATCACTCCATAATACCAGATGCACTCTACACTTAGGCCTCTGCAATGAGCCTGCTGCAAAGCACTTCAAACGTCTGCAGGGGATTCTGCAAATAATTTATGCTTGCTTTGTTCTTTTATAACTAGTGTGCATACATTATTTGAAGAAAACAAATACTACTTGATCCTTCACACAGAAAAGACTGGCACTGTAAATATATCATATTTTTGTATTCATAGTGGCTGCTGTTTCATATTTACCAAGTTTTCACAGAATGGACTGAAGGGAAATTTCTCCTTTTAATAGCTTAAAAAGAGAGGAATCAAGGTTGTATGTGTCATGGGCCTAAATCCTTTTTGACTAATTTAATCAAGATTATTTTAGGTATAATTCAAAATTTACATCTGTAATTTAAGGATTTTTAAGAAACCTTGATCAGTATTTTCAAGTAAGAAATATTTTATCTGGCATACTGGAACTTTACTCTAGATGTGGAGTAAGAATACTGATAGTAAGTGTTAAGAGATTTGGAGAGGCAATTCAAAACCCATGTAACTGTGAAACTAATTCTGCTTGATCTTTGCCTCAGTGAGACATCCTCCAGATGCATTCTGCTTAGCACATCAGATCTATTTTGACAGCAGATCACTTCTGGGGCTTGCAAACCATCAACTGGAAGAATTTCCCAAGAAGCACTCTAAATCTTACCTCCCTTCTCCAGAAGTGCTGCTTCCAATACTGATGCTCAACTAACTTGTAGTAAAAGAGCATGAGCAGCTGTGAAGACTTCCTTTCCCTGAAAGGTGAGACTGGAAAACCCCAATCACCCCCACCACTAAATTATTTCCTCCAAAATGGGAAGCACTGATAAATACCCACACACACGTGTACCTCCACTTGATCATCTGATGGTAATCTGCAAATGCCTCTATGCCTTTCATTGTAGGCAGATACTAGCAAATGTCATTTCAGAAGAATCCGGGCTACCTGAAGGTAGAATCCCTGCTACCTGAAGAAGAATCCGAGCTACTGGGCTCCCACCTGAAGGACCAGCACTTGCTGACCAGTGCTTGCTGGTCCTTCAGTTAGGAGCTAGTCAAACAGGGCAGGACTAGGATTTCAGGAGGACAATCGGGCAATAAATTCAGGTTGCCCAGAGAAGTTGTGAATGTCCCATGCCTGGAAGTGTGCAAGGACAGGTTGGACGGAGCTTTGAGCTACATGGTCTAGTGGGAGGTGTCCCTGCCTGTGGCAGGGAGGTTGGAACTGGGGGATTTTTAAGGTCCCTTCCAACCTAAACCATTCTGTGCTTCTATGATTCATCCCCATGTGTATGCAATCTGTTTGCCCCTCCCTAAAGGTTTTAGGCAGAATATTCACATTACTGAATAGCATATAACACATGGCACAGTAAATGTCTTCAAGGGCCTTCTGCAGGTAGGTATCTAGGCAGCTTACATTCATGAGAGTTTGTAACCACAGAAGAGAATTTTTCTGTAATTTTTTTTCTTTAAAATTATTTTTTCTGTAATTACTTTTTTCTTTAAAATTAATTTTTCTGTAATTTCTTTTTTCTTTAAAAACAAGCATAGGAAATCACACACAAAGAATGACATATAATGCAAGACTAGGACTGCACAGATGATGATTTAGGAGGTGGGACACACACAAGGCAGGATACAAAACTCACCTGATCATGCATAAAGTTTAGGATGCAAGTGTCATCACTGCAATCTGAAGGCTTTTAGCTACAAATGTATCTAAACTTCACTTCCTAGATAATACAACTTAACAAGGGGAACAATAGATCATCCACTTAAAGGTAAAACATTAGGTAACAATTGTCTGGCTTTTTGAAAGATGTACAATACAGTTCAAAAAGCTTTGGAGTTCAAGGCAAGAATAATTAGAAACATTCATGGCATGCATGATGAGGAAAGCCAGACCAGATTATCACAATCAGCTCTTTTGACTATAAAATATATGAATCTGACAGAAATTAAATTGTCCCTATAAAATTATAATGTTCTCCAAAAGGTTTTGCCTCTAAAATGAAATACCTTTTGTCCTTTTTCTCAACAAATGGATTCATAAATGTATGATAAAGGAAAAAAGAAAATGTTCTGCTCCCGTTTTGAGCTATAAAGCCTTGCAAATAAACAAAAAATGATACTTAATTCCTGGAGTGATTTCCTCGAAGTGGATGAAGCAAGCAAATCATTTTAAGAAAAGCATGTTTAATAATATTATTTGAGGCTACTTGTATTACACAGAATAGCGTCCTGTCTTTGATACAGACATATGCTAATGTGTACTTATGGGCACCAGTTTAAATAGGAAGAAGTGAGGAATAAGGCTACTACAGTATGCTATGTACTTCTCTGAGACGGCTGTAGTAGCAGCTTTTCCAGTTACAGTTCTGTTGCCTAGTGCATTTGGGCTACAATTCTGCATACTGCCATTACAGTTTTGAAATACAGAACTGGTTACAAGAGATCGCACCAACGATCTGACAAAATCCAGTGAAATTCAGAGTTAAGAATGTTGGAAGGTTCACCCACGGGAGAAAATACAGGACCCACCGAACTGCTTTCCCCATTACACTGAATGCATATGATCAAAGTGATGCGAATCATCAAAGTGATTTAAATATGGAGTTTTTTATAAGGCTATTTGGTTGGTTTTTAGTACTGCATACCTCACCAGGGTTATCAGCTGACCTGTGACCATGCTGTTTAAAACTAATTAAATACTCATATAGGTAAGGACAGACAGAAAAAAACATACTAAAAATGCTTATGTTTGTCTAATATGAACCTATAGTGTCATTTAATGAACTGCAGAGAACCCAAAGCTCTTGAGGAAAATAGGGTTATTTTTATGCACAAAATAAATTAATTGGTTTGACTGCAATGAGAGAGAAAAGTGATTCTCTATCAGTGTGTTTTTAATGAATATCATATACAGTGCAGATGGATAAATCAGAGCACAACTTCAGCTTCATGCTCTTCAGTTCATTTTACTTACCATCAGTTCCTATGTCACTTTTAAGGTCAATACAAAAACTGGAAAAGACACACACAAAAGACTGAGTATTGAAGAATATGTCTTAAATCATTAGTTGTTTGTCATTTTAATGGTGTTAGACTTTAGCAAATTTATGAGCATAAACTAGTTACAATGTCCAAATATTGTTAGTCTTAGAAGACTGCTCATTTGAAGCCTGTGCTCTCCACTCAATTTACAAACTGCCCCTGCTTCCTTAGGCTGATGATGTAACTGCCTTATTTGCAGTGTCTTGGTCAGGGTACAAATACAGTGGGCTCTGCGACGAATTTGCTCTTGGAGGCAGTTGTGTACTCATCAGTCTTTCAGAATTTCCTGGAGAAGTCTCCCTCCACCTTGGACTTGCTTGCTCCTGGGTCACTTCCCACACAGATGGGCATGGGGAGGTAAAACTCATGGTGGATCGTGAGAGGTAGTTCTCCTGAAGACCTTCTTCTTGGAGGCACCTGTTTGAAAGCACTTCTTTTTCTTTGGAGTTACGCCATTTCATCCTTCGATTCTGAAACCAAATTTTCACCTGTTTGCAAGTGAATGAGAATCTGTTATCTTTCTTTCCTTTAAACAACTCTGCCCTAATAAGATATATTTTTTTCTTTCCACCCCCTCAGTTTTATGTTTCTTCCTTATTTGTGTTACAATACATCAAGTGAAGCTGACTGATTGATATTATCTGAGGATTTTCCCATCACTGTTTACTGGAACACGTTGCCCAGCGAAGTTGTGGATGCCCATCCCTGGATGTATTCAAGGCCAGTCTGGACGAGGTTTTGGTCTAATGGAAGGTGTCCCTGTCCATGGCAAGGGTGTTGCAACTAAATTATCTTTAAGGTCCCTTCCAACCCAAACCATTCTCTGATTCTATGAACTACTCTCTCTCACTTTCACCACCTCAAACAGGTGACTATTTGGCTTAGACTGGAAAAAGCCCAGTGTAGGGATAAAGCAGTTTCCTATAGCAATATGCCTGTAGACAGAAAAGGATTCTCAGAGTAACTTAGCACTGTCATTAACAAAACTAAGTGATGTTACCAGGAATATGAAGCCTTCTATTTAGAAGAGGCTCTAAGAAGCATGTCCCATTCATTAGCATAGCTAAAAACGTACTGGCCATGTAGCTTCAAAGTGTGTGTTATGATACAGAGAGGATTTAAAAGCATTTTGTCTGCCCAACTAGTTTTCCACCAGTTGTCTGGAAGCCATTTGCTTTAAAGATAAAATCAGTTTTCAAAAACTTTTGAGTTGCAAAGCTTGATCACATTTATGAAATGCTGGGAAAAACTTGGAGAAACATACACCTAGGAACTGGCTTTACACGAAGAGAAGAAGTGGTGGAGGGGATCAATCAACTTATCCAGATTGTGTTCTATTTTCCCTTAAATATTTGCATCTACTTCTAGTATTCAGATACTTGCTATGAAGACAAAGGGGCTATGCATTCAAAGGTAGTATCATTGCCTTAGATGGCAGGCACTGTTACTCCAGCACAGCTGGTCAGAAAATGAAAGACATAAACTTAAGAGCGACTGCTCTTCCTTTCATGAGGGGAAAAAAAATAAAGAAAATAAAGACATAGATATCACCTGGTCTGTCATTATCATTAAATTATTTTCCTGTAGGGGTAGCTGTTACCTATGTGTCCTTCCGTTTCCACTTCCCTCCTGCAGGATCTCTTGAATATCAAGAACACAGAAATAAAACTCAAGAGAATAATTGTAATATTAGGAATTTGACTACATGTTGGGATATTTTTAGGCAGCGCAGTGGTGAACGCAATTGTGCATTTTCATTGAAATAGTTTATCCTGCAGACATTACCACTCTGTTCATGATATTGAGAAGCACCACACTCTTCTCCTGTTTACAGTGCTTGTGATGGAGTTGGAGCTGTTCAGGTTGCAAGGAACCACTCCAGACCACAAGATCTAACCTCTTGCACAAAGTGGAGCCAACTGCAAAGTTGGATCAAATTGCTGAGGGCCTTGTCAAGTTCTGAAAATCTTCAAGATAAAGATGAGAGCTCCCATTGCCATTCCCAGGGTTTTCTGCACCCCAGACGGCTTCTGCCATACATATCTTCAGCAGTTTCACTCCTGATGCATGCAAAGAAATAGAATTGTACTGTCACTCTCTCTTTTTCAGCTGTATACTAGAGATCTGCATCTACTGCAGCACCTTCAGAATCTCTTCTTTCAGCTCCAAGGATCTCAGTCCTTGTGCAGCCAAGTTTCTTTCTGTAGGGATAGGTGCCTGTCTCTTGGGGCAGAACAATTTCAAGGCAAGTGCTGTTGATTGCACAGTCACTAGCTGTTAATCAGCAAGTGCAAAGGGTGCTCAGAGGAATGCAGGAGGGCTTTATGCTCTGCTGTTTCTGCCTGGATCACTGCCTATCAAGCAGTGGGATGGAGCATAGCTCCCTACCCCAAAGCTCCTGAGGGGGTTCTGTCAGACAGCAAAATGTGACTTGGAAATGAATGCAGAGGTCATGTTTCTCCCACTGTGTGAAAACAGAGTGACTGACTTCTGAATACACACCTTTGGGAAATAAATCAGAAAGCTGTGCAAACATTCCTTGCTTAAAACTGCCATTGATTATTGATTTATCGAGGTCCTTGCTCAGTGAAGGAGTTCAGTTTTCCTCCCTCAAAGCCATTTTAAAGACTTTTTTCCCCGAAACAACAGAAAGTCACAGATGTTCTGTCATTTCTTACCTGAGACTCCTTTAGACCCAGGTTAATGGCCAGTTTCTTCCTGTCTGTTTTACTAATATACTTCTGCTTCTGAAACATTTTCTCCAAAGCTTTCCTCTGGTCTTCGGAAAAGACAGCTCTTCTTAATATACCTCTTCGGGATTTGGAGTTAGACTCCTGGGTCAGAAGAGGCAGCACACTTTCCTCTCCTAGTGGAAATGGATGAAAGTTTCACATAATATCCAACACGTATCAGAGAAGCATTAAGTGCTGTTTATTACAATGCTAGCACACTACTATCCTGCTTTTGATTTGTTGGTGTTATAAGTGTGTCGTAATGCTTCAGTCATGTTCATTAAGAACTAAATCCTCACTTGGATCTAGAGGTGTTGTCAGTGGTCAAGTGTCTCCCCTTGACATATTAAAAAGTAAATCAGATGAGTTCATAGAGAAACACTAACACATGGCCCATGCTACTGCAAAATTTAAACACACTGAGGGAGAAACTCCACTTTCCTTGCCTGTTGTCATCACTGAGTGAGTTTCCCTATAAGTTTATTTTCTCCTTGGGTGAAAAGTAGAACCAGATAAAAGTGGTCTGTAATACTGATTCAAAGAAACTAAATGGGCTTTCTTTAGTTTTGTTTGCTAACAACAGGCTTTCAGAGTGCACTGTTCCCTGGCCATTCACTTACTTATTCTGGAAACTGCAGCAATTTCTTTATTAGAGGATTTGAGGAGCACTTGGACTTACTCCTTTCAGCTTGGTTTCTAATCCTTTGACATCTCATAGCAAGTCTTGGGTGGGGGTGTGCAGTTTTCAATGAATCCAATCACATCAGCTTGATCCATGCCTAGAAGAAACCCTAGCCTGGGAAACAGCCTCAAAGTGGGGGGACAGAGCTGCATGGAGAAGTGTTTGCATTGGCCCTTCATTGGTCTCACAAAGAGCACAGAAAACCCAAATCCAAATAAATCTCTCGCCTTCCTCACACTCAATGAAGGCTAAAGCCATTGTGCTTTCCCGCGCTCCCTCTCCCTAGAAGGATGTGGTACACGGGGAGCAGTCCAGGGTGAGGCTTGGTATGCCTCCAGCGCACCCAGCTTCCCCAGATGCTCACCCAGGGAGCAGTATCAGAGGTCAGTCGAACAGGGCCTGTCACCAAGCATTGGATGGGATGATTGCACAGGGCAATCACAAGCAGGCCAGGAAAGAACTACTCTTTGACTACAAAACCTGTGCCATGGCTACATTACCACTGACACCTACAGCCTTTCTGCAGGAGGGCAGCCACCAAGGTGGCTTTAGTTTGTATGACATGCAGTTCAGGCTCTAAGTTGTCCTACTGTCCACCTTTCCACACACATGGGCCAATATTGCAGCTTGTAGTTACAGCAGCTGCAAAGATGTGCTGCTGTTCAATTTCTATCAAGGGATCCTTTTCATATTGAAGCTAATGGCAAATTCCTGACATAAAGCTGATTCCCTAAAAGACTGTACATTTCTTTGTGCAAAAGTCTATCCATTCTAGTGAGCTGTAGTGGTGGGGGTAGATTAAATACATTCATTCAATAGGCATAATGTTCTTAAAAATACTAATCAAATCCAGATGCAGCTTCCACTAACTGTTCCTTGGGGCTATACCACATTTCAACTTCTGTATAGTATATGTATCTACACATGGGTATGTGTATTTTTAAACACACATATATACTGATGATATTGTAGAACTATGTATGTATAATGATGAGAAACTGAAGTGTAGATATATATGTCTTGCAAAGTAAATACTTTTGTGGTGCACGTATGACTAGTCTGATATTAACATACACCTCCCCTATATCCAGCTTCCAGCTGTGACAGGAGAGGAAGAGTATCAAAAGCTGAGCAAGTGTGCAATGATCCTTCCCTAAAATACACTGCCACTGACTTGGGGACCATTGTGTTCTGCTAGACATGCCTGCTTGAATTTTTCTACACTTTTAAGAACCCATCTTTATATTCATCCCTCATAATAGCCTGTGGCAGGAAGTAATTATTATGATTTAAAATGTTACAGTGTAAATAAGTCTAAATTTTATACAGACATAGTTCAATTTTAAAAATTGTATTTGAGACCAGCTACAAAAATCATAACCTACTCATTACTGTCCTGATAT
Organism: Neopsephotus bourkii; assembly: GCF_033783945.1. Classification (NCBI taxonomy): domain Eukaryota; kingdom Metazoa; phylum Chordata; class Aves; order Psittaciformes; family Psittacidae; genus Neopsephotus; species Neopsephotus bourkii. The sequence goes on from NW_026901542.1 coordinate 3,043,205, forward strand.
TTATTACAGAGTAAGACACAGTCAGACTTCATCCAAACCAGAATAAACTATCTGTAGAAAAGAAGTCAAAATGCTACACTGGAGGTCTCTGCAAAGGGCAAGCCAGGTTCATATTTCTCTGAGAAGTAAACAGCCCTCTCATGACTCCCATCCCAAGCTCCCCTCCTGCCCACAAGACTGCGGGTGAACACTGGTCCTTCTTCCTCAAGCATGTTTTCTGTCCTTCCTATTAAAATTTGGTGAATTTAAGTACCTATTCTGGGTAGTCTTTGAGTAGTTTCTGATGAATGGTCAGCCATTTTCAAGTTTACTGGAAGGTACAGTCTGACAGCAGAAAAGAGCTGGTACCTTCTCTCTCATGGGATGAGAGACACCAGCAAGGGAAGAAGGGAAACAGAGCTGGTCCTTGCCTCCTGGCCTCCATTCCACAATGGAGTTGTCAGCCAAGGACACAGGACGCCAGATTATGTGACCCCTTAAAATTTGTCTTGCCTGGCTGGTTGTTAACAGTCAATCAGCAAACAACCTCCTGCTGGAGCCCAGAGGCACCAATTAAGTCCTGTACAGGCAGTATGTAGGATACAGCTTAACACCTGTATTAGACTAATTTAGCAGTGAAGAAACTACATACACTAATGCACAGCATGTGCCTGATTTTAAAAGATTAACTAAACAAAATTTAATGATGAGCAGAATGCTTACAAGCATTAGCAACTAGCCACTGGGCCAAAATATTTAAAACTCATGTTTGTGATAATGAATATTCACCCCAATTAAGCAGCCTAGGGAATTTTTTTAAGAATATCCCATATTCCAACATGAATTCCAGCTGCTCACACAAAAACTAAACTTCAGTTTATGGATTAAAGGATTTTTCAGTACAGTGGGATAGGCAGTCATTCGTACATTTCAACAACTCCATCAAAATGAAGTAAGTCAGTTTGCAGCCTGTTGCTCTGAACATGCATCAAAAGGTTTTGCGTTCTGCTCACATCAATGTGAATCTGCTACCAACTAATTCCTATGTTGCTCGTTTGATTTTTGTTCTGCTTCAGGGTTTGGTTTTTTTAAGTCTTTCCTTTGTATCCTAATATATAGTGATAAATGTCCTCTTAATCTGTGGAACAATCTTCATTTGCCTTCATGGCAGAGACCACCTTGAAGGAGCAAGTAAAAGCTTTAGTCATGGTTTCCATTTTTTCATTTGAATTCAATACATTCTAGTTAAATGGACAATTAATAGGTCACTTCCAAAATAGTAGTGTATCAGTCCTGGTTAATAAACAATCCCCACAGTTGATAATGGGCCTATGTATTCAGCAAGTCCCTGTATACACTCAGCTCATCCACTAAATCCCTTTTCAGGTAGACAGGGTTATATGGGAAGATGAGCTAGAATGAGTCTATAAAAGTCACTTTCATTCACTGCTTTATTTTTCAGTCAAGTGCTTTAAATGGTGTCCAGAAAATCTCTTGGAATGTGAGACAGGAGAAAAGACTGGCACATAGAGTATTGCTTTATGGCCATACAAAAGGGCAACTGACCCTTGCGCAGGCCTTTTCAATGTGAAATGGTTCCTAAAGTTCATCTGCACAGTGAAAAATTGTGGTGAGGTCGCGTGTGGATGAGTAAAGTGAAAGTGGTGATTGGTCATGGTGCTGTCAGCCATTGTGGAAGAGCTGGGGCCATGTAAAATGCTCTGTGGGAAAGTGTCAGCCCCCTAAAGAGGTGCTCAGAAACTTGCAGCTCATTAAACTGCCAGCATTTGCTGCCTCACTTGTCAAGAATCATTCAACTTAGCAACTGCCCTTCTGAAACATTCATAAAACGCATGCACGTAGTCAGGAAGGGTTTGAATGCAACTGATAAAAAAGTGTATGCTAGAGCATGCATAAGCTCCAATTTTCATCTGGATTTGACATGGGATTTGTGCTTTCTCTCTGTGCTGAAGGATGAGGTAACACTTCTTCTGTTTGTATTCCTGGCCCATAAATGGTAAAATCATGCATATCTATTCCTACACTATGGCATACAAACTTCCCAATCAAGGTTTAATTTAGTTTTGGATTAAATGGAAGTGTTTTTCAGGTCTTAATCCTGAACATATAGCTTATATTGGCCAAAATTCTCTTTACTTTCTTCAATTTTTCTACATTAGAATTAAAAAAGAAAACCAAATTAGGCATGTGCATGCATTTGATTGCTACAAAAAGAACGTCTGTTTTATTTAAATAATGATAGGGCTTCCTGACTCGTAATTTATCCCTAACAGACATTAAAATGCAGCATCCACTTTAAGACCATTCAGCTCTTTTCTTATTTGCAAACGTTTATTGACTGAGATTTTTAAAAGAGTTACTGATTTTAAAGAATCTTTTCTGGCAAACTGAAAACAAGCAGCTTTCCTAGGTTAGCTCTGTCTGGGTGTCTCAATGCCATTAGAAGCCTCTGACAATTGCTCAGTGTACTTAAGTTTGATAAATCTTTGGAAACCCTCTGAATAGGATTGCTGTGATTTTACTAAGGAATTAGCTGCTGCCATTGCATCACCAATTAGTTTTCCAGAACACATTAAATCCTGCTGCTTTGGTTTACAGAATAACTCAAGCATTACTGATGAAGCATAAAAACTTACTTGGAAAAGCAGTGGGGGATGCAGGGTGCTGACAGGACCCACCACAGCATGCTGAGTAGAATGGCGGGGCTCGGAGAAAAAAGTGTTTGGAAAGAGCTGCAAAAAAAAAGCATAGATCTAATTGATTATCCATTGAGCTTAGGTGATATTCATAACAACAGTACTCCAAGAAGTCAGTGTTTAAAGTCCTGCCCCACAAGTTCTTTTTCCTTTTTTCAAGATGGTGATTTTTTTAAGGCAAACAATGATAAAACAAGTAATTGCTCTTTAATTTAGTAAGGTTATTTTATGTGTGTGACTTAACTATAATATGCAAAACTCTCAAGACATCTATCATAAGAATGAAACTGCAGATTTGAAATTTACTTCTGTATGTGTTATAATCACGGTGGTGTTTTGGTAAATATTGAGATTGAATGCATTGTTTCAATAATATTGTTGAAATAATGAGCATAAAGCATCTGAAAAAGTAATTTTAAATAATTCTAGGAAGCATGATATCTGAATCCTGTCTCTTCTGCTTGTACTCCAATGTTGTTCTTAGTACTCAAGCCAATAAGGTCTTCAATAAATAAGAAACCTGAATGAATAAATTCTATACAGTGCAATGAGATGACCTAGCTGAGCTCTACAGGCACAAACTGCAGGGCTTGATTCTGCTAGCTTGATGATAAACTCATTCTTACTGGGAAAGTGGAAGAATTTGGAATTTATACAAATCAAAATTTAGAATTTAAACTCAGAATTTAATAAGCACTTGCTGAAGAAAACTCTCCTTAATACAATAAAAAATGGCAAAATCAACTTACAGAGTTAGGTAATAATTGGTTAAATTTCTATAGAATTTCTTGAACCAATGAATCAAAAGTCTCTGTTATGTCTAAAAAGTGCTTCCAAATCCTGGAAAAGTCTTCATTATCTAATAATCCCTTTTTTTTTTTTTTTTTTTCTATAAAGCTCATGGGGTTTCCATTAATCTCAGTTACCTTTTAATTTCTGCTTTTATGAGTCAACTCTGAAACCTGGGATTTTCTTTTCTTTTGAAAATAGATACACCATGCTTGCTAGAGCTGTGCATTTGTAAAATGTGATCAGCATCCAAATGTTTATGTCACTTTCGCTGTCTGGTTTATGCAGAAAATAAATAGTTCTAGACCCTGCACTGTGGTTTGTCCAAACCTCTAGAAATAACCTGATCCATTAAAAAATAATCATTGTAAAAAAGAAATAACTGCACATTTAGATAAGAAACCTAAAATATGAATAATCAGGAGAAAGATAAGAAAATAGGTAAGTGTAACTAAGCCATATTGTTAATTTTAAAAGTTTTTTCAATTGGAATTAGAAAGAAAAAAGATCACTCAAAATTAGGTTCCTAAGTACATATTAGGGCATAGTTTTATCAGGCATAGTTTTCTGCCTGTTAAATCTGGTGATCTCCCAAAGCAATAAACTATTGCTGTAGAAGCCAAACTCTAAACATTTTTAAAATAACTACCTCTCTTTTTTTATCTGAATTCATACAAGCTTCTTCAACTGTAATTACAGGTTGATAAGTGTTTTACTGACAGAGCTTTGCTTTGACACTTTGCTATTTGTAATCAAATATAAATATCCCCCAAGAGGAACTAATTGCCTATATTTGAAGTGCACGCTTGCCAAATATTTACAAAAAGAAATTATTTACATTAGGCATTAGTATTCCAAAGCTTCTCTTCCACATGAGACCATCAAATGTGGGAACCATGTCCTAAGAAAAGTAAATCAGTCAAGAACGTGCAGCCAAGTATTACCTATCTTATGTGTCCCAGTGGTCTCAACGCAACTGGTGGGGTGTGGAAGCTGGAAAGGGTTTGACTAACTGAAGAAGCACAGCAGATGGAAAAGGTAAAGACCACCAGATAATCTCAGCCATCTTCCTGAATTTGAGAACTTGTTTATGACAGTATCTTTTATCTACTGTTAACGTTTTGCCTGTTGCAGCTCTTCAATTCCCAGCTTCCCTCCTTTCCCTAGAAGCCATATTCCTCATGCCATTATCAGGTTTCCCCTACAGTCAGGGAAAAGCTTTCTTTTCTAAAAATACAACTTAGTATATAGAAGGTGCCACATTCAATTCCTTTGCTTCTTTTTCACACGTCCCAAGTATTCCTTTGCCACCATAATGCCTGATTCCATTTAATCATTGTTCCAGCACCTTATTCATGGCATATGAAATTTGTCAGATATGTTGGACTCTCCCTGATTTTCCTTCTTATGGTTTCTTAACTTTCTCCAGTTCCTTGCTCTTTTTTGGTAATGCCCTGCTTACCACAATATGTGATACAGCCAGGAGGTATCTGGATAAACCAAAATTGCACAAACTATTGCTTCAGATAAATAGCGTAATCCTGCAAATACATACAGGAATAAGAAAGGATAGGTTTTCTCCATTCACAAAATCTCTCAACAAGCCAGCTGCAAGCATAAGGGTCAGGAAATAGATCAGAGTGAAAACTTGAGACATTTTTCTTAAGGAAATTCTAAACAAGCCAAACTAGCAGGGCACCATGATGCAAACAGTAGAGATCTTGGCACTAATTCTGCTCAAGTCAATGGAAATCCTGCTTCTGGCTTTCTTGAGCATTTTACTTAATTCCCTTAACCAACTGCTGTCTCTTCTGCCTGCATATCCCTTTGAGGCAGAACATTTGCTTGAGAAATAAATGTATCTGGAAACCTCATATAACTCTGAACTAAGTCATTCCTGAGACCATTTCTCAAAAATGATTTATTCTAGGTCCTGTGGAATAAACAATGGCATTACGTCTCCCTAAGCCTATAGCCAACACCTTTGTCTAGTTTATAAACTTCTTTAGTGTACTCCAACTATACTGATACACGAGTGAATTCTATGTTAAATTTATCAAACCACATCCCCGGGTTACACCTACTGAAGCTGCTGCACTCAGACCAATGAGTAGCAGTTACACAGTGACATCAGCAAAACAACCTGCCATAATACAGGGATGCTCAACATAATACATGGATGCTCCATGGGAGCTCTATGTAGCAAAAAATGTTAATGCTTCAACCCAGCACATACATTTTTAATCTCTGCATATTTTTAATCTTTGACAGAAACAACAGAGAATATTCCTTGCATCAAATGGCTTCCACTCTCTGTGTGAAACTGCATCAACAGAATGAAAATCGCTCACAGAAAAATGATACATTTAACATATGTATTTCAGAATTATACTGTGACGCATCTGTAGGAATTACAATACCTTCAGTGCTGAGGACAACATAGGGAAAGAATTGCATATGCTTTTATTTTCTGTTCACATATATCATGGCCACTCTACCAATATTTGATGGTGAAGCGATCTGAAGAAAGCTTTGTTTACTGGTCACATAGGAACATAGAATTGTTGAAAGCTGCTGAAATGTCAGAATATTAGTTCTGTATTTATTGGGCAGAATGACGGATACAGTTATCAAAAGGTTGCTGTTGCTTCCAGCCATGTGGAGTACACATTTACCAGGGCCAAATCCTAATAATTTGTATTTAGAATATTTAATTCTTTTTTCTGCTTTGCATTCCAATTTCATAAAAATGAGATTGTGCAGAACTATGCATTTCCCAAGAGCCAGACCCTACAGTTTTAGCTTCAGAGATGCATTAAAATGAAATATCAGAGTAGGGTACAAGTGCCTTTTGGCACTCCAAAAATTGTACTACATGCTTTAAAGGAAAATTTATTTGGTCATAAATATAAAAGATGAAATAGCTAAAATTAAATAATTTAATTTCTTCACTGAAAATAAATCATTCTGACAGTATTGCTGCATGCACCATTTTAGTAATAATGGTCATTTACACTCGGCTTTGTGAATACAAAGCATTTTACAAACAGACAACAAAACAGTACTAAACATGCAGATGGGCCTCAAGCTCATCTGGTGCTAAAACGAAGATTGCTGATATTTTCAAATACACTGCTAGCTCTGAAGATACCTAAATTCAAAAGCCCCCCATACTAAAAAGTCATGCTGACAGCGGGACCAGTTGAAGTTTTCCTTCCAACTATCTACTATCTTGAGAGTAAGGCTCCTGAGTACAATTCAATTCACAGACATGTAATTTTGAAATGGCTTCTTAGTAAACTCTGTTTGCTTTTCCTAATCTTAGTGTTGTGAAATGACTCAGGAAATAATGTAGGCCATTATCCAGCAGGAAAGAGGGAATGGGTGATGGAAAAATGACTACTGAGGAAAAGTGAACTGATGGCAAACTTCTGGTATTACACATATGGGGCTCCTTCACTGCACATGCTGTTAGTTTGTTGGGGTTTTTCAAGCTAGCTGATAAAAATGTGGTATAAGCTGTGAAGAGGGATGAAACACCTCCAAAAAAGCATTCAGAAAGATGTCCTGAGCCAGCTAACAGGAAACAGTAAGCACAGGAACAGTAACAGACAGACCTCAAGCTGCATGAACACTTTCATTCTCTATTGCTAAGCCCATGTGAACCTCTTTCCACAGAGATGCCCAGGCTCCAGCCCTGGCAGGCAAGTTAAAAATATTACCAGTAAAATTATCCCATCTCCTCTGATAACACTGGATGGTTTGTGCCTACTTCATGGGCACAAGTAAACTGCAACTTCCTACCTACATCCATTCTTGGCAATGATTAAAGAAGACTTTGCAAGCTGCAGGAAAGTTTCATGTCATGAAGAGCTGCCTGCATATAGTCCAGCAGTAGCTCTGCCACGTTCAGTGGTCCAGCTGAACCACATGGCACCATTTCTGCTCTTGAACTGCAAGACCTGTGCCTCACAATGAAACATGGCTCTGTCTCCAGCAGTTGCTGTGTCTAGAGTGCAATGTCCCAGCAGCAGTTGTGCACTCTGAAAGCATTCCAGCCACCTGAAGGGGGGCTCCAGGCCATGAGGAGGAAGCACCAGCTGCTGCCATACCCCACCAAAGGCTATCACAACCACATGGACCTGGCAAAACTTAGTGCAAGAGTCTGTGGTACACCATCCCACAAAGCCGTCTATTTGCATCCCACTCACTGCTGTAAAAAATGATGTGCTAGTTTTGGCTGGGGTGGAGTTGATTTTCTTCATAGTAGCTAGTATGGGGCTATGGATTGGATTTGTGACTAAAGCAGCACTGATAACACAGGGATGCTTTAGTTATTGCTGAGTGTTACTTACACATCCTCAAGGCCTTTACTACCCCTCAACCCACCTCACCAGTGAGTAGGCTGGGGTGCACATGGAGCTACGAGGGGGCATAGCTGGGACAGCTGCTCCCAAATGTCCAAAGGGATATTCCACACCATATGGCATCATACTCAGTATATAAAGCTGAAGGAAGAAGGAGGAAGGAGGGGGATGTTTGGAGTGATGGCATCTGTCTTCCCAAGTAATGGTTATTCATCATGGAGCCCTGCTCTCCTGGAGATGGCTGAACACCTGTCTGACCATTAGAAGGGGTGAATGAATTATTTGTTTGGCTCTGCTTTTGTGAACAGCTTTTGCTTTACCTACTAAACTGTCGTTATCTCAACCCATGAGTTTTCTCACTTTTACTTTACTGATTCTCTTTCCCCCACTCACTGGGTGGAAGTAAGTGGCTGCATGGGGCTTAGTTGCCAACTGGAGCTAAACCACAATACACAACTACGGGAACACATGAAGTCCAGCCAAAAGGGCAGATCAGTGGCATATGCAGATTAGTTTTAAGATACTGGCAAATATTTCTATTTTATTAAAAGGTTTTGAAGTTCTAAATATCTACGATTCTGTGATTTTTAAATCCTACGCAAAAGGTAGATGTGAAAAGTGGGCTTACATTTTTATGTTGGGTCTCGGTCAGGTTTAAAGAATTAGCAGAGTAATCACACCAAAAAGGGCTTGAAATGTGCTAACAGCATAATCACTGTTTTCTTGTATCTGTAGCAATGTACTGGCTGACAGTCACGCTGAAGATTAGCTGAGATGATGCGGAATCGCTGTCAATTTTCACAGGCACCATTCACATGCCTTATTATTATGGCATAGTTTGCTGTACATGTTTTTCTCTGTCTGAGGAAACATGGGTGCCTCAGGGTAGTGACAATGTATGGTCAGATTTCACCTCTGTGTCAACCCAAAGGAAGAGCCAAACCTCACACCACCTCCCAAAGACTCCATCAGTCTCCTGGGATCAGCTGTAAAGGTGGCTTCTACCCTGTCCATGCCTTGCTATTGAGGAGAAAGCTGTGGATCTGGAAAGCTGTGGGTTTACCAGCTTTGTACTTCTCCTTCAAGATGCCCATGCACTAACGTGCCCCAGCGTTTTCTGCTTACCAGTTCTTGTCAAAAGAACTCTGTCTAAATGTTCAATGCATTGTCTAAGCTACTTGTCTGGGCCTCCTGTTGAGCCAATGAGAAGGGATAAGCAGCTCTACATAATGATTCATCACCTTAAAACAGATGTCTAAGAGAAACTTTTTCATCTTCTGGAGGTGTCTCTCTGTATTAACTATTGATCACAAGTTATTCAGACAACTAGATTAGACCAGACAGCTATTTTTTATTAAACAGCTGAATGACTATAACATTATTCTTATCCATCACAGGTAACATCAAAAGAATACAATCATCTGTGCAGCCATAAACACTTCTAAAAAAATTATAAATTTCAACCATAAATGCACTAAAATTATCTCCTTTGATTTTCAACATATTACAATTTGTTTAGAAATAATTCCCTCTCAAGGCAAAATCAGGGTCATATGCTGCAAGAGGACAATTCACTGGGTTCTCACTGTTGCAGATTTATTTCAAAATCCTAAAATAGGCCATAATGCACCACTTGTTCCAGTGGCATGCAATGATTAGCTAAAATTTTCGACCTGGACCTGTCTTTATTTGTTGCAGTATTTCCAGCTCCAAACAAAAAAAAGCCTCAAGATCAGCTAAATATTGTTAGAATGCAAAATAACAAACAGTGAATCCTTTTCCCTTTTTTTTTTAAAGTGCGAGGTTTTTAGTATTTTTACATTTGTATAAGGAAATATTTTCTCAAGTTGAAATTCAAAATATTCACATGGTCACAAGATTCCAGCCGAAGGGACTTTGATGAACAGCACCAAATTGTCCAAGAGGAGAAGGCAAAATCCTCAACATACAAAATACCTCAACAGAACTATGTGCTGTAACTTCAGGAAAAGGGCAGCCCTCAAGGGAAACTTTCATAAGCTTTCCAGCACACAGCAAAGGCAACTTCTCCAACAAAACAACTCACCCCAAAGAAACACAGCCCAGGTTACTGAAAATATTTAGGTGCCTAACTTTATAAAGATCATCATCTACATATCTGACATTTGAAACAGCCTCCTACTGCTTTACATACCTGCACTTGTTTTCATTTTGAAAAAATTACCTTCCCAATTCTACTATGGGTCATGACTGACCACAAAAGTACCATTTAGAAAAACAAGAGTAAGAGTTATTTTACAGAGCTACGCTATACAAGATTGAATAAACACCTTCAGAGGGCAATGGAGGCGAAGACCTTGCCTTCCAAAACTCAGGGGAATTTGACAATGCAAAATATCACAGTACAGGGAAACGAAATCTGCACTCGAGGACTTGCCTCATGAGATTAATCTTTATCACATTTATCTGTTTTCTAAAAACATATACTACAAGAAGATTTCAGAAGACCAGCTCATTCTGCAATACAGAAGTTAACTTGCTGGCTTTAGGTATGATTTATTCCATGTCTTCCCCTCAGTGAAGTGCTTTTCTATAAACCCCACTACTAGTGCAGCTCTGAGATCTTCTGGCAGTGCTTAAATCTCACTAAGGACCAAACTTGGGATCCTCTTTCTTTCTTAGAGATGGCACAGCAGGAGACACCAGAGGAGTCCAGCCAATGCTTATATCCCCTACTAAGCCCAGACTGCCAGACTGGTGGCTGTGTCGGAGAGTAGCTGGCACTAGTCTAGCTCTGGCAACCTTACAATAAGGACAAAGACTTGTCCTTTAAAAGCCATTTTGTAGCCACTCTTAAGATATTCTGGGCACCTCAAACTGATTCTATTAAATGGCTCACAAAGTTAACTGCGAGCAGGAAAAGATGCTGCATAGTCTGTGGTTTCTGATACTTACAGAAACTTCCCTGCCTCCAAAGACAAACTCTTAAAGCAATGAAGGTCTCACAGTGATCCTGGCAGTCAGGGCATAAGAAAATATATCAAATGTATCCCCCCACCCTAAAGACGCTTTCTATTCCCAGAGAACTCCAACAAAACAGGAAAATCCTGAGAACTCTTACTCGCTTTGTTGCCTGAGTGAGGGCAGCATTTTCCAGAGGCTGGTACAAGCCCAGAGGGAGCTGAGATAAAATACTCTGCCTGTTATTTTAAGGAAAGTTAGCGCTACGTCGCTCAAGGACACAGTCTGGCTACCAGCTGATTTGAAATCAATAATTACTAAGAACTTATTCACTAAGAGTGGGTCAAAAAGGAAGGAAAAAAAAATCACTTAATTTCAGTAATTCAAGTATCTCCCAGCTGTTATGAAGAAACACAGGAGATTTTACTAAAAATGAGCAATAAGGTGTATTGATTCAAGGAAGACTGTTACAGGATAGAATTGCTGTCCTCACCCGAGGGGGAAAAAAGCTGACACTGGTTCAAAGAGTTAGCCTGCAGAAGAAGGCTTGCTTTTATTTCCCTGCAGCGCTACCAGCTTTCTGGATTACCTTAGGCAAGTCACCTCATTTCTTTTTGCTCCAGCTCCTCCTCTACACAGTAGAAATCTCTCCTATTTCACTAGCACATTGCAATGATAAATGCATTAAAATGGAAAGTACTCAAATGTTACAGAAAGAAAAGATACATCTATATCATAGGATGGATGTTTGTAAATTCAAGTCATGTTTACGATATACTTGTTCTAATGACTTTCTTTAGTGTTATCTGTATTGTACTTTATTGTGCTCTATTTCATTCTGATGCTTTAGGCAAAAATCCCATAAACTCAATTTTTCATCAACTTTTGCAATGGAAGTATCTTATTGTTATGTTTATTTATTTCATTGCACTTTTCAGCTTCCTTTCTCTGTTAATCTAGCAAAATGCCAAGATTAAAGCAAAAAGTCAGCTTCTTGCCATATAGTATCACAGAATCACAGAATGGCTAGGGGTTGGAACACACCTTAAGATTATCTAGCTAAAACACCCCTGCCATGGACAGAGATGCCTCATGTCACCCACGGCTCTCTCCAACCTAGTCTGGAGCACTGCCAGGGATGGAGCATTTACCACTTCTTTAGGCAACCTGTTCCAGTGCCTCACCACCCTCACAGTAAAGAATTTCTTTCTTACATTTATTTATGGTCACACCACATATGACCATACTGAGGCTGTAAAGCACTCACTGTCATACTCCCCCAGGGCAAATTACCTGAAAAAAGCAGAGATTTTCAGAAAATTATTTCAGGTAGCAGAGTGACTGCATTTCTCAAGGTCACTCTGACCTGGGGTCAGCCAATACATCTGGAAACCAAGTTGTGAGGAAAGATGTGGAGTGGACCTCTTTAAAGCACCTGTGCTACAACAGGCTGCATCTCAGCATCCTCCAGATAAATTTCCTATGTCAGAAAACACTGAGAAAAACTGTCAAGTCTTCTAATTTATCCAGAAGATAACAACAGTACTGGAGTACAAAGGAGAGGAAGCAAATCCCAAATTAGCAAGCAGAAATTGAGGACTTCCTCCATGCTTAAGAATTCTTCAGTTTGCTCAGAACTTATACCTCGAGGTTCTCTCATCCTTTAAGAGGCAGTGCAAGTTTAAGCTGCATAGCTGTAAGATGTTTCACTGGGAAATGCTGCTTTACAGCAATGCATCTTTGAAAGTTTTTATCCATGAACAGGCTGGGCATCCAGTGTTTCAAAAGCAGAACTAATTGTGCACCGCTCTGCCTAGTCAGGACTATGAATACACACTGTACGCAAATTTCTCACAGAGTAGAAGACAACATTATGTAGTTATTTTACCAAGACAAAAGGTACTCAAAGACTGAGGCTCATAGTGCATGGGGTAGCAGAAATTCAGCTCAGCTAGGCAGAAACCCAGCTCTTACCACACCTGCTAAAGGTGGTGGGCCCAATTCAGTAATCTATCATCAGTTCTAGGGCTTCAGAGCAAGGTGGAAGAAAGCCTATGGGAATCACAAGCTGGTATAAACTGGCACAGCATCACAAAAGGCAAGTGAGTTTATCCTATAGCAATAATGCTCCTTTTGCTTCTCCTTCTTAGGGTTTTATGTAACATGTTACTTGATCATGTGGTTGTACTCTTAAATCAAAATTCATTTGAAAAACCTATGAACCTGTCCATGGCTGGGGGGTCAGAACTAGATGATCTTAAGGTCATTTCCAACCTAAACCATTCTATGATTCTATGATTTCATTACACTTCATTTTTAAAAAATCAGTGTAATGATCAAAAATGATTATTTTAATATTTTACAGACAACATAAAAATATTTATTTCAAGCCCACTCACTAGATGATGTATCTAGGATGTAACACTGAGTACTTGTTAAGCTTTTCATTTAGGATTGCTTTGGAGGAGAATTCAAAATACATGGGCAGATAAAACACCTGAAATAGTCAAATTAAATCCTTTAAATCTTGTAAATTACAGGAATAGAAACTTGCTGCTAAAACTGCTGCCGAGAAGTTACAAATGGAAAAGCTACCATGACCAGATGGACCAGATAGAGTGCCATCCCAAGGGTCTCCTGTGTTGCCATGGATAAAGGTCTTCCAGTTTACAGAAAGAACACAGGATTTTCATTCTTTAGCACTTTCATGAAGTGTTAGAAGTTACCCTAAAATGGAGTGCTTTCTTCATGTCTTTCCTTGGTAGGTGCTGTGGATACATGTTGATTTTGGAACTGTAAAAAAGGTCAGCTTATTCAGTTCAGTCCTTGGTGTGATTTTACATTCCTTTCTTCCTGAGCACTTCTGGTGACCTCACCAGAATTAGGGACTACATGAGCAATACAGATTTACTGATTCCAAAAAGTCTGGTATTTTTTCAATTGTCTTTTCTCTCTCTCTTGCTATATATATGTGTGTTGCTATATATATGTGTGTGTGTGTATTTTTAACTGCTGCATTATGCCAAGCTAGTTTGTACTTTTAGTCCCTGCATGATCTATAAAGCACTTGCTTATTCAGAAAGATTACAAAAAATTTGCTTTATCATGTTCCGTAGTCTTCTTAAAGACTTAGACCAAGATTTTCTAAAATGCCACATAATTTGGGGAGTCTAAATAGGAAAGAGTTTATTCCTCAAAAAACAAAGACAAAAATCAGTGAATTAATGCCCTCTACCTAGTACAAATTCTTTAGTTAAAATACCTTCATCAGTCCATGAAGGCTAAAATTCTTATTCTGGCTAAACTGTTTTGCCCTATCCATAAACAAGAAACGTAACACACAGCCTGACCACCCCAGCCCTACTCACAAAGCAAGTGTCCAGTCTGAAAAGTTCCCCCAGCGTACGCTTACACTACAGAGAAGAGACTCCTTAGAAACCACAAGATCTGGCTCAGCAGGATGGTTCCAATGTAATTTACATTCACAAAAGTTCAGACACCTAAGAGCCCTCATCACTTCAAGACACATAAATCAGATCAGAATCAACAGATCCCTGTTAGAATATATATGTTTTTGTTGTACATCTGCAGTCACAGAAGAAGGGTTTTTTTTTCTGAGTGCATAATGCATAAGGAAACCTAGTATTTCTCACTGCTCAAACAGAACAGCCTGGTGCTTTTGCTCAACGCTTCCTCTGAAATCCCTGGGATATGTGGGATCAGAAGAAACACAGGATCGGACTCCAAATCACTAGGCAGACCTACCACACTTTGCTGACTTCACAAGTACTGCTCTAGGCCAACCAAAGAAAGCTAACCCTGAAAGCGAGGATTTGAAAAGCTTGGTATTCAGGAACTTCTGTATACTTACAAAAAGTTTACCTATAGCAGTGAGTGCTGGGGGATCTGCTGTCTCCCCTTTAACATGGGCTCTGTACACAGAAATTGTAGCATTTTCTCAAGAGTGGGGTTTTTTGGGGGAGCGGGGGTGAGAATACGCACCTAGTTCCAGGAAGATGGCACTTGTTCTGTTTCCTGCCCTGGTCTATAGCTGGTTAAAATAAACACGTTTAAATAACTGATGTGCTCCAGATAACACAGCAGCTGAGGTCTGGAATATTCAGAGATGTTAATGTACACTTGCCTGACTCTCCTGCCTACCTGTAAAATATAGCACACTAATGGATCAAAAATCGGTTTGGATTTTGCAGAACAGTTTGTAGGATTTAACTGGAGTAAAACTATGCTTGAAAAGAAAACAAGCGTATTAATTCTGGCTCTTTTAATTCTGTTATTAATTCTGGCCTTTTGGTTTCACACCTTAGAGCCCTACTTCAGTAAATACGATTCTGCTTGACTTATTTTCATTGTAAGTACATTTAAAACAATGATCATAAATAAAAACGCTGAAAACACCACACAAAACTGACATAAACTATTACAGCGGAAGGGAAAAATATAGATAGTGAGGCTAATACCCAATTTTGTGAATTAACTTCGAATTTAACTTCCATCAGTTCCATGACTGACAGAAGTGCACATTCCTAAAAATGCTTTAAAACGTTGTTCATGGACAGATAAAAATGTATGAAGCCCGGCACATTCAATAACCGAAACGTGCTTTGTTAAACTATTTGTTTTCAGTTCAATGATAGAAAGTAGATCCTCCGCGACAGCAACACCGTGGGCAGCCCGGGTGGCCGGAGAACTGGTCAAACTGGTCCCCAGAAGGGACGCCCCACCAGCCCGAAAAGCCCCGGCTTTTACTCCAGCACCTGACCGAATGGCTAATTACAGACAATTACAGACCTTTTATACAGCTTTAAAGCTTGAATTAATTCTCTTTTGGAGGGAAAAAGCCGGTGCCTCACCCATGGCTGTCCCCCGCCAGGGATGGGACACCCGAGTTACCGCTACCGAGAGGGACGGGGCCGCTCTTTCTCACAAAACTAGGCACTTCAGACGTTCCCGAGGCGCCCGTCAGCGATAAAGCTACCGTCCCTCCAGGCTATGAAGATGTAGACCTGGAAGAGGTGCGGTTCGGGGCACTTAAATGCACTCCGTTCTCACTACCAGCACAAGCCTTGGCCGCAGTCACTGCACCCACAGGTGCGCCCTCATGACCGGCTCGTCTGGGCCCGTCGGCACCGGCGGGGCAAGCTCCACCGTAGCCACTGCGCCCCGGCAGCAACGGCACCCGGCGAGGCACGGCCTTCGCCGCTCCCTCGCTAAGCCCCTTCTGTCCCGTCTCCCCGGCGGTGGGACGCGGGAAGGGGCCTGCGCTCACCTGTGGCTGCCGGCGGGAAGACGCCGCCTCTCTCCGCCGCCGGAGCCCTCGCTGGCAGACGGCCGCCGTCCGCCACGGAGGGGTTAAGCACTTGAAAAGCCCATCTTGTCGGGTAGGGACCCCCTGAGGGGCTGATTTGTTCCGCCGCGGGGCACAGCTTGAGGGGGACGGGGCTGGCGGGGAGGGGACGGAGCTGGGCAGGGCTCGGAGGCGCCCCGGCCCGCAGCAAGTTCTCGATGAGGAAACTTTTGCCCAGGTTGCCGAAGCCCGGCGCCGCCGGCAGGTTGAGGAGAGCCGAGGAGCCCACCAGGTCCCAGTACAGGGCGCTGGGCAGCATAGCGAGGGCTCTTACCCCCCGTCGCCCTGCCCGGCCCAGCCCAGCCCAGCCGCCGCGGCCCCTCACTGGGCTGGGACGGGGCGCCGGGCTATGGGGCCGGGCGGGCTTGCGGGCCGCCTCCCCGAGGGCTGAGGGGAGCGGAGCGGAGAGTTCGGTGGGGCTGTCCGTGGAGACTCGGCGCGCCTCTTCGCCGGGCTGGAAGGTGTGTCCAAGCGCATTCATTATGTCAGCCGGGGACGGGGAGTGATGGACGCGGCCAACAATGCCGCCTTGCCGGGCAGCCCCCCGGGGGAAGGGGGGTAGGGCGGGGAGCTGAGCGGTCCTGGCGCGGGGTGGCTGTCCCGCTTTGCCGCCCGCCGCCATGTCGGGGGGCCCCCTCAGGAGATGCCCCCTGCCTCCCGACATGGCCGCGGGCCCGCGCCTCCCGCCGCGGGGCTGCACCTGTGTGTAGGGGAAGGGAAAGGGCCTCTGGCCTCCGTCCCAGCGGGGAGGTGGCTTCAGTGCTGGCCGCGGCGAGATCATGTCGACCTAATGATCCCATGAGGTAATGGGAAGATAGTCATTAGCTCACTCCCTCTGGGCATTTTTATCTGGCCTTTTTTTCTTTTCCCTTTAGTTACCCACACACACGCTGGATTTTCAACATTTGTCTTAATAAATCTGATTAAGATCAGTGCTGAGCTGTTAATCATGTTTTCCTCGAGTTGTGGGACAATGCTTTCTGTGAGCATAAACATCCTTTGGCAGGGGTGGCTCTGTTTATACTTGCTTCCATGTATTCTTTTTTATTTTCTTAGACACCATGTAATGTGGCAAGGATGTCTCACTTTACATTCAAACACATGTGGAAAGTTAAGATTGGATACCATTCCCAAAGATCTGAAACCATCTCCCTGTTTTGCAGATAAATCCTTTTGTGTCAAAATAGCTGTTCAGCAGCCTAATCTCAGGGATACTCCCTGCAAAATGCTCTGGAGCAGCTGTGTCCCTTACTTTTGTATAGCCCCTTGGACATCAGGGTAGTTTGTCACTAAAACCAGCTGAAGTGGAATCATCTCTGTCTTCAGACAGCAAATGGGAAGGATTGTTTAACTGATGCAGTACCAAGTAGTACCTTGGGAGATGTGAGTTAAGCTCTCAGATGCCTCTCAAGTTTTGCTTCATGTCCCTGGGCAGGTTGACCATGTCAGAGTTTGGGCACTTACTCCATTGGCACCAAGGTGTTGTTACCTCTAGTGAACGGGAACCTAAGAGTTGCTAAGGATGTATGCCAGCAGCCCATGTAGTCTGACGTTCTGTCTTCAACAGTGGCTGTAAATACAAGGAAGAGGAAGACCAAGGCAAGTGTATCTAAAAGTTTTGCTCTGATACACTCCCATTCTGTTACTATTCTCAGCTTATATTTCCATATCTCAAGTACTTGCATTTACAGATCTAAAGGCCTTCATCTTTGTAAACTCAGGATATTAGTGGAAGTATTTTATCTGTGAGCATTTGGAGACTGGAGTTGTTTCTTGTCATAGGAAAGGACAGAACATACACTGGTGTGAGTCCCAGAGTACATCTGAAGGTAATACACATCATTATAATATTAAGATGCAGAAATATGTATTTATCATGTTTCTAAGGGAAAGAAGAAAGTCCTCCCAGGAGGGTTTGGTTTTCTCCTAAGCCATTTCTTATGCCTAAGTGGCTACTATTGTGTTAATCTCAGCTATCTAGTTCAGTAAAGTATGATTAGCAAGTTGCATATTTTTGAGAAATACAAGCCCAACACATGCAGCATTTGACAGTTTGCTCTGCTCCATGGAAGAGAGTGACTGGTTGCCACAGGGTGGGTGAACAGTTCATGCGAGGTTTCATCTGTAGTTCCAGGGCTCAACCTATTCATTGCAACGTGTGCTTAAGCAATTCGCTTCTTCTTTTCCTTTTTCATTTATCGGTCTATTCTCACTCACAGTCTGGCTTTGCTCTTATAGCTGTATCAACAAAGTGCTGTGAAGCAGACCAGGGAACTCGTCCAGGTTTTAAATAAGACAGAAAATAGTATTTTTCAAGAGACCTAAAACGGTTGTGTAAGCTTAAGTGAAGGTAGAAGAGTAGAACAGCTGAATGACCTCATTAAACCAGGGCAGCATCTGAGCACCTACTCTCTGGGACACACGTCCATAGCCCTGCTGAGCAGCAGTTAGCATATTCTGTTTATCCTTTGAGCATGTGATAATCAGGTACAGTCAGGCCCGAGAGATGTTACCTGCCAAAAGCCAGAGAGCGCAGTAGAGGAAAGTGTAGGTTCCTTATTCAGATCTGGACTCTGAACTGATCTGACTATAAAAACAAGTGACATTCGTAAGCCAAGATAATTTCCAGTGAATGAAGCCTGGAGATGTGTGGCAAACAGATCCTGAAGCAACAACCAAGACCTGAACACATACAGTAAGTAAACATGGTATTCACGTGGTGAATAGCTCTCATTTCATTTGGTTCTGGAAACCTGGAAGGTACTTACTCTGTATTTGGATTTTGCCAATTTATTTATTTACCTTAACCAGACTAAAGGAGAAGAAAGTTTGCCTGTACTTGTTACCTCGGCTTGCACTGGGAGATTGGAAAACACCAAGATCCACTTCTCGGGTTGCAGAATGCTCTGCACTCTTTGTCGTGCCTTCCCACTGGGAGTCCTGGGTACAGTTGTACTGCCAAGGCAGACTACTTATTTAACATACCAAGCACAAAATCTGTGCAAATAAATCAAAGTCTCTAAAGTGATCCCTCCTCTACATTAGCTCTGCCCTTCCTCAGATGGCATTTCCATCCCTGAGCTGCGGGATCTCTCCCTTGCAGCTCCTTCCCTGTACATTCCCTTCACATTAAGTTGATTCCTGTTGTTAGTTCACACTTTCTTCCCGTTGCTTTACAGGAAGCATCATATTATCTGTCAGAAGTTCCTCTTAACTTTCTTTCCAGTAGTTTCTCACTTGTTGATGTTTTACTTTCTTTTAAAGCTGCCAAATACATGCTGCAGCAGTCAACCACAAAATCCAAATAACAGAAACAATTCTTTATTCCTTTCTTTGTTTTGTACTCTACCAGATTCAGTCAGCAGCTACATTATTTGCCAGATTTACATACATATATTTTTTCTGTTAACCCATTCTGATAGGGAGAACCTCCTTGGCTAAGATAGGTGCTTAAGGTTTAAGCAGCTAAAGTGTACATCTGCACTCCAGTAAATCCCCATCACTTACAGAGGAATTTGGTTTACCAGGTATCTGATGGAAATACAATACAGAAGAGGAAAAATGGTCTAGAAGGTTGCTGGAGTGTGTGGCACAACTGGTGAGTGAGCCAACTAGAGAAGGAGCCTGGTTGATAGAGCCCCCCGGCAGGAGGCCTGAAGGGCAAAGGAGTCCAGGAAGGCTGGACATTCTGCAAGAAGGAAATCTTCAAGGCACAGGAGCAGCCCATCCCCATGTGCTGAGAGATGGGCTGGCAGGGATGAAGACTGGCCTGGCTGAACAGAGAGCTTTGGCTGGAACTCAGGACAAAAAGGAGTTTATGACTTTTGGAAGGAGGTGCAGACTGATCAGGAGGACTATAAGGATGCCATGAAGTTATGCAGCAAGAGAATTAAAAGTGCTGAAGGCCAACTAAAACTTAATCTGGCTACTGCCATAAAAGATGCTAAAGCATGTTTCTATAAATACATTAGCAGCAAAAGGAGGGCTAAGGAGAATCTTCATCCTTCATTGGATGTGGGGGAAAGAGTATCAAAGGCTGAGGAAAAGTCTCAGGTACTTAATGCCTTCTTTGCCTCAGTCTGTAATGGTAAAAACATTTGTTCCTGAGGTACTCAGCCCCCTGAGCTGGAAGACAGGGACTGGAAGCTGAATGAAGCCCCTATAATCCAAGGGGAAATGGTCAGTGGCCTGCTACACCACTAAGACACATACGAGTCTGTGGGGCTGGGTGGGATTCACCAATGGGTATCGAGGGAGCTCGTGGCTCACCAACCCATTTTCCATCGTTTGTCAGCAGTCCTGGCTAACCAGGGAGGTCCAGTTGACAGGAAGTTGCAAATGTAACTCCCTTCCTCAAGAAGGGCTGGAAGGAGGATCCATGGACCTACAGGCCTGTAAGCCTTACCTCAGTGCTGTGGGAGGTTATAGGGCAGATCCTCTTGAGTGCTATCACCCAGCATGTACAAGACACCCAGGTGATCAGGCCCAGTCAGCATGGGTTTATGAATGGCAGGTCCTGCTTGACTAACATCTCCTTCTATGACAAGGTGACCCACATACTGGATGAGGGAAAGACTATGGATGTTGTCTACCTAGATTTTAGTAGACTTTGACACCATTTCCCACAGCATTATCCTGGAGAAACTGTCTGCTCATGGCTTGAACAGCTGTACTCTGCTGGGTAAAAAAGTGGCTGGATGGCTGGGTCCAAAGTGTGGTGGTGAATGGAGTTAAATCCAGTTGGCGATGGGTCACAAGTGGTGTTCTCCAGTATTCAGTGTTGGCACCAGCTCTGTTTAATATCTTTATCAATGATCTGGTTGAGGGGAGTGCACTTTCAGTCAGTTTGCAGATGAGGCAAAGTTGGGTGGGAGTGTTGGTCTGTTTCAGGGTAGAAAGGAAGGAAGGACAGTGGGGTCTGGACAGGCTGGATAAATGGGCTAAGACAAGGAAGACACTGAAGTGCTGGAGTGTGTCCAAAGAAAGGCAATGAAGTTGGTGAATGGTCTGGAGCTCAAGTCTTATGAGGAACGACTGAGAGAACTGGGGTTTTTCAGTCTGCAGAAAAGGAGGCACAGGGGGGACCTTATCACTCTACAGCTACCTGACAGAAGGTTGTATCAAGGTAGCTGTCAGTCTCTTCTCCCAAGTAACAAGCAATAGGACTTGAGGTAACAGCCTCAAGTTGCACCAGGGGAGGTTTAGACTGGATATTAGGAAAATAGTTCTTCTTGAAAAGGGTTGTCAAGCATGGGAAAAGGCTGCCATCCTATCCACCATCCCTGGAAGTACTTAAAACACATGTAGATGTGGCGCTTAGGGACATGGTTCAGTTGTGGACTTGGTAGTTTTGGTTAATGGCTAGACTCCGTTTTAAAGGCCTTTTCCAACCTAAACAGTTCTATGATTCTATAAAATTACTCAAGGTATCCAAAGGATAATGGGGTGGCTCCTTTATTTTACTGCATTGGCTGGGTTGGAAACTAGGAGCATAGGTAACCGAGGAGAAGATGTATTTTCCAGGACCTTGTAATAGCAGCAGCTAAAAAGCTTTGTAATTCAAAAGGAACATGTAAATAGGGGAAAAATCCTACTTAGCCTGGGGCAAATTCACATTGTGCTGTTTCTGTCCACAAGTTTTCCCAAAGGCATCTCCAATCAGCATGGGTAAAATGCCTAAAATTGATTTAAGAAGAAAAATTAGTCATTTAAATGCTCTTTACATTCTATTAAAATCAGATAATGCAAAAACACACCTGCCATTTCTGGGTGTGAAGATCTCACATGGCATGAGCCGTCTGCCTCCATGCTTCCAATGTTCCTCTTTGGCAGCATGAGGTACTCAAACTATTACTGTAATTTTATTCCATATAGCCAAGAACAAGGATCTTGATACTGAAACAGATGCAAGCTTGCAGGACACGGAGATGAAGTAATTGAACACAGGTCTTTTCTGATGCTCTCTTTGCTTAGGCATGTTAAAGACAGCTTTACCCAGTCATAATTTTACTGTATTCTGTGTATGACACTTTAGAAACATAGAATCATAGAATAGTTAGGGTTGGAATGGACCTTAAAATCTGTTTGAACTCATTAATTATTTCCAACTTTGCTTTTCCATCAAAAATAATGTCATCCATCCTCTCTCTAGTTTTCTGTTTGTAAGCTTTGGATTGGTACATTCTATCCAAAGGAATAATACATGGATCCTATCAGAGTGTACGTGCACTTCTTGAGACTGATCCTAGAGCTCTCCAGCAAAAAATGCTCTGGACTTGGGCACCAAAATGCACTTCTGATATACCATCAGTATCTGCCATTTTCTAATTTAAATTCATTTTCCACACTCTTGAAGAGAGGTGTCCACACCATTTTGTCTAATCTGAGCATGGTATATAGCAGTCTGAAAAAATGTATTCTTCAAAATGATACCAAGCTTGGCAAGCCCAGACTGGGTGATGTTCATCACTGCAGAGCTGCTGTAGACTTTTAGGTAGATTTTCCTCTAAATTTCCCTCCCTACTCAAAAATCACTCCCTTGACACTTTGGTGATGATCATATATAGGGACTCTGGATGTCCTGGCCTGAGAGAGAAACACACAGTCAGGTTGTGCTAACCTGGTTACAAACATCTCTGGTTATCTCCAACCCAGATCCACCACAGAATAGCAGTGACAGAAGTAGCACAGGTACTTGGCAAGCCAGGAGCAAAGCTCCAGCTCTGCAGGAGGGATTTTAGTTTTGGCTGCAAGTTTATTTCTGTGTTCGTGTACCTTTCCCAAACTATTCTGGCTTTCACCTGCTGCTTTATGCACCATGAAGCTTAGGACACAATTCAAATGAAAAGTATTGGCACCTGCATGATGCACAGCATGAACCTGTTATAAGCTGACTTCTTAAGCATAGCTTACACCAAGAAATGTTGCGGTGACTTGCGCTGTGCACATTTTTGCTGGATGAGCATTACCCACACCACTTTATGATTGGGTCTCCCACAGGCAGCCTGTGGAAGCCCTTGATACCTCTTTCCAGGAAAGGGCAGCGTGTGGAAGGAGAGAATTTGTGCACTCTGGCTGGGTTCAGGTCCTGCCACAGGTCTCTCTTTCCTGCATTTAGTTTGGAAATGTTTTCTGTCCATTGGGAGGCATAGGTAGTGTTCAGAAAACAGAGCAGGAAACTATGCTGCTGTCTTGCTCTGCTTGCACCAGCAAAGGGCAGCATCAAGGAGAGCCTGGGTGGGCTTGTGTTGGGTATGGGCTTTCGCTGTAACTGCCCATAGAAGCCACTTGCAAGCCTCCCAGATCTTGCCAGCCACAGCTGCCTGATGAGGGAGGAAGAAGGCTGGCATTCAGCCTACAACATTAGAAGATTTGGGGCACCCTGTTGTTGCCATTTTCATTTCTGAGGAGGCAGTTTGTCGTGACACTTACTTCTCTTCCTACCTCCTGGTGGGGTTTTTTTCACTGTCCTGACATCCTGAAAGCAATATAAACTTTGCCAGGTTAGTCAGGCTTTTGAGAAGCCTAGATTTAGCTAAAGCATTTCACAGCACTCTCGACTGAACCATTCACAAGGAAACTCTGCTGTGCTTAGGAATCACCACCATTCTCACCAAACACAGATGGAATTAGCATTCTTTCAATTCAGTTCCATAAAAAGCTTCAAGAGCTCAGTTTCAAATGACTGAAGTCATTTCCGTCAAATCTGGCTTGGCATTCGATCTCGGCAGGTTGAAAAAAAAAGAAATACATAGAAGTGAAATGTTGAAGTGTGAAAAGAAACTGATTCCCTGACAAATTATGTTGCAGATGTGCACAAAATCTTACTGCAGCATGCACCCTGGATTTTGTGCATGATTTTAACACATGTTGAAAGCTAACTATATGGATGTGACTCAGGCTTTTAAAACTACGCTTCTCCCTGCAGAAACCACACATGGAAAACTTTGGTCCTACAGGATTTTACTTGGAAATTTCATTTTCATAGTTTGGAATCTTTTTCACCTCTGTGACATATCAGGAATAAAGCAGAGCATGTGAAAGTTTATATAATGGAACTTGTAGTTCACATTTAATTAAACAGTAGCAGGATCTATGCTCCCATGCTGATCCAAAGGAATCAGAAGGTAGTATATAAAATATACAGTGATTTCTCAGAATATGACTTATATTCCTAAGAATAAATAATATTTACAACTATGTGGATGTGAAATACAGAGCTTATCCAATAGTCTATCCAGCATCATCTTCTACGCTTTGGTATGCTTTACAGCAGTGTTGATACTTCAGGCATCTGGTGATATAAAGACCAGAACAAGGTCGGGTATTTCACACAACTTCTGTTGTGTACCTTTATCCTCTTGGAAAGTTATGGTGTTAGAAACTTGTGTAATTGTTTTAAGGGATGTTTTTCAATATTGGATTATCCAGATGAAATCCATGTAGTGCTCAAAAACACCAGCTATTTCTATGGTCAGAGCACTGTAATCCTCTCACAGATCGTGGTTTCGGGATGTATTATTAGCAAAAGGCTAAATTATTAATTTTTTTTCTAGCAGTTTATAATTAGTAAGTAGTTTGAAGAAGGTGAGAGGGTTACAGTTTTTCTTTATTTACCCTCCCTTTCCAGGAGGCTTCTTCTATACAGTCTCTCACATGGTCCATCTTCCCACTGTTCCCTATTACAGCTGCTGCCACAGTTACAGAAGCCTTAGTGTCTTCAGAGAGTACAGCATGCCGCTGCTCTGGTCAAGCACAGGTGAGTCTGTCTCAAAATAACTGGGAGAGATGGGGAGTCTTTTCCCTAGTATACTAGTTTCCTTACTATACATAGAAGGGCCCTACAATAAGACACATGCAGCTAATGCTATTAAAAGATACATCAGTCAGCATCATGCTGTAAGAGGCTACATCCTCTCTTCATGCTTCTTTTGAAAGGAACAACATCAGTTAGTTTCTTAAGCATTCTTCCTTAAACACCAGAAATAATCATTTCTCAAAAAATACTGGAGAATCAAGCGGAGGGATGTGTATGAAAAAGAGACTATTTGCCCATTTGTTGACATAATTAATTTATTTTAAACTTTGTAATGTGACTCAGGGGAGCACGTGATGTGGGTTATTGCATTCAGAAGCCTTTTACCCTCAAGAGGTGAAGGTTCACAATTTGTTTAGGTCCCAAATGGCTGGCTTGGCTGACTCTGGCACTTCCTAACTGAAGTGTTAGGTACTATAATGAAATTTCAAGGCAAAGAAAAACACAAATAGCTTCTACAGTTGTGAAACAAGTAAAATCCTGACAGCTAGGTCTCAACCCAACATTTACAATACTCAGGTAACAATGAATAGAAACTGGACTGGTTTCACTGTGGCAGTTTCTTCTCACTGCACATCATCATAACATCATGGAGATTTTTATGAATTTTGGGGTGTTTTTTTAACCAAAAGAAGGAAAACTGTTACCAGAATAACAAAAATATCTAAATTCAGAGCAAAGAGGACAGTGTGGTCCGAGCTGGACATACTTTGCAAATGGTGCACAAGAAACAGATGTTTGGCCACATTTTCCTTGATAACAAAGAAATAAAGCAGCGTTTTTGTTGAATATAGCCATTCATTTATCCAATGACAATATCTTTTCTCTATCTGCAGGTGGAATGACTGTAATCTATTTTCAAAGGAAGGACAGTGTAATTGCCAGTTTGATACTAGAAATTGAGCACTTTGCCTACACAATTCTGGCATCATCTTTTGTGTAAGTCTAGCCAAGGTGTTGCCAAAGAAAATAGTAGTATTTCAGTAGTATTCTTGAAAGGCTCAAGCTTACCTGATCCAGCTAGCTGAAAGGTTACATACCGTCATCACAGCTGAGCATCAGGCTGTTGGAGAACCGGGCCTTATAATTTCCTAAAGGAAATCTCACTATTTATCAGTTTTGCTGTGTTGTGGCAATTTTTTCTGCCTAGAAAGGAACCTTTCATTATTGTGGTAAACAGTAACAGATTGAAGCAAAACCCCCAAATATACTGTCTCTTAGGAAACAAGCATAAATACTTCACCAGCAATTTATGGGGTTGGGGGAGAGAAGAAAAGGTTTGTGAAGCTGCAGTAAAGGTTATGGTCCAGCAAGAGAGTAGGTAGGAATCTTACATGGCTGCTGACTGCTGGACAAAGCTTTTATTGCTACGAGCAATATAGGGACTGGGCAGCCTGACCAAGCACACTGAGCCAAAGGAGAGCAGGATTTCTACAAGCAAAAGAGAATAGCACTCAAATCTATGCACCATAATTTCTCCTAGTGGCTTCAGTGGGGCAAAATTACAGGCTGAGGCAAGGATGCTGCTAAATAATCTCCAAAATGGTATTTTGTGTTTCAGTAGTAGTTTCTAGGAAAGTCTGCCCCACATGATGCAAGTCTTTTTTGTTGTTGTGTTTTACTTTGTTTTTCCCAGAAGTAACTCTTTGACGTGTGTAGAGCACCATGCCATGTGTGTCACATCTTTCCTGCATTTATCTGTAGGTCTGTAAAATTCCCATGTTTTTCACAGGAGGGGTGGTAATCCAGTAAAATCCAGTAAAAGCAGGATTAGAAAAATCTTTCAAGTTTAAATACTCCTTTGCTGAAAATTAAATAACTCCATTTCTGGAAATTCTATTTATGAACTAGAGCTATCACGTAAAACCATTAGGACTTACAAAATTCCCCTCAAATTCTTTTGTTCACCAGACTATAGAAAAAAAATATTTTTCTGGTTGTTCCTGATATGAATAGCCAGAAAGATGTATTTACTTCTGTGTACCAATTGCTTCCCAACAGTACTCTCAGCCGTTGTTTCCAGAAACCTAGATACCTGAATACTTAAGCGCTTATCTATATGACTTCAGCCTTGTCTCATGTGAACGTCTGCCAGGGAGGAACTGGGCTGTCAGCTTCGTCCCATCAAAAAGCCTTCCAGTGCCATGAGCTGAAGGCAGGTTCCAATTGTTAAGTCATTCTGGCCCGGGCTGAATTTAAAGTCAGGCTCCTGTAGCTAGCGGAAGTTGCTGGAGGCAACAGCTCAGCAAAAGGCATTAAAATCATATGCCTCATAATTATTCTTTTGACACAATTACCCATTTACTCTTTATTTTTATATCCAGTGGAACCTGAGGGCAGCAAATACTGCAGAAGGGGAACAAATCCCGTATAATAGTTCTTGTTTTGGTACATTCACTTAGTGGTGATTTATTAAGGGCTGCTGAATAAGCCTGATTAAAATGCATAAACAGTTCTGAACAGTAAACAACCATGTCTAAGGATGAAAAAATGGGACCCACATGCTGTGCATGGAAATTGCCCTTAACAACATGGCCTATTGTTGAACAGATAGGAAGCCAAAGGTTGCTTGTAATCAAATTTGAAGTTTCCCATCACTTATAAAAGCAACACTTCCTTGTGTAAACGTTTCAATTTGTTGTTGTTAAAAACTGCTTCCTGACTTACTCCCTACAGGAACCCACAGTTTCTTTGATTGTCAGGTAAAAAGACAATTTCAGATAAAATAACTTTTAGATTTAGACAAAGTAAAATAAATACACTTAGCCCGCGCGTTCCCGCAGCAATAAAATCTGCATAGTTCCTAAGATTAATTAGCAAAAATGACCCATTGCATCAATTTAATCTGTTCTGAAATTTTCCTCTGTTCTTGTAATTAAAATAATGCAAAATAGCAGAGATACATAGAGCACAGCACACCAGTACTAACCCTCACAGCTTTGCAGCTAGAAGCTCCCTGCAGATCTTGTATTTTTCCTTTTATTTAACAAGGTTAATTAATTACAGAATTTTTCGTA
The DNA here is from genome assembly GCF_033783945.1 of Neopsephotus bourkii. Classification (NCBI taxonomy): domain Eukaryota; kingdom Metazoa; phylum Chordata; class Aves; order Psittaciformes; family Psittacidae; genus Neopsephotus; species Neopsephotus bourkii. The sequence goes on from NW_026901542.1 coordinate 3,071,194, forward strand.
CTATATATCTAATCTAATGTGCACTAAAAAATTATAGTTCTTCCACTGTTGGGGGGCTTTGAGTCATGCTTACAACAAACACAAGTGGATTTAAAAAAATAAGAGTTGCTTTCAATTACTTTGACAAATACAGCTTCAGAGCAAGGGAATCCAATTTCTAACTGCACTATAAATGCCATTACATTTCCCTCTGGATGCAGCAGGAGCTTTGCCAGAGACTTCCAGAGAACCAAGAGTTCACCCACTGCATTTGAGGTCTCTGAATAAAACGATGTCTCTTTAGCATTGTTAAAATTCCTTCATCTTTTTTTTTTTTCCCTGTAACAAATAGGAGCAAATTGTATTTAACCATGTCCTCATGTATAAAACATGATTCTCTATTATCTATCGTCTTTGAAGGGTCCTACATACTTAGAGGTCCCAAACAACTGGAGAAAGCCAAATGTTGCACCCATCCCCAAAAAGGACAAGCCGGGGAACTACAAGAACTGAGAGGGCCTTGTGAGATTCACCAAGGACAAATGCAAAGTGCTGTCCCCAGGAGGAAAGCACCCCTGCAGCAGCCCAGGCTGGGGAGCAGCTCTGGAGGAACAGCCCACCCTGGGGGCCTGGTAGGCAGCTGTGTGCCCTGGCAGCAAGGACAGCTAGCTGCATCATGTATGAACACGGACGCAGCCTTTGGACTGTGGGAAGGGATCATTTCCTATTTCCCAGCACTCATGAGACTACATCAAGATACTGCATCCGGTTTTGAGCCCACAAATACAAGAAAGAGATTGACAAATTGGAGTGAGTTCAGCAGCGGCCCCCAAACTGGGTTTGATAAGCCTGAAACAAACAGCTTCAGGGTGCAACCAACAGCAGCCCCCAGTATCTATGGGGAAGTTAGCAAGAAGGTGGAGTCCGGCAGAGCATGGAAAGAGACAAGAGACCACAGGCATAAACTGAAACAAGAGGAATTCTGACTGGGTAGAAGGAAAAACATTTTTCCCATGAGGAGGGTCAGGCAGTGGAAGAGGCTGCCCAGAAAGACTGTGCAGTCTGTCGCTGGAGGTTTTCAAGACCCAGCTGGGTAGAGCACTGAGCAGCCTGGTCTGATCTCAGAAATGACTCTGCTTTGAGCAAGACACTGGACTAAAGACCTCCTGAGGTCTTTCCAGCCTGAATTATCCTAGGAGCTGATTTTAGTATTCAGAACAAAGTTCCTGATTACAGGCCTGGGTAAACTACTCTGCAACATGAAACAAACTTTTAATAATGTTGTAACTGGGAATTTTCTATGTAATAGTCTTTATGAAGTATATTGGAACATCGAGAAACAGCTGCCTAAGCTGAGAGAAGGTGGTGTGAAGGAGAATATTCCTAGATCTTTCTGGAGAACCTTACAGCCCTTTCTTACAGGGTTTTATACTGGGATAAGACTAGGATCCACAAAACATCAAGTCCTTCTGCATTTACACATCTTCTGGGTAGATTATAACCTCCCATTTTTGCAGGTAGCTTTTTTTGGACCAAAATACTGTTATTTATTTCGTATATCATGGGCTATGGCACTTAAGCTGAGCACAGTGAGGACTAGCAGATCTGTGGAGCAGGAGAAAAGGCATTCAGAACCCCACTCTGTGACCTGGGGAAGAGTCTTCATCTTCTGCTGTGGAATTGATCCAGTGAAGGCTTGGGCATGAGATGGACACTGGAGTGACAACCTCTGCATTGAAATGTGACTGACTTCCATTGGTCATAGGAGAACTCGGAGCCTGTGGGGCATTTAACTGTTGAAAATACAGGTTTTGTAGTTGTCCAAAAGCTGGCAATGCCATAGATGCAGGAGCCTGTAATCATACTTTAGATGTTAATGGCTGAAAAGGATCTGGTTGAAACCGTATGTGGATACCAGTGATGAGCGGTGTTCCTCAGGGGCCGGTATTGGAACCAGCACTTCTTAATGTCTCACTTTTGTTTTGGATCTTACTCAATTTGAGCATTTCACTTAAAAAATCTGTAAGTCAAAATTAGTGAAAAAAGCATTATCTATTTTAGGAATACTTCTTTTCAAACTAGACTAGTGTTCATTGGCATACTGGTGGCTTTTCCTGACATGGAATGTGACTTCAAGCATGTGTTAATACTGTGAAGCTTTCACTTAAGATTAGAGTTATACCTTAAATATTTTAAGATTGGTGAGATTCAGAGTATCCTGGGGTGCAAGGCTGTATGTATAAACTGCTGCAGTGAATATACAGCATTGCATGAAGAAATCCTTTTCTTCTTTTCATACCTTACAGATTGGCATGGAAAGAATTGTTTCTGTAGAAGCTTCTTAGATGTGATATATGCTTTGTTATTACCCATGCTCAGTGTCTTTTGCATTCTACACCTGTCTACTTTTAATGTGAGGCCAAATTAGCACACTAATCTGTAGATACTAATTTATATTTTACTTTCCAAGCAAACAGCAAAGCAGCTATTACATCTCTTGACACTTGCAAAAATTTGGGAAATGAATTTGAATTTCTGTTATTATTCTAAAAACCTTTTTCTGATTATTTTCACAGAAATGCAAAAATAGGTTTTTATAATAAAGTGTGTATAAGATTCATTACTTTAAAATATCTTATCTTTTCCAATACTTTCAAACATCCATTTTCCTTCTCTTCACTAAAATTCAACCTTAGCATTTTTTCCTGCTGTGCAAAATGCACATTACAGGGTGTTTATATATTACTGGAAAGAAATGCTCTACCTAATTACAGTTCTCATGACATCCCTTAATTTACATCCATTTAATACAGCTCTCTTATTCCATTTAAGAAGCCATTTTTCTGCTGTGTAAAATGTCACCATCAGTACTGCATTTGATGATGTTAAATATCAATCTTTTATGTGATGCTGAATCAAAAAGCCTCATTGTAGTCAATTTTGGGCGTCTCCTGCTTCACACCTGTCATTTTTCATTGTCTTTCCCATTAAGAAGTTAATCACATTTCTTAAACAATTTTCTTTTGATGTATCCACACTGACTAGCTCATATCTATTCATATGTTTCCCAGTTATCTTTCTAAATAATTACTGAAACCATTTGGTTTGTTTGGGTTGTTTTTAATATGACAAGTTATACCTATGTAGCATGCATCATGGAAGAGATTGGTTAACTGAGACACTGGGCCAACAGGGAGAAATTATTTAGGAGATACCCTAATGTTACAAAAGGATGTAATTTCCAGGGAATGGCCCTCTGACATGTTTACCATGTGTTAGTTAACCTATCACTGTTTGTCAGTCTGTCTGTCCTATGTACATAAACTTTGATTCTGCATTAGCCATCTAGAAGCACATAACTGCACCCAGTAACCCCTGTTTAACCCCTCTTCTCAGCTCATTGATATAGAAGTCAAAAGGATGTGATCAATTACTCAGTTAAGGTAGATTGTAATCTATCCAGGTATTTGCATAGCACCTACTCCCTTGCATACAATTACTTCCTCTTTCTTCCCCATGTGCTCAAGTAATTTAAATGTCCTATTTTTTTACTTTGCACAAAAATGAATAACATCTCAGTGGTACCACGCAAGAACCATTAATTTTTCATTATTAAAGTCATTACAGCTAGTCAAACACTTGCTGACAAAATGGTTTTGGTTGGAAAATGCTCATTTGAAAATACCACATCTACACGTTTCAGGGGCAACACTTCCCTGAAATTTCCCTTTGTACGAAATTACAATGTCCCAGGTTATTATTCCAGTTAGGAATGCAATTTCAAAAGGTCAGAAGTGATCATGAAATTAAGGGTTTATAGCTATGTGGTTTTCTGACTGTCTTCATGCTAGCCTCAACAGGAGGGCCATTTTTTATTCTCAAGCTACATGAAATATAATATTGTTGGTCACCACTACAGGATCTTCTCTTTTGATGCTTACAGGCAATATTTTATCAGCTGATGACAACATGGGGTTTTTTCTGTTACTACTGTGTCTAACTTATGAAAATGTTACTCTCTTTTGAGTCAAGAATCCAGTTACCTCTGTGTTTTTTCCTACATATCAAGCCTATAGCTGTACTTTAGTATAGTTTCATAACTCTGCTAGAAGATGTATTTGTAATATCCTAGCATCATCTGCCCTTATTGGACCCCTGCCCAACCTTTGTACCTTATACAATAAATCTCTCCTTCTTTTCAAATCTCATGCAGTCACCCTTTTCTTTGTTCTTAGCTAAACCAACCTTTATGATTTTTTTTTCTTTTGCCATTTGATACCACTTTAGATGGCCTACTACTCCTTTTCATTTACAGGATCATAACATTGTACAAGGGTTCTATTGAATTTCATGTGTGATGTATAGGTGCTGTACATCTGTTTTACTTTTTATAAAGGTAAACAGGAAAGCATCTATTTTACACCCATTCTAGTTGTCCTATTAGTTATCCTAATTATTATTATATTATACTTTCTATATTATTTATATATATTTGAGTGGTAATAGAATTGGGAAGTCAGGAGATTATCTATTCATGGTCCACTGTGTAAAGATCTGTATATGCAGATATAAAAATCAGTATGAGTTTTATCTAGTCATAGGTACATTACGAATATTCACTGATAGTACTTAGAAACCTCCATTTCTATTGTGATCTCTATTTCTATTTCAGATAAGTCTGAAGAAAGCTATGAAGTTGAGCAGTGCTGTCAGATAGAGTATGGACCTTTGAAACACAGCCGTGAGGGTCCCATGCCATGTGTAAGATTTTAGTACCTTATTTCCTGCATCTGTGGTGGGTGTGCAGCAAACACTCAGTTTAGCTTCTCCAGTCTCACCAAGGACTTGTCCCTAGGCGCCTGGAAGTGAAATTCTGGTGAACCCAATGGAATCCACAGCAAAGATGCAGCTTATTCCAAGTAACTATTTCGTCTAATATAAAAATGTTATCCTGAAAAATGTTGGAAGAATAATGTCACACACAGCCTCTGCCTGTTTAAGAGTGCCAATAAATCCATACAGGAAACACTAAAATAGTCGATGACCTCCTGGTGATTTTTATGCTACAATTTATCTAAAGAGCCTTCAAGCCATATAATTTTACTGTTAAAAAGCAATGACTTTTAGTGGGCTCAGTTCAATTAACTGCTGACTTAACTTTTCCTCTGCATTGTAATTAGAAACAACAGCAGCTGGAAGACCAGTTTCTGCATTTGTTTGTTTGCGCTGCTTCTGAGAAAACAAAGTGAAAATCCCAGATTATTGATGTGGTAGCTTCGGGAGCCTTCCTGTTTACAGTGTCTCAACCATGTCTCAGATTAAATATATTTTGAGGCCAAAGGCCAAAATCCTAGGCCACAATCAGACATTCACTGCAGAAATGACAGTATTTGTTTAAATGCCATTGCCCTCCATGCCCTCTTTCTCTCCACCCCCAAAGCAGAGATGCCAAAATAGATATTTTTTTTAAGTGGCTCTGCATCTTCCTAAATCCAAAAATCAGCAGTATCAGATAAATTTAATTGGCTGTGAAAAGTTTTAGGATAAACTCCCAGACTTTGCAATGAAGACAGTATGAGTCTTCACATAGACCATTTTACCAATTTGGACATGCTGCCGTGTGAGGGTATGCTGAAGTTGCTGTTAACTGGTTTCATGCTTTGTCCATTAGCCCTCTCACTTGTGGAAAGGTGCTGTGAAGTTGTAGGTGTCTGTTCTATTCCAAATTCCCCATTCATACTGCATCTGACCCACATAACCAGTGGTTCCTTCCCTTTTTTACCTCACCCAGTTGCATCATTCTCAGCATCTTCCTTCATCCTTTTAATTGTCTTTGAATGAGGTCCAGAATTTTCCATTGGCCTCCCCCCTTTAATTCTTTTCAAAAACTATTTGGCTTAGTTAAAGGTAAACTGAGATGAAACAGTTGGGGGCTGGAGCTAAGGAGCTCCAAGAGTTGTAAGCTTATGAGTGGAGGCAATTATACAGAGATGTCAGAGTAACCAAACCAGGTGTGGAAATCACTGAATTCTGTTTTGTAATGGCTCTCAAACAAGCAGGACACAGGCTTTTCTGTGTTAGGCAGTAATGATGAATAAATCACACCTGATTTGCCAGGCAGGATCCATTGACTATGAGCTTAATTGTCAGCAAATGTACAGCATTCCTGCACTGTGCCACTGACTCAGAACCATTTGGGTGAGTCTGAAAGGATATGACATTTCCTTAGCAGACTATTTTGTTTGTATTTATTTTACATTGTATCCGCTGGTAGCACCAAATTGATTTTCACAGTACTTTTATAAAGTAGAAAAACTCCATGTTGACTAACAAAATACGCAGGTGTCATGCAGTGCTACTTTTGTGTTGCTGTGGCACTAAAACAGAATAACAAATACTTGTCATGTGTTTCTCCACTGATTTTATAGCATAATGTATATCAACATAAGGGAATGAGAGGAATACCACACCTAGATGCCTTTTATGTGCAAACAACAATATTCTTACTTCAGCTTCCCACACCTGGCCAAACCCAAAGCTGTAGTTTTAAGGTCAGTTGCCCTTTCTCAGAGCAAAACTTTGCACAGTGGGAGGTGGGAAATGACCAAGAATCTAAATAGGTTCTCCTGTTGAAGAGATATCTTATTGGGTAATATTAAAAGGAATCTTTGCCCTGCAATGCTATTTATACAGTTTTCCTGTTTCCCTGGAAAATAAAAATCCCTTAGGGTTTGATGTAAAGTGTGTCCCTTTGGTTTGCAAATCTGTTGTTACTGTATTTACAGGAAGTGTGGCAGTTCTGAAAATGGTACCGAAGACTGCTGCCTGGCAAGCTGCCTGCTGCTGCCCAAGGCAACGAGCACCAGCTTTCAAAGAAAGCAAAATGATTTAAAAAATAGGAGTTTGGGTTTTCATGTCAGAGTCTTAAATAAAAAAAAAAACAAACCAAAACTAAACCCAAGAACTAAAACAAAAAAATCCCACACCAGTTAAAAAGCCCAGTTTAAAATATGGTTGAGACACTAGCTACATCAGTGTGCTTAGAAGCTCACTGTAAAAGCCTTAATCATCCCATGTCTTCTATAGGGAGATGTTTTATACTGAACCCAAAGCTGTAGTCAACTGTGATATCATAGTTATCGTCCACTAACAGCACACAGGATGTTTGCCAAAGATGCTGACACTCTGTGGAGACAGGTAGACAGATGGACTATGGCCCAAGAAGAGTAAACTTGTTTTGTTAATGACAGAAGAGCAGTTCTTTATTCTTGTCTTGGTTATGGACAGCCCTCCCGGCTTTTATAGTGCCCTACTCCTTCAGTAACTCAGCTGCAATCCAGGAGAAAAGGAGCATTATTCACAGCAGGTAAACAGAGCAGAACCTGGCCCTTGGTCAGTAAGTGATTTGCAAGAAAGGTCTGTTTAAAAGGCACTGTGAGTGACTGTTTACTTGCCTTGAGGCAGCAAACAAAGACAGCCTCCAAACCCCGCTATAGCAATTGGCAAATGTAATCCTAGTCAGTGTATTTCAGTTCATTTTGTCTACACTGTCCTAAGTGAAACAGGAATTTCAAGGAAGCAAAGTTAAAAGATGCTGGCAAATGAATCTCTGCTACAAAGGCTGAAATGGGGGATTACAAATGAGCGATCCCTTTAGTTAGCCTGCTAAATTGGTGTGCAGGCCTGGAAAAAGAGAACAATGAACACCTCCTGACACCAGGCTGTTTGTCTGGTGAGTACCCCTCAGTGCAAATGTTGGTACTGTGTGAGTATTTTTTGTGTTTCTATAAAGTCCTAATGAGCTCCTTGGGTGAGAGTGAAACCCTTTGCTTTTTCACACTGTGCTCAAGACCCTTAAACTTCATGGGGTCAGGCCTAAAGAAAGGGTAATGGACCATGAGGTCCAGCTTAATAGACCCGATATTAACACAGCAGCAAGAATGTCACCAAATGCAAAGTTTAGGGCAGGCAATGAATGAAGTATTTGTTACACTTAAATAATATACAAAGATTATAACAGAGTAGTAGCACTATATCAATGTCATCATGCGGGACTTTGAAAATCTCCCATGTATGAAATAACTTTGCAATGCATCCTTGTATTATAAACACCACAATTTACCTACATGCCCTAAATGATTAATTAGGTTGTTGTGTGTTAAATGTCATATACAGCCAATAATATTCATCAGAATATCTCAATAATATTGGACATTGAAAAATCTACATTTAAGAAAATCTCTCTATCAGATCACACTTAGAGAATATTTGCATATGAGAAGCAAAGAGTTTATTCATTCAGTGTCTGAGAATCCAGTACTGGCAGAACAGCAATTTTATTTAGTTTAGTCCTGAAATGCTTATTTGTACAAATAGTGCTTCATCTGACTACTGATGTTGATAACTCATGCTAAATTATGAATCAGAGTGGGGCCTGAGCCTTCTTGGCTCTAATATTCATTTCAATATGAAACAATAAAGTAGCATATGCCAATGAAAGCCCTAATTAAAGCAAAGGAATAAATCATTATTTAGGGAAACCAGAGATCAGCAATTCAACAGCTTATTTAATAATTATTTAACTTCTTTTCATAGGCATACATTTATAAGCCCAGAACACTGCATTTGAAATAGCCCTATGTTAAAATGTATTTGTAGATAAGGAACTTTTATTAGTGTCTTCACTTTGTATTGTTAGAAGAATTAAAATGTAGATATAAATAGTGATTTGGTGAGCTTTCTGAAAGGGACAAAAAAGGCATTTCTAAAAAAAAAATAATTGGGTAGACTTCACTTTCTCTTTAAATGACTAACAGAGAGCAAAATACTTTCTAATAATAGGACTTCTAATAATAACTTCAAGGAGCAGCTACTCTAGGAGGAGTGTGTATTGTCCCTTTGAAATAGGGCCCCACACAGATGTATGGTGCTTGAAATGAGAAACAGAAAAACTAAGCGAAGTAAATCTGGTAAAGTTAGGAATTACATTTAATTTGACAAAAATAAAACGTTCTTTTTACTTGGAAAAAAAGGCAATCTCCCATGTGTAGACGCCTGACACCATTCTGACCTGGCATTCACCAGTGTGTGCTTGCAGGTGGTGGGAACAAAGAATGGCCCTGACCTCCCTGGGGACGTCAGAGGGACAGGAGCAAATGAAAATAATGGAGCACCATTGCCTGCTTCTCTGCCATAGGAGAGTTGTTAACAGGTTATCTAAAATACAGACTTTTTCTGCCTTCTGAAGTTTTTTAAAAGTTGGCATGTTGGTGGAGAACAGGTCCTGTTTTGGAGGTGCCTTTCTTCCCACAGAGACTCTGTGTAGAAACTCACACGCTGCTGAGCCTTCCCTGAGCTGGCCAGGAAGATGGCAGGAGTTGCTGAGCTGGGCTTGCCCAATGTCCAGATGTGGCAGCAGAAACTGCACAAAGCTGTGCTTGTCTCACTGGGGGGGGAGCTCAGGTAGAGACCTCCTGTCCAGCACAAAAGCTGAGCCCACCACAGTTATGATTCTAAAGCCAGATGATTAGCTTGTCCACGTATCCAGAACAGCAAGCCAGACTGTATGGTAGAGGAGGAGGCTCTGAGAAGCAAAGAGACTATTGCTTCAGTGACTTCTTTCTTGTGACTGATGGAGAAAGATGGGGAATCAAGGTAATTGCCAAGGCACCCGAAGAGGGTTAATATTACTGACCTCACTATTTGCTGCCTCTCGCAGATGTATTTGGTGCTCATCCTCCATTTTTGAAAGTTAGTGGTTCAACATTTCATTTAATCATTAAAACATGATAAAACATACTAATCCTTTAAATACTAATCATTATTCTTAAATTATTTTGAAAAAAAAAAAAAAAGATTCTCTGTGTTTTAAAACTTTGAACACACTATTCATGAGTAGGGAAGGAAAGCCTGTTGAATTCACGTATTTTAACACAATTTTCCAGACTCTGGCATAGCTCAAAGCTTTGCATGGAGAAGCCCTACATGGCTGAACCTGGCACTTTCCAGTAGCAGCACCACTGGCAAGTTACCTCAAGAACAAGGCTGCCAAAATTAATAGTCAAGGTGAGGCTCTGCTGGACCACCATGATGGATGGCAATACAGCTCTAGTGCAGGAGTATGCGTGTCTGCATGAATTACAAGCTTAAATTTTGCCAATATTGACTGAAATTAAAGTAACATCTTCAAAACATCTCTGACCTAGAGCTCGGTTCCATTTTTAATTTTACTCGGGCACTTAAGAAAACAACTTCCTCCATCTATCAGTGAGGATGTACTCAGAGATCAAGGACAGTGGGTGCCTCTTTCCCCACTGCAATGTGAGCAAAGTGACCAGAGACTATCAGATCAGAAGGAGAACAAAGTAACTTTCAAGTTTATCATCTCAGCTTACTTCATACCATCAACAATTGGTGAACATATGTTGCAGCCTTGAAAGAAAACAACAACTCTGCAGGATTTCAAGCCTTTTACTGAAAAATTATGAATCCAGCAATTCAAAGTTAACTAAAATTTGAATGAAACTATTCTAACTTTAGGAAAACTAACTACTATGAAATAACCCAGTTACAAATCAAGCTTAATGAGAATCAAAGCAATTATTGTATAAATAAAATGTATGAAGTTACAAATTATTTTGAGCAATGGGTGAAATCATCAAGGAAATACTGTGGATTAAATGATGAGTTTATGTTAAAGAAGCACTACAACTGCTCACAGAGTCCAGAAAAGATCTTATCAGATGTGGTATGTCTCACTTCTGGTGATGGGAAAGAACAGAAACAGGATGCAAAAGCTGAAGCACACAAAATTCTAGCTTGTAGGAAGTCTTTCTCTGGATTGATGTAGAGTCTAATACATTGTTCTCATATTAGTACACTCAGATTAATAACATGTCATTTTGCAATAACGTGACAGCAAACATAGTGCAGTCTTCTCCCTGACTAAGATGACAGAAATAAAATATAGTGACAACCTGTTACCCTGTTACAATCCATTCGCAAGGACAGAGCTTGGTAAAAGCATTTCCAGGAAAAGACTTCACACAGGCAACATGCTAACAGACAAGTCAGCTGGCAAATGACCATTCAGGGCTGTGGCAGGTTTCTCACCCATCTGCCACCAAAATCCTGCACTGGAGCAGCCAGGTGGAGAAGAATGGGTAAGGTAAGGCTACTTTGATTTAGTCCAAACTTGACTCATAAAATAGCCAAGAGTATGAGTAGATGTGATCCCAAACCAAAAGGCTTGCATCTGCTGAAAGTTACAGTGTAAACACTGAAATCAGCAATGCCATTCCTTTCCTGGAAATCTGGAGTCTGTTTCTTCATTGTGACTGAAAAATCACTGTTTTTCAGTATAGCAGTTACAGCAAGGGCTCTACCCACAAAGTATTTCCAAGAGTACAGGTAACCTGGGGGTAAGCCTGCCTCTTCAGTACTCAATGTCTTAGGCTTGAGTTGTCTCTCCAGTAACTGTATCTGTTATTCGCTCAGACAGAACTAAAAGCAATGACAGACTGAAGAATAAATAATCCCATCTCAAACTTGGGCAAATCCTCAAAATTTTACACTCAAATGACCAGAATAATGATCTTCTCTTCCTAGCATGAAGGTACAAAATGTGTAACAACAAACATTTTCCATGCAGTTAAATAGAGAAGGGTCTCTTCTATGCTTGAAGAAGAATCATGTCAATCATCATCTCTGGTTTGTATTTTGTTAGGGGGAAGTCTTGCCAGGACTTTAAGAGACAACACAGGACATTTGAGAACCAGTAACTTTCCTCCTTTTTTTTTTTAATAACCTATGAGACATCATTTTCCTTGTAGGCAAAATCAAACATCTGAATCACTGCTGCAATGGTTGCATCCTGTCTGAATTCCTTTTATTTACAAATGGATTTGCAGCCTAGTGAGTCAGATTAGGTACCAGCCTGTCACAGCGAGAACAGAGATAATGCATTTTGTGTGTCTGAGAGAAGACGACTATAAAATGCAAACACTTTGAATCCACTTACTTTAACTTCAGCACACAGAAATGGGGGAGATTATTTTCGGAGAGAAATGGGGTCCCATAATGAGTCCTATAGGGATTCAATTTCTTCTGTTAATTAAGGCAACCACTCCTAGCAAAAGATGGGAATGCTGGATAAGGATAGCCTTGATTTTGGATTATTATTTCGGGGGGGGGGGGGGGGGAAATACTGCCCTTTGGCCTGGTTTTGGCTCAGATGGAGTTGATTTTCTGGTGCAAGGCTGTGTGTTGGCTTTAGCCTGAAAACAATGTTGATAACGCATCAATGTTTTAGTTGTTGCTATGTAGCATCTACCTCGGTCAAGAACTTTTCAGTCTCATGCTCTGCCAGTGAGGAAGGGTATGGGAAGCCAGGAGATAGCAGAGAGAGGACACCTGACCCAAACTAACCACAGGGGTATTCCATAGTGCAGCACATCATGCCCAGTATAGAAACTGGGGGGAGTCACCCAGAAGGCCCCAGTTGATGCTCAGGTCAGGCTGGGTATTGGTCAGCGCTTGGCGAGCAATTGTATTGTGCAGCACTTGGATTCTTTTTCTTGGGGGTAGGGTTTGTTCCTCTCTATTTCCTATTATTACTATTATATTGTTGTTATATTGTTGTATTTTTAATTTTATTTCAGTTATTAAATTGTTTTTACCTGAATCCACAGATTTTCTACTGTTCTTTTTTCAGTTCTCCTCCCCATTCCACTGAGGAGTGAAGGAGGTAGCGAGTGAGCAGTAGTGATTGAGCAGTGGTACTTAGTTGCCAGCTTGGCTTAAACCATGACACCCTTGCAGACAGAGGAAAACATGTTAAACTGAAAACATAGTGAACACACAGCCTCTAAGCACCACTCTCAAAACAAAAGCATGCTACTCAGCACACAGAACTCATGGACAGAACTCAGTTTTTACATTCAGAAGCAAGTAAATGAGCAAAACCCTGAAATGTTATTGCATAGTCCTGCTTCTCTATCTGTTTCTAAAGGGAAGTTCCTATATATAGGAAGTTCCTATAATCTGTCCTTAATTTGGTGGCTGTCCATGCTGGAGGTTCCTTCCTTCCCTGTCTGTAAAATCAACCTGCACTGAGGTTTCTGGGACAAACACCACTTATTTTGGGGATCAGTTTTCCAAGTCTGTTTCTCCAATTCTGGTGCAGTGAACAGGAGCTGCTGTCCCATGTCGCACCCCCACGCTGGGTTGGCAAACCTAAATTTTCAGTCCTACAAGTTCATTTGTGCAAATGAAGGCATTTTTACCTTTGAAAAATCATCTACTAGGCACTGAGATAAGTAACTGGGAGGCAAAATCTGACCAGCACCTGTGTATTTATCTTCTGCGTGGTTAAAAATACCAAAGCTATGAGTTAAATCCTGTTTATTTGAGGCACTTACATACTCCTGTCAACCTACAGGACAAATAAATGGGTATATTCAAATACTAAAGAGTATTTGAATGCACTAAAGAGTGCATAAACCATACAAAACACTTTCCTCCTTACATGAATGTGGTCAAATTTACATCAAAATGCCAACAAATGTCTAATTTTCTGTAATTGTTTAAAGGCCTCCAGAGGTTTAAAATATTAATTAAATGCATTTTTATTTTCCTAGAGAAACATCACCTACTCTGTTTAATAGTATTTCCAAACAGCAACCTGTTGGTATAAAAAACCCTCTCTGGTTTTCTGCTATTTTCTCTTCTTTTTCTTTCTTTTTTCTTTTCCTTTTTCCTTAGTAATTGTTTCTTCTTTTTGTTTTTTCTTATATTTTTGTTTCCTTTTTTCTTTTTTTCTTTTTCCTTTCCCCCCCTGCTTTCCCTCTTCTTTTTTCCTTTTTTTTTTTTTTTCTCTTTTCCTTTTTTTTTCTTTCCCTTTTTTTCTCCTTTCTTTTTCTTTCCCTTTACTTTTTTTTTCTTTCCCTTTTTTCTCCTTTTCTTTATTTCCGTTCCTTTTTTGTCGCTTTTCCCCCTTTTTCCCCGCTGTTCTCTCCCCTCTTTTTCTTTCCCCTTCCCCACGCCGCGCCGGTACTCGCTCTGACCTCCCGGCCGGGCGCAGCGAACGCCTAGCGGCCCCTCCGGAGCTGGGACCGGACGGTACCCGGGTGCGTGCTGCCACCCGGCGGCTACGGCCTGCCCGGCCCTGGCCGTGGCCCTGGGCTTTGCTCCAGCACGGGCCCCAGCTCTGACAAAGCTCCCGGGTATAGAAACAGCAACGAGAGAACTAATGAGCTACCCTCGGGCTGCATATCAATTGTGGTTAGGAGTGACGGTACTTAAGTGGCTATTAGTGCCTGCACCGGGCACGCACGGGTGAGCTTGTGTTTGATTGCACTGCTGTGACTGGAACATACTGCTGAATGCAGCGGTGGAAATCGCTACGCCAGCACTGACTCTTTCAAACCAGAATCAGGAAGCTGACAAGTGCCCAGGTGAAATAACTGTGTGCTCTTTCTTATAACATGATGACAATTTGATATCATTAATCTTATTAGTAAAACATTATATTTGTGTAAGGATTTGATTTTTTTTCAGTTACTTTCAGCAGCAATTTAAGAGTATTTCTAGATTACAGACATGCATACTGAGCAGGTTTAAGTCTCCTAATGCAATTGGAGTCACTGGAGCTACCTCAGTATGCATCTGTTGAAGAGCTTTCCCTAAGGATTTCTCTATTAAAGAAAAAAAAAAGCTTCATGCTGCACTCACAGTCTCTGAGAATTTATTTAATGTTATTTGTGGAAAAATTTATACATTGAAAAAATATTTTATCCAAAGCCAATGAGGAGTTTTCTTTATTTCTAGAGACTCAAACTATCCGATCTTGGACTATTCAGATAACCTCATAAAGATCCATTTTTATAGGCAGGCACACGTATTCTGTAAAACACACTCATCTTTTCTGATCTGTGAGTCTGGATTCTTTCCATTGCTGTTCCTTGGTCTATCAGTGATTTGTCCTTTGATCCTGAGAGGGTTTCTTAGCCTAGCAGTGTCTTGTAATGTTTAGATCAAGATCAGCTAAATACACTTTAAGAATTATTAACCTCTGTGGGACTGGAAAGGAGTTCTGAAGTACAATGGCCTTTCTCTCCAGCTGAAATGCCTAATGGCAACCCTTCCCCTGGAGAGTGCAATAACATCTGCTGGGGCTCTCTAGTTAACAGCTTGCTTCCAATGGTGGTGAGTGAAATTACAGAGGTGAAGCAGCTTACAAATGCTATTTTCACACACACTTGTCTCAGTACCATCATTACACACACCATCCTACAGGTCCTAATGAACACTAGCTAATTTATTACCTACATCTCTATGAAAAGCCAGCACATGTATGACTGGGAAAAGGTCTCATCTGTAGCTCTGGTTGGCTATATGATCCATCTAGAGCCCTCAAAACACTCAAATATTCATGACATCAGGTAGGTGACCTCTTCACTGACCATTGAGACCATCTGAAGGTGGCTGATGTGGCAGTGGGAAATAGGGACAGGTGCATAGTGTTCCTGTGTGAGCTTCATAGTGTGCCTACGTGCTGGTCCCAGCTCCCAAAAGCATCCAGAAGCCATGGTTTGCATGGGCCTATAGCTCTTCCTTCCCACACCCTTCCCAAAAGCCAGACAGATCCCAGCAGTTTGGCTTTCTTGATGGGCATCTCTCCTGGCTTTGGAAGTGGCAGTTTCTCACTGTCTAGATTTTCAAAGCCCATGGCATTTTATGGCCGTATCTATTTCAAAATATAAAGAGGAACAGCCAAATTGCATAGGCCACTCTATTTCCTTTAGAACAATCACTTATTTTCCAATTTCATTAGGAGCTAATGGGCAGCCTTTTTTTTCTTTGGTACTGGTGGTATTTATTCTGAGACTATTTCCTCTAATAGAACAGCTTAGCTGTTCGACTCACGAGAGAGAGCAGCTCTCCTTTGAATTTATGAGTGTATTATACCACTGGCCATAACTGAAGCAACCAGAACCATCTGGTAATTCATTCTTAATGAAAGCATATGTTTAGAAAGTTACGATTTTGCTTTGTTTTCTGTACCCTCTTCCCATGTTCTGCTCTTCAGAAAAGATAAACACATTTTAAATACTAAGCCTAGCCTGGGTTTTCAGGGATGAGCACAACCACAGAAAGTTTCAAAGAGCTCTAGGAAAAGGAAATTCACTGAAGAACTAACTAGTCCCACAAGGCTCAGGCTAGCGAATGCACAAACAAACTTCACAGGAGCTGCTAGTCTGCTTCCAGGCCTGAGCTTCCTACCTACTTTCACTTTAATACACAGTTTTCCTTGGTGAATCATTTTGTCTGCACAAACTTCTGAAGCCCTTCTCCTACATCCGCCTTTTCCTTTTTTTATACATCATGGTGTGCGGAGTCTCTTTGACCGGTTGAGTCAAAGGGATGCTCCACAGGTGCTGACCCTTTAACTTCACCAGAAAGGAAGATTTTTCTCATCTCAGGAAGCTATGAGGAAGCTCTGTAGATTACGTAGGAAAAGGCTTCCTCAAGAAAGTCCAAGGTATTGTACAGGCAAGAAGCCAACCAGAAGTGAACCTTAAACTCAGTTAGACCTAGTGGCTGGCCTTCTGTGATGCTTCCATGACCCACTGTAGCTCCCTGTGGGACCAGAGAGAAACCCTCTTCCTGGTGTCCAAGGCTCCAAGTGCTACTCGGAGCCACTCAGGCTGAAAGCAGTATTACTGCTCCTAGTAAGGGGCAGAGGAGGTTCCTCTGTGCTGACTGCACACCTGGGCAAGATACCCCACTCCTGATGTCTGGGCGCAGCACATCCCTGTGGAGACATGCTACCACTGCCCACTTGATCCCTCCTAGCTCCATGTGAAAGGAAGGAGGAGAGATGGAGCCACTCTAGCTGAGGTATGAAACAGGCATAGGCTATAACGATGTTTGCCTGTTGCTCTTGTTACCGTCCTATCAACTATTCATGGCATGGTACACTGAAGGAGTTTCACATTTTTTAAAATAGTTAATTTAATTTTTTACCCTTTTTTTCAATTTTTACTTCTTTTTTTTTTTTTTAATGGTTACTTTATTTTTTCAGTGGTGACAGTTTGAATTCCCCTCTGCTTGGCAGGACTACGCCTGCCCCATTCCACTTCCCAGACAGAGCCTGCTGTAAAGATGGCAAAGTTCTGAGCAGAGATTCAAATCCCATTTGGATTTGAACTGCTGCTTTAGTGTTTGGAGTCTTATTGGAAGTTTCCCTTCAGGAAGAAAAAATGACACAAAGTCAGATCTTTTTATGACTTTTGTCTCTTTTACACATAAAGACTAAACCCAAAGCTATCAAAAAAGGACAAGCACTTTATTCTCAGTTTCAAAATCCTTTCAGCAGAGATCTCATAGAAAGAAGTCTACAGCTATAGACTTTTTATGAGGCCACATGTCTAATACTTGCTGTGCTTCTCTTCTTGCTTTTCTAATGTGTCTCTGTGAGCCTGTGATACTTTTGCTGCTTCTCTTCGTGTCTAGCTCCATCACACAGTGCCCACACCTCTTCATTTGTATTCAGCCCAAAGAAAACCTTCTCTTTTATCTGGGAACCTTACAGTGGTGTATGTTGCTGTGTTCTTGGCAATAGCTGGGTTTGTTTCAGGTATCTAATTCCACAAAGGAGTTTTACTGTTTCTTACATTGCATTCTGAATGAAAAACAGCTGTTATGACCAACAGCTACAAGGAGATTTTTATAGAATCATAGAATCATAGAATAGTTAGGGTTGGAAAGGACCTTAAGATCATCAAGTTCCAACCTCCCTGCCATGGGCAGGGACACCTCGCTCTAAACCATAACACCCAAGGCCTCGTCTAACCTAGCCTTGAACACTGCCAGGGATGGAGCTTTCACAGCCTCCCTGGGCAACCCATTCCAGTGCCTCACCACCCTCACAGTAAAGAATTTCCTCCTTATATCCAATCTAAACTTCTCCTGTTTAAGTTTTAACCCATTACCCCTTATCCTGTCACTGCAGTCCCTAATGAAGAGTCCCTCGCCAGCATCCCTATAGGCCCCCTTCAGATACTGGAAGGCTGCTATGAGGTCTCCACGCAGCCTTCTCTTCTCCAGGCTGAGCAGCCCCAACTTTCTCAATCTATCTTCATACAGGAGGTGCTCCAGTCCCCTGATCATCCTCCTGGCCTTCCTCTGGACTTCTTCCAACAGTTCCATGTCCTTTTTATGTTGACACCAGAACTGCACACAATACTCCAAGTGAGGTCTCACGAGAGCAGAGTAGAGGGGCAGGATCACCTCCTTCGACCTGCTGGTCACGCTCCTTTTGATGCAGCCCAGGATACGGTTGGCTTTCTGGGCTGCAAGCGCACACTGAAGCCGGCTCATGTTCATTTTCTCATCGACCAGCACCCCCAAGTCCTTCTCCGCAGGGCTGCTCTGAATCTCTTCTCTGCCCAACCTGTAGCTGTGCCTGGGATTGCTCTGACCCAGGTGTAGGACCTGGCACTTGTCATGGTTAAACTTCATGAGGTTGGCATCAGCCCACCTCACAAGCGTGTCAAGGTCCCTCTGGACCTTGTCCTTTTTGTCCCAATGCTCCCTAACCCTCACTGAAACCACCTTTCAGAATGAAATTCTGACTTTGAGATTTGACCCTTAGAAAGGTCTGGGGTTCCTAGAGGAAGCTGCTTGCACTAATTAGATACATCAAAGTTGAAAGTTCACACTCTACAGTCAGAAATGTTCTTCAAGTGAAAGAAATATAAAACCAGAACAAAGTACTGCATCATGATACTTACCGCAAGGCAGACATTGCTGCTGGTATGGGAATTCCAGGCATATGATATAGCTGGGGATAGTTCAGCACCCTAGTTTGTTCCCTTCATGACCACAGGAGACTCTTGTCTCACACTGGGCTCCTTCCTACGCCAACCAACCCATTAGTACTTCAGTCTCTGTTCACAACCAGGAGTGCCTGGCTGTAATTTTAAAGAGCATGATGTCCCTTGCATCTCATCTGCATACTCAGATATCCCTTGCATATCACTGAGCATCACTGTTCCTTATCCCTGGCAGGCCACACCAGGAGGATGATCCCCAGAAACATCAGGGAAAAAGCATTTTAGGGCCTTCTAAACCAGAAGGACCAGGAGAGGTGTATCTCCAAGGGCAGAGCACCACAAACATGGGAAAGAGTATCTCCAAGGCTCTAAGAAAAGAAGCATGCATAGAAGGGATAAAGTGGGACCAAATTTCCCTCACACCAGCATAGGGGTAACACCAGCAGGGGCGGCCCCCCTCCTCTCTACTCCTTCTAACAGAGATATGGATGGATTCCCATATTCTCCAGGAATCTAGTGGGAAGGTCTAAAATCCTCATCTTCCCTGAAATATTGGACTGCTGTTCACAGCTCTCCAGACTAGAGGAATGAGGTGTTTTCTCTCTGTATTGTGCAACCTTCTGTGTCTTAAACCAAGACCATAAAGCAAATCAAAATCCATTTTATCTGTGCTGAGATGGACTGAAAACTGTTTTGGGGGTTCAGCAGAAGTCTTGCTGCAAACGCAGAGTGGGCCACTACCAAGACAGTCCACTGCTGGTCTGTTTGCCTGCCTAAAATGTCATATCCTTCTCTAATGCATGGTCTTGTGTTAAAAAGCTCTTACCAACCATCAAACATAAACACGCGTTGGCAATTGCACGAGAAGTTAATTGCACCCACAGGTAGCTGCAGCATGTGTCTGTTGTTTGATGAGACTGCTCAAGAGCTGACGGCCACATTTGGAAGCAGAAATATCACTGTGCAGAGACAGCCTAGTCCAGCATGGATCTATGTTCAGTGTCTGGCTGTATGTATGTATGTACTGTATGTATGTATGTACTGTACAGTACACACTGTTCTGTATGTATGTATGTATCAATTTGTTTGTATTACACCGGCACAAAGACTGCTGTTGAAAAACCTTGGCAGTTGCAAGGTCAGGGATCTCCAGGTTAGAAGAGGCTTTTGCGACTTACATTTTGACACCAAGTATGGTTATCTTATAAAGTACTATTTTTGCCACAGGACCTTTGTTTCACCTATCAGGATGAAAATGGGACCCCCTTGGAGAAGAAACCATTTGGTGCTTTGCTTTAGCCACACTATCCTGCATCTGCCATGGTCAGCGTGCAGGGCTATGTTCAGCTGATGGGCTCTGCTCTGATGCTGCTTCTCTGAAGTCACAAGCACTTATTCATAAGACTTCCCATGGCAGGGCTCTAATATTACCTTATTTTAGCTAGCTACAGCTCCACTCCTGAGAGCAATAGTTATTATGTGGAGGTTTTTTGTCC
This sequence comes from Neopsephotus bourkii, assembly GCF_033783945.1. Classification (NCBI taxonomy): domain Eukaryota; kingdom Metazoa; phylum Chordata; class Aves; order Psittaciformes; family Psittacidae; genus Neopsephotus; species Neopsephotus bourkii. Next base: position 3,091,505 of record NW_026901542.1, read on the forward strand.
ACATAATAATTATAGGTAATTATGTTGTTATTATTACTGTGGTTGGCTGTTTTTTTCCGTTAAGACTTACAGGAAAATAGTAACATGATGCTGGTTTATGGAGTGTAACCTAAAGTACGTGCACTGGGTAAACCTACTAAGTACCTGCAGACAGCCAGCATTTTAGCATTTCCTTAATTCTTCTCAATTAGTATCAGCACCATTTCATGCTGTTTAATTACTTTAATGTCTTTTAGAAAGAGTGACAAATAGAGTAGTTTGACATGCCACATTCCTGCACCCAAGCCAAGTTGCTCCTGCTTAAATAACTGCACCAGAAAATAATGGGTTATTGAAAACAATTTTAGCAGAAATTAACTTTAACAGAATTAATATTAGTCTTGTCCAGTTAAGGGAGCCAAGTTAAGGGCAACCTGACCTAGTTGAACATGTCCCTGCTCATTGCTGGGGGGTTGGAGTAGATGACCTTTAAAGGTCCCTTCCAACCCAAACTATTCTATGATTCCATGTTTCTATGACTCTATGACACTATGATTAAGAGAAACTGATAGTTGCAGGTTAGGCATGGATAATTAGAAAGTCATCTCTTAGCAAAGAAGTAAATAAAGGTTAGTGAACCAGGCCTGATATTAGACTTGGCTGGAACAGTTCAAAAATCACTAAAGGTGAACATAACCTCTTGGGAGGTCTGTATCTGTAGGGAGGGGTCCAATTCCCATTGCACCTTACCCATGGTAAGGTGAAGGCTGTGCTGCAGTATTTCCACATGATTTACTGTATCTGTTTAGAAACTGAACTTCACAATTGGTGCAATACAAAAATATGGTGGTGAAATTGCAAATAAGTAGGCAGTGAAGGTGCAGACATGTTTCTGAAGTGAACTTGTGAATTAATATAAGCAGAGTTTATTCTTTTCTTGCTTGTTAGCAGTAAAAGGCTGTAATTATCCAGGACTCTGCAGGGTATGCACAAAATTGATCAGTGCAGAGGTAAACTGCTCACTTGAGCTGTGATTACTGAAAACCATCAGTTGGTTTCAGGGGATTCAGAGTTGCTGATGGCAATACAAATACAGTAAAAGCATCCCAGGTGTTCTGAAAGGAATATCACATAACAGAGTACCGACTGATCATTCAACAGTAGCTTCCACAAATGTGTTGCTGGGAGAGTTATCGTGATTTAATGGGCATCATGATTGAAGCATGCCCCAAATAGCCTGAATTTACTGAACTGATTAAACTGGTTTTAAAAGAGCAACAGCAATCATATCATTTAGTTTCACCATACTTCAGTATAGTGTGGAAAATAATATGCTGGGCTATTTTGGGTTGCAGGGGCATATTGACTTAGAGAGATACAGCAACACATCAGGCATGCTGCCATGTTTATGTAGCTTCTGGACTGGCTGGCTGGCATCTAGTCAGCTCTTAGCTTGGGCAAAATAAGCTCAAATCTGTTCACACCTTTCTGTGCATTGGCAGTGATGTGTCTCCACTCCCTCCATCCCCACACTGAATAATTGAATTTAACAGAAAATATTATTATGGTATTTGACATTGGATTTACTGTTTAATAATATTCCTTCGGAATAGAAGGTTAGGAAAAGTAAGAAAGAAGAAGCAGGAGCTGTAGTGATTTGGTGTTTCAGTTCCCACATTTGATAATAGTCACATATGTAACTGGAAGGAAAAATTCTTCCTTCGAAACACTAATTTCCAGTTGCAACAAGCAGAATTACTGTTCACAAAGCAATTACCATGGCTTCAAATTGCAGATCTGGAAAACTACTGCAAAGTGTTTAATAGATCCTCTGTATTTGCCGTATTTCCCCTGGCCTGATGACAATACCTGATGTGAGGATGTTTCTGTTGCAGCCCACGTGCTCACAATGAGGAGGAGCTTCAGGTCTTTACACACTAGCCTGAGGTACATTTCTTGTTTTCCTTAGGGAAAATCAATGAGTTTCACATCTGCATGGTCTGCAGGTTGATCCTACTGTGCTTGATCCAACTAGCTCATTTCAGGAACCTGGGAATCAGGGAAAATGCTATTTCTTGCACATTTTTCCACAAGCAGCCCCAGGCCATTTCTGAGTACAGGATCCTGGCACAATCATACCTTGAGTTTGACCGGTTACTGCTGGGTTTCACCTCAACTCCAGGTGAATGCTTGCAAAGGCTTTTATTTCTTGTTTGTGGAATGTTATGTGCCTGCAATTGGAGGAGAACAAGGTTCTGCAAATTCCTGTTTATCTCACCCTCGAGTTTCTCTGGGTTGGTAACAAGTCAGAGGCAAGCTGTAAGATGTCATTTCACAGCTCAGTTGTGAGCACATCCACGTAAAGCCACATTCTGTCCTTGTTTATGGTCTGCAGCTCCGGTGGTTTCACTGGGGAGTTGATGGAGGAAATAAGGTCGGGATGCAGTTTCTTGAGTCCAATCCCACTGAACTCACTCTTGCAAGCTTGTGGGTTTCCTCCCCCTAAAGCCCAATGCAATGGAAGGAAACACATGCTCCTCCAAGTGACCATGGAAACTGGTGCCTGGGTTTCCAAGGTGATTTTCTGGCAAGTGTTCGAAGAAGGAAGCGGTAACAAAACAGGATCCTGGGCAGCAGAAAGCATCCACATTCCTGGCGATGCAGCAGCCTGCGCTGAGGAGGCCAAACACAGAGACACACAGAGCAAACTCCTCCCTTTAAAATCACCATCGGTGTCAAACATAGAGCAAAGGATGGGTAGCTCAGTCAGTGGTCCAAGCTTCCTCACGCATCTGTTTCCTTTCCTGCTTCTATCTGGTGAACAATATTTTGTCTTATCCAGCTAACATTTTAAGTCTCTTATAAACTTACTTTCAATAGAAAATAAAAGAGCAAAATGACACAGGGAGATTAAAAAGAAGCTGCTTAAAATCAATTCATACCCTGAGGTCAGGAAATTCTCACACTTTATAGAGATATATATATTTAATGCTTCACAGTAGTAAATAAGAGTGGTTTTCTAAACTGTGCTTTACAAGGCATGGAAGATATATGAAGAAGGATCAATTTCTCTTTCAAGAGTAATAGGGAGACTTTGCAGAACACATTGGTATTCCTCATTGGGCTTCAAACCAGCACACAGCAGGACCCCTCATTCTGCACCTTTCAGGAGGACCAGCCTGTCCTCCTGTCTGTCAGCTTAATTCTATCTGCCTGTTGGAATAATTCCTTCTTGGAGTAAAGTTGAAATACAGAGGTGCAACATGGCACAATGGAGTGGAGGAGGAAGGACTGGTGCCAAGACCGTTTCCTTTTGTAGCAGAAAGATACACACAGACATGTGCTGCCCTAACTTCCAGACAAACGTTAAAGCCTGTCACAGAATGCCAACACATCAAGAATTGAGGAGTCTACTGATGCACATTGGTTATGTGACCACAAGCAAGTACAGACATAGCATTTAACAGCAGAACAACCCAGCAACAGGGATATTACCGGGGATTTGAGGACGGACTGTTGTAAATTAAGACCAGCCCCAGCATGAGCACTACACATCCTGATACCAGAAGTCTGATTTGGAAATAGCAGAAATCCATTTCCTTTTTGCTGGAAGAGGAGCCAAAGGAGCTTGCAGCTTTCCTCTACCTGTCAGGAGGAGCTGCAGAGTTCCAAAAGCACAAACATGAATCAAACTGTTGCTAAGTATTTTCTTGTGCGTTTATGTTCATGTTTTCAGCTCTAAGTAAAGCCTTATAAAGCTTGATTGCCAGGCTTTTCATTAGAGCCAGAAGGTCCTATTCTATCCCTGCAGGACACAATTATTGACAAGTTATTTTAAGATTGTTTTGTGGCCACAGGATAGAACCAAATTATTGTTAGCAGTGCTGGGAAGTATTTTGTCATTAAGTCTTCACTTATCTAATTGTGGGGTTGATTACAGAATTCCTCTTTCTTCTTTCCTTCTCAACTCTTGATGGAGAATCTGTGCTAGCAAGTGGTGAGGGAGTTGTACAAGAGCAGTCACTGAAAGCACTTTGTTTACCACAAACCCAAAGGCTTTCTGAAAGCACGTGGAGGAAGCACTTGCTTCTCCTGCTGGAATTAGGAAGTGAAAATGAACACTTGCTACAGTGTGGGATGCATCGGCCACCACAGTAACGGGACAGTGACAATAAGGGGAAGGGACGTAACCCACATGAGTTAGTCTGTGCCAAGACCACCCTTTCTGACCTTATCATCAATATTCCCATATGCATATTTGTCACAAGTTCAGGCTTTTATTCCAAGAACATATATCTCACTGATAGCACTTCCCTGTGTAGTCCGAACACTCAATTATACCACGTGGTTGTGTGTACTCCTTTACTTCCCATCCAGACTGTACCTGCACTTTGACACGGGAATGCTGCACTACACTGCTCAAATTAGTATAACAATTTCCACTACCAAATGTAGTCATTTGCATCTTCTCAGAGCACTAAGACAAAATCGATTTGCAGTCTCACATGTGGGACATACCTTCTCCAGCATCTCCATGATGCCCACATACTGCAGGTAATTCAGAACAGCTTGGTATATCCCCATGCAAAGGGCAGCAGTACTAGCACAGAGGTACTACTAGCATGCAGAGGTGCTAGCATCAGCTTTGAAAGGCCAACCATATCCTGGGCTGCATCAAAAGAAGTGTGACCAACAGGTTGAGGGAGGTGATTCTCCCCCTCTACTCTGCTCATCTGAGACCCCACCTACAGTACGGAATTCAGCAACCTGGTCTAGTGGAAGGTGCCCATGCCAATGGCAGAGGGGTTGGAACCAGCTGATCTTTAAGGTCCGTTCCAACCCAAACCGTTCTGTGGTTCTATGATTCTATGACTAGTCATGTTAGTAATGCAGCCTACTTGAACTAACCCACAAGGGTGACTTTGCCTTCCAACCCACCTACGTATAGTAATGTTGCAGTGTATTGTGTGCTTGCAGGGTAAGGCAGGATGACTCAGAGCATGCTCTGTTTTGAAGTGTGAGTAATATTTGGTACACTCATTTCCTGTGACTGAGGGATATCCTGACACACATGGGAGTAGTTTGGGATGGGTTTTTTAAAGTACAATTGCAATATCATAGAACTATTATAGCACATTGCAAATAAAATGATTGTATGTGGTTGTTCATAGTTCAACTGTTAAAGTAACCCCATTAACTCCTTGAAATTTAAATATTCTGAACTATTTGAGTTCAGACATTTGTGCTAGAAAAAGAAAAGCATTTGAACTCTCAGTCCATTATTTTAAGACACATATTGGCCATTATAGACCTTTCCTAAGAATTAAAAGCTTTGTATTAAACAGGTTAGAAATATCAGACAAAAAGTTTTCCATAATTACCGTGTCTGCATCCCATACTAAGGACAGCTGGTGAAAGAAGGTAAAATGAACACATAGGTAGGAGCCAGCAGAAGACTTGGCAGCACTTATGAGACTTGTGCATAAAGTAATTACACACCCCACTAGTCTGAGATCAATTATTTATAACCTCTTTTATGTATTGGAGCTCACATTTTATTGGCAATTGTTATTACCAGTTCACTTCAATAGAGGGCAAAAGAGACTGAAGTTGTCATCTCAGCCAAGAGGTTGCATGCAAGAGTGAGAATGAAGAAATCTGGGAGGATTACATACAACTGGAAACGTAACCAAGGTAAAAGAAAAATACTAGAGCTGTACGGAGTTTGGGTAACTTTAATTTCTCTTCATGCTTCACTGCTCTCCCTACCTGTGATCACACTGGAATGAACACAAGGACCTGATGAAACAAAATGATCTCAAAACTCTTCCGTCATTTTGCTCTATACTTGAACATAGTGCAAGCACTAACTTAACAGTACCACGAAAAATATATGATGTGGTGAACTGAACGTACATTCTCCTACATTTTCTTTTATTGACTTTTAATGCAGCAAATTTCTGAATAATTTAGTGCACTTAGGGGAATTCCTTCGGAATGACCATTTCATTTGTTTTTATTTTCTCTCTGATTTTATTCCTCCATTAGAATAGGGGCTCTGCAGGCTACCTAAAAGAGCATTTCAAATGGTGTCTTTTCTGTTCCTGAGTTTCAGTTTCAGTAGTGCTTTAAAATTCACCTCCTTTCAGACACAGGGACACACTATCCCAGCAGTCATTAAAAAGTCAAATGTTTTATGAAATATGAAATAATAGACTTTGTTTGGCCCCTGGAGTAATTGCTTCTTTCAGTTCAAGTAAGAGCGCAGAATAGAAAGATGCCTATGTTCTCTGCTCTGCAATGGATCCCAAGGTGATAGGCCACTTCGACCTCTGTATCCTTAAAGAATTCCTCACACCATGGTACTTGTCTTCTGCTATTCTCCCCAGATTTTGTCTGCACTGTTATCATTTGTTGTAATGGCCTTAATACAGTATTTTTCAATAACTGATAGCTTTCCTTATAACTTTTTGTTGTGTTTTTGACCTACCAATCCTTCAAACTTGCTGTCTGCTTTCTTGATGCTCATGGTCTTTATTCTGCTGGGACCTTGGTTTAAGCAGTATGGATTTTGACCCCCAGCAGTTTGCAAACACTGTGAAAGACAGCAAAATTATCTTGACAAATGAGGAAGAGTTGATCAAATGAGGAAATATAATAAAAACAAGGGCAAAAATGTCTACTTAGGGGCAGAAAATCAACTACAGAACTACAAAATGGGAAATAGGCTGACAAAGAACTCAAGTACAGAAATTAATCTAAGACTAATCACAGAGTGTAACAGAAATATGAGTTGACAGCTGCTGCTGCAAAAGAAGTCATTGACAGTCTGGGATATGTTAGAGGGAGCATCACATTCAAAATGTTACAGGAATCGCATTCATTGTGGGTAAGGTCTTACCTGGAATACAGTATTTGTTGTTGGATGCTGTACCTTAAAATAAAGAACTAGGCAGTGGAAGAAGGTGTGAGATACTGACTTGCAATGAAAATAGAAAGATGACAGAAATGAAGCATGAATGCATATAGTTGTGTAAGCACGAGGGTAATGTAAAAAATTGACTCTATTACTAAACAAGGGCATAGTCCACAACATTAAGATGAAGGGTTGCTGCCTGTATTAAGCTGAGGACTGCACTCCAGTAGAACGAGACCACAGACTGCCTGTCAGCAGAAGACCCTACTCTCTAACAAGAGGAAGATGGGAGGAAGGTAACAGCATATCATATATACCATTCCTGTTCCTTTTTTCCCAGCTAGAATACAGACTATGGCCTTAAGGAGCTTGGAGCAGATGTGTCTAAAATTTATGGAGGTTGAAGTAAAAATTCTGATGCAAAGAATCAAGCCATAGTGATTTTTGTCTCTTGAGTATGAAGGATCTGCCCAAAAATCAGTCTATTGTTGCTGTTTAACATATGATGAGGACCTGATACCTGGCATCCCTTCACAGAATTACAGAGCAGCTGAGGTTAGAAGGGACCTTTGGAGGTCATGGGGAGGGAGGAGTTTCTAGTGCTAGTTGCCCAGTGCTGTATTCAGGCAGCTTTTGAGTATCTTCAAGGATGGACCTCCCCAGCCCCCTTGTTCTCTGTGTTGGACACAAGTGACCCTGGCCAGACCACCCGAACACTTACATCTTGGCTCTGTCAAGTATGTGGGTGTGAGAGTCCAAGTGAATGAGACCATTGAGAAAAGGCCTGTGAGTGGGTAAAGCCAATGTACTCAAGAGATTTTGTAAGATAATATTGTATTCTCCTTCCACAGAGTCTCACACTGAGATTTTTAGACTAACAGCAGAGAATACAGACAGCGATGCATGCTGGAAGGCTAGAAGGCCTGGGTTTGTGTAATCTGGATAAGAAAAGCTTCAGAGGCATTAAGATGATTATTTTCCATATGTAATATGCTATTATTAGGAGGACAACAACCAGCTGTTGTCATGGATGCTGGGAGAAAGACAAGAAGAAAACAGCTTCAGTTGCTGCAATTGGCTGTGTATTGACAGGAGTGAACTCTGGCAAGAACACCTGGGGACCTCGTGGACTGCGAAGCACGTGAGCAGCAAATATTTGTCACCAATGTCTGGGTACATTCAAACCTGCCTTACTGCTAGGGCTTGGACCAGGCTAGCTGTCAACAGCGTATTTCTGATGCTTGCTGCCAGATTCATTGTCAAAGGCTCTGTGACTCAGAGACCCTGGTGCCAGCCCAGATCCATGTCAGTTAAACGCTTAGTGCCTGTGCCAAAGTTTTGTCACCAGTGGACTAAACAATCTCTTTCAGTCTCTCCCTGACCTATGTTGTTAGGGTTGCTATGAAACCCTTACCCATGGAAGCAATTTTTCCACTGGCTCCGTGGACCTCTGCTCTGTTTCTCACTACCAGAAATGTTAAAACACTTTTATTTCTTCTATAAAATTGAAACCAGCCATGCTAGAACTGGGGGGCGGGAGGGAAGGATCTGGTTCAGCCTAACTTCTTCATTTCAGATGGCTTCGGAAAAACTCCGCTTCTCAGCTCCAGGTTACACAACTGCATTTCTTTGAGCGGATCTCTTGTTATTATCAGTCTGACAAGGAGATGGCAGCAGGGTGGTGCTGTTGCGTTTTTCTCTTCATTTGCTTTCTCTGGTTTTCAGGAGCAACAAAACGAACCTTCGGAAGCTTTGGTGCTGCGGTGCTTTCCTGAAAGCACACACGGAAGTGGCTGCGTTAGGTATCAAGGTAAAAAAAACCAATAGCGATGTGTTTTCAAAGAGTTTACAGGAATTTCAGTGCTCCTATCGCCTTTTCAGATACCTGCAAAACCCAGCTCCGAAGTAACCTGCGAAATGAGCATTCAGCTTCAAATTCACGTTCAAAGGCTGAATGAATCCCTCAATGTTCATGTTCTCTAATTGCGGGGAGAAATCCTCCAGTGCGACCAGGACTGAAGAGGTCGATCCTCTTCCTGTATTTTTATGAGGATCCACTTAAAAACATTTTGTGTATAGCCTGGTTTTGAAATGCTTCTCTTTTGTACACATTTATTTTGCACTTTGCAGCTTTTCGATTACCTCTTCATTCATGAAATGTGAAAATGGGAAGTGTGTAACCAAGGTAACAGTGATGTCCCTGGTGTGTATCCGAGAGCACACAAATCTCTAGTCACGGTCCTAAGCCAGGCTCTACCTTTCTGTAACAGTCCCTGCTCTCCTTCGATCACTTACAAAATGAGACCTCACCATTGGGACCACATTCTGGGGAGGACCCACAGGGAAGGAGGACAGCTGAATATTACACAACACAGATATATAAAGATGTCACTGCATCTGTTTGCTGGACTCATTGAAACCATGTGGTGTCTGCAGCCTTCTGAACACTTCTGGCAAGAAGCAGCGTGATTCATTCTCTCCATGTCACCTCACAAAGTGTAAAACCTGACAAATGGTCGTGACAGTGAGTAAGGCACATGCTGAGATGGGCAGAGGCAGGCTGGCTGGGTCACAGGCCAGCACACCAGGTTTCTAACTTGGGACATAAGAAAACACATCTTAGCAGGCATCATGACTCCTTTTGGGTACCCCCCTATCATATTGCCCTCCTGCAGTTCAGCTCTGTGAGGCCTGCTTTATCTAACACAGTGAGAAAAACGGTCAGTGTCAGATGGTGCAGATAATGCTCATTTGCTAATACTGGTGCTGGCATGAACAGGGTAGAGAGAGGTAGTTTCTGTTCTGGTGATTTCACTTATGCCCTTGCAGACCACTTCCCTCTTCAAGCAATCAATGTGAGGAGGTCTTTGCTAAGCAGAGCTGCTCCAAAACTTCCCAGTTACATTTCTCAACTCATCTTTGTCTGAAAGTGCTTGCACTTTGACTTGTTGTAATGCCGGGCCCTGCTGTGACTCTAGCCCACAGCTGCCTGACAACAGATAACCGTATTAGCAAGTGACTGGCTTATCTGACAAATGGCATTTCGTCCAGATTCCTGTTTGTACACTTCAGACATCCTGGGTCCTATGGGCCATTTTTGTATCAGCAATAGACTAGAGATTGAAAATAGATTGCTTATACAGTATTTATTGCTTTATTCAGGGGGAAAAAAAAAAAAAAAAAAGAATATCTTGCTCTTCTTATCTTCTCCTTTCCTTAAACACAACTCCCTGTTTCTTCAATCCGTTTTTCCAGTCTCATTTCCATTTCTTCCCAATATTCCAGCTCCTTCCAGCTCCTCTTTGGGTACTCCTCCAGATATATTCCAGTTTTAGGAACCCTCTACTTTTCCTCTGGGACCAATACATGTGAGTAGATCAGTATACTGCTGAGCTTGAGTGCTCATGTAGCAAATCCCTTCTCATGAGTATGTTTGCCCCCACAGCATTTCTGCACAGTGACAATTCTGCATTCCCTCCGTTGCAAAACTCTGTTAGCTTGTATCTGGAGATGGAGATGAGGACAAGCTCTTGGCTAGGAAATAGTTAACCGTGTTGAATACATCAGTAGGGCTCTAATGGGCTTTGAATCCAGTCCTTCAGCATTCCCCCTCCCCAACTTCTGCTAGTTTCTGTCAATTCTCACTGGGTTAGGGGGGTTTATATACGTGGGCTTCACGTTTTCGGGCGTATTTATCAGTGCTGAGTTCTTCAGTGCCTGGGTGCATCATCTGACTTATTGCAGGGTTTCACTCCTGACCCATTGCCAAAAGGTCATGCCAAAACCTATGAATGAAGCCAGAGACATCTTTGTATCTTCACCCTGGATGCTGTTGAAAACCTGTTCCCTAATTAGTTTTAAGATGGTGTTTGATCAGCTTATTATATGATCATGAATACAAATACTATGATATGGCCAACTGAAAGAAAAATAAAGAAAAAGAAACAAAATGTGCAAAGGAGTAACAGGTTCAGTTTTTGTTCCCACTATAAAAAGAAAGATGGTACCAGAAAAGGGCCACAAACATGGTCCAAGGACTTGGATGCCTGCTATAAGAGGAAAGGCTGAGAACTGGGTTTGTACAGCCTTGAGAAAAAAAAGGCTCAGGGGAGACCTTATCACCTTATCAATGTCCCAGTATTTAAAGGGTGGCTACAAAGAAGACTGAAACTCCCTTTTTACAAGGAGTTACATGGAAAAGACAAAGGGCTATGGCCCAAGATACTCCTGGGGAGATTCCAGTTGGGCATAAGAAGAAAATTTTTCACATGGAGAACAATCAGCCATTGGAATAATCTCCTCAGGGAAGTGGTGGATTCCCCAACATTGGACATTTCTAATACAGCATGGTGGGACATCTAGTCTAGGTCATGCTTTGTCTAGAAAGGTTGGACGAGATGATCCTTGATGTCTTTTCCAGCCTGATATTCTATGATTCTATGATTGAATGATTAGTATGTTTTTTCCAGCTTCCCCTTTTTAATCACTCAGGATGCTGGGGATGGACTCTTCATTAGGGACTGTAGTGATAGGACAAGGGGTAATGGGTTAAAACTTAAACAGGGGAAGTTTAGATTGGATATAAGGAGGAAATTCTTTCCTGTGAGGGTGGTGAGGCACTGGAATAGGTTGCCCAAGACAGTTGTGAATGCTCCATCCCTGGCAGTGTTCAAGGCCAGGTTGGACGAGGCCTTGGGTGGCATGGTTTAGAGTGAGATGTCCCTGCCCATGGCAGGGAGGTTGGAACTTGATGATCTTAAGGTCCTTTCCAACCCTAACTATTCTATGATTCTATGATGCTATTACTGAAGTACATCAATGTGTCCTCTTACAGAACACGATTTTGACAGCGGTCGCTGCCTTTCTCTGCCCAAAGATCAGCAAGAGTCCTTTACCCATCCGCACGGTTCCAGCTGGAAGGTGATAACGATGTCCGAGCTAAGGAAACGCACTGATGCCTGCCCTGACCCCCAGAGCGCCTTCCTGCGGGCCTGCCAGCGGGCAGCACCAGCGCTGGGCTGGCAGCGGCGGGATGCGCTGGGAGCCCGCAGGCAGAGAGCCGGGATGAGGGCGGGCGGGAGGATCTGCTGGGAAGGTGCCGGCAGCCGCCCCGCCCGCCCCCCGCCGCCGCCCCGCCTCCGGGGCAGGGAGGGCTCGGGGCGGGCTTGGCTCCCGGCGGCGGGAGAGCGGGAGCGGGGGCCCGCAACGGCGGCACCATGAATGCGGAGAACCAAGATGTGCTGCTGGATCTGGAGGGGGAGGAGGAGGAGGGGGAGGAGGAAGATGATGATGATGGAGAGACCGGTGAGTAGGGGGCTGGCACGGGGAGGGTCCCGGGCGGCTGCAGCTTGGGGAAGTCGCCCGTGGAGCCGGTGTCGCGGTGGGGAGGGCACAAGCCCGGGGCCGGGGAGGGGTGTCGGGAAGGGTGCTCGCACCGCAGCTCACCTCCTCCCTCCCGCTACAACTTCTGGTGATGTTCGGTGCAAAAGGCGTGATCTCCTTGTCTGTGCGGGCGGTGCGTGCCAGGTGCGGCTGCCCCCTGGAGCGGCGTCTCCGCGCTCCTGCTTCCCCGGCATCAGCGCTGCCCGGCTGGCAGGGAAGCACCCAAAACTTTACCTGCACCTTTCCCTCTCCCGGGAGGCAATAGCTCCAGTCGGCACAGAAGCGGCGCTTGGCAGTAGCAGCGATGCCGGAGACCTTGTGATCTTTCAGCACTGGCACAGCCTGTGCCAGGGTGCCTTGGATCTTTGGGAAGTGTCAGGAATGCCAGGCCGCCCCGGGCAGCATCCCCGGGCCCATCCTTGTGGCTGGCAGCAGCGGCTTCTCACCGTCCTGCCGCGCTGGCGTGCCCCAGTCTGACAGCCAAGCAAAGGAGGGTAAATGAAACCACCCCCCTCCAGAAAAACATAACATAAATTGGCAAAGCATAGGAAGATGGTAGTTTTGCTGGAAAAATAAAGATATTGTGTCTGCCAGAAAAGCAGACAGTGAAATGACCAGAGCATTTTAAATACAGAGTATGTCCCAGCAGCAGGACAATGACATTTGTGTTTACTGTGGGAATTAATTCTATTAAAGTATTTCCAGAAAACAGCCCAAACGGGGTTGGTTCTCAGCTGGTTCAGACTGAAGGGTTCTATTCATTTCACTAAAGAGAAACAGATTTGCTTCAGTTCAGAAGCTGTTTCCAGATATTATTTCTAAAGTCTATTATTTCCACTTAACTTGTTAAAATGGATTTAACAAACAAGGAACACAGGCAAATGTCAGTTAGACAAGCAAGTAGAAGATAGATTTGTATATATAAATTTTATCAAATCACAAGGTTCTTGCTCATTTTTGTTCATGAGGATCATGAATGTTTTTACTGAGAAGTACAGAATTTGGGGGGGGGGGGGAGAGGGGTTAATATTGAGGCTGAATTTCTGCATTTTTTTAAATGCTCCTGCAACATTAACTCTCTCTGATGCTCCTGTTGCTTCTATTTAATAACCTTTAATAATGGCCAGTATAGTTTGACTCATTTATTCGGTCAGCCCACTCCAAAAGTGTATAAAGTTTGAGCCTCACCCAATGCCTCTGGAAATTGGGGGGTGTCTTTCTTCCAACATTACTAGCCTTTGTTTCAGCTGCTGTGGGAGTATCCCTTGCTTTACAGTAATAGTCCAAAGACAAATTCAGTTTTCCGTATGAAGTGAAGCAGAGGAGTTGTTTGACTCCACTCCATGAATTAAAGGGAGGTTCAGCACTGCAATGTAACAGTCAACACATGCCTTTTTCTTTCCATTCTTCACCCCAGAGAACAACTAAATTGTTTCTTACTCACGACTCTATCAAGTCCGTGGTTAGTTCAGCTCCCAGAGCTCAGCAAATCATGAGCTGCACGTTCTGCTTGCAAGGTACAGCAGTGAGGAACAACTCATGCTATGTGGCAAAACTGACTAAAAATTGAGTAGTGATGATTTCACAAGTTCTTATGCAAAGCCTGTTGGTGCACAGTGCCCAGCTCTATCGCATTCGCTATTCTGCCTTGCAAAATGCATGTGTAAGAGTCCTGAGGGTTTTACGTTAGGTATAATTACAGAAGAGCTGTTTAATTAGTCCGAGAAGCTTGTAAAGCATCCGTTTACTCCGTTTTATGGTACCACTTGCATCCGCATTTTTCCCAAGAAAGTCATCCCTGCTGTAGCAAGTAAGCAGGACTTGTGAGCTCTGTTCGAGATCAATCCCAAGTGCTTATAGCTCATCCGGAAAGCATTATTATGGCATATCAGACTTTGCAGACATGGCTCTGGCTCATGCTGGCATACAGGTGGTTCTGGTTATCCATGCTGATGACTAGTAAACCACTCAGGTCAGAAGCAGGCTTAAGCAGGAGTCAAGAGAAAGAGCTGCACTCATGAGTCCCAATCCACAGGAAGGTATCACAGTTACCTCCCTGCCATACCTAGCTTTGAAATGGTTTGTTTCAGTCAGACTTGTGCTTAAGGAAGAAAGGTTTCTCCTAAGGTCAGGCTTTTTAGACAAGTCAAAACCTTTTTTTTGTCCCAGTGCTTAAACAAGATGGTCAACTTTTTGTTTTGGAGTCAGGCTGTTTTCAAGAGGATTGCTACCTTAGTGGCATCAATTTGTTTCTGAGATATCTTGTTACCAGGCAGGAATGGTGGGAAGGACATTGACCTGCGGTTGCCACAGCATTCAAAATTCTCCAAACCCATTATTTTCTGCCTAGAAACTGTCAGACTGTAAAGTTTTTCTTTCCCTGGTGCCAAACCTCATACCATATCTAAATTAGTTTGCTTGTGTTTGGGGATTTACAGAGTATCTGAGCGTGCTTTCCAGAAAAATTCACTTCTGCAGACAATATCCAGAGGCATCCACTCTGGCGAACCATTCCACATGAAATACTCTTCTCTTTGTTGGGATATCTGTGCATCTTGCTCGCTTTGTTGTCTAGGTTTTGCTCAAATCTATCTTCTAGGTGTTCCTTCAGCCTTGAGTGGTCAGCGTATCTCCATTTTTCGACACTGCTGCAGTAATCATCAAGCCATGCTTTATAAGTGACCAAGGAATGGATGTTTGCGTTAACCTTTTTCTTGTCACACAGTGCAGATACTGTCCTCACGAGGATTACAGCTCTTCTTTCTGAAGAGGATTTCATGCTGCTGTTCAGCACGTGTTGTTACCAGTTACAGTAAAAATGTCCAACAGTACTGGCTTATTCAAGCCATTATTTTGGAGCTGCAGTATAAAATAACCACTTTTGTGCAGCCCACTGTACAACTGGAACCCTGTCCTAAGGGGTGATGTAATCCAAGTGGTGCAGAGCAGGCCCAGCTACCCTTCACCTCATTACTTTTGCTCACTGTTCTGCCCTCTGCTTGTTTCCTCATGGCATGTACTGAATTTTACCATATTGCCTAGCTAGAGCTTTTATTTTTTCATATTAAGTGGCTTCGTTAACTTGACTTGCTTCTCATATGACCCTACAAATATTGATATCCTATATGGTACTCTAATATGAATGGCAAGTATACCAACTGTGTTCTACACATTACTCCAGGGTTTGCTTTCATGATGCTGAGAAATGGTCAGTTCTCTGTGGAAGTCTTCTAAAGTCAATGGAAAGCCTTAACAGATTCCTAGGTTGAAAACTGTGGCTTTGTCCTATGATTTATTAACTTCAATTAATAGAAAATTGTCTTGTGCACTGTAATGTGTAAAACATAGTTAACTGTAGTTACCAGTAAAAGTGATCTACTGAGCAGTAGGTGCAGGGATCAGATCTGATCATTTTACAACATGCAAGGCTTTATAAGCAGATTCTTTAAAATACAGTGGTTCTGTTTCTGAAAGAGCAGTATCTTGCTTTCCAGTCTGCTTACAGTAATGACTAAGACTGTCCCAGTCCACTTTTATCACAGCTGGTTGTCTTTTCTTCTCCCTCTCTGTCTTGCCATCAACCTAAAAATGATTGGGCCGCATTTCAGTCCCGCACTGCCCTGAAGCAGATGGATGGGGATGATGGCTATGTCTGAGGGGCTGAGAAACAAGAATTTCTGGTACTGATTCTGTGCTCTGTTTGCAACATTGTCCTTGCCTCTGCGTAGGAGACAAGGAACAGGAGAAAGCAGGAATGCAGACACATGGTCTCATTTATTCTGATTTGCTATTGAGGCAACAAGAGACTTTTCATGGTGTACTGGCACTCGTACAGGTCCAGGAAACGCTGGCCTGTAATACTGGTCAAAATTTAAACTGCCTTTCATGCCTTCGTGTCCTTCCTCTCATACCTGTTATCCTGGTGGTTTACCCACATTAATTCCTCTCTTCTTACTTCTATATTTTTATGTTCAGCCTTTCCACCCGCTTTCATCAAATCCAGGACATGCAGCAGTAACAACCTTGTCACCAAGTGTGGTTGGATTTGAACAGTGCACTGCTGGTACCACACACTTTTTCAGTCTGATTTAATGATTTTTTTTCTTCAAATCTACTAAAACATAAATAGTGGGAGTATAAATATTTAACTACAATACAGTTAGGGCTTTGCATTGATTTATAATCATAAACTCTGGAGGAGATCAGAGTATTTCAAGAATCAGGCAGGGATTTATGAAACCGATAAGCTTCACAAATTTACCCAATTTTCCTTTTTTTTTTTTTAAGTTTTTCTTCCACAACAGAATTCCCAGTTGTCCACTGAAAACTTCCTGTACTTTGAAAGTACTCTTTGTTCTTCTCTTTTGGATTTAGCTATCCTGAACATGAGTGCAGTTTACAGATAAGTCTGCAATCTGTAGGAGGACTTGTTGTTTCCCATTATATCAACTTGCACAACTTCAATAGTATTAGTCCTGGCTTTTTTCCTGGTTATCAAGTCATTAAGTTGATGCTAGATACTTATCAAGGGTCATTCCTTAAAGTTTTTTCCTCCATTTATACAATCCCACAAGTTCTTTTAAAAGGAAAACCAACATACAGACATTTATGCTCAACATCTTAGATTTTCTAAATTACTTTCCAAGCATTTATCGTTTGTAAAAAGGAATGTTATTAAAATTGATATGTAGGAAACAGCCAAGCTTTTGTTACATGGTGCAGAGCACCATGCAGCAGTTCTGCAATGCTACAGTTATTGAAAGTAATGCAATAAAAAGCTCACAAATAATGGGCTCGTATCAGCTGGTTTGCAATTAATGCAGTATATCAAATTGCAGACAGAGGGCTTGAATTTCAGGAGACCAGAGGCATGGAAGGGGTGATGTACACATGCCAGAACAGACACTGTATTTCCACTCGAATGGATCTTTAAAAAGTAATTAGGGAAGGATAATGAATAAGATCTGTTTCTACATGCATGGAAAATTCACTGAAGTTGTTATCATTTAAACCACCTCATCTTAGTATTTCTTCATACCTGCCATTTTCTAAGAAACAATGGGTTGCCTGCTGTGGAATTAAGATCTAGTTTGCGACTAGATATGTGGCAAACCCCAAGGGGAACTGGTACTAAACCAGACGTTTTAGTAAAAAAAATGAGGAAACAAACTCAAGGGTGCTTTTGTATGAGAGCAATTACTTGTCATAAATTAAATAGTCTTTATAATGCCTTCCGGCTTATCCCTTGTAAAGTACAATGGATTTTGTCTTTTATTGTGGTTGTTCAGGTTTGGGTTTTTTTACTTTGAGATAATACATTCTTGTATCACCCTAAAAAAGTCAAATAAAGAAGCATTAGCCTAAATTTGGGATTAACTGGGCTAGGTTAGGTAAAAGCTTGCTCATTTTAGAGCACAAAATAAGGCAACTAAATATCCTGGGCTTAACATGAGGTCTTTAAAAACGGTGTTGCAGGCCTTGAGCATATACAGCTGCTGCAGTTGTATGTTTAACAAGATAATGTATTTAACAGGGTGTGAATGTCAAGGAGGAGGCACTGAAGAATGCTGCCAGGGGTTGGATTATGTATTGTTCTAACATTCAGGAGCAAAGTTGGGGACTGAGATACTATGTAAGTGCTGAGCTCTGTATGCTAATGAATAGAAAAAATCAGCTTGCTTTTGCTGGATTGTCACCATTGCTGCAGGGCATGACTCTGGCATGGTCCTTTCTAATAGTCTGCAGCATTGCTCTGCAGAATGCATGTTATTAAACTGGTATTTGATTGATATTTTAACATAAAAATAAAAACATATTCACCAAGGCATGACCTAATACCACTTCTAACTTTTTAGGGTGTTTAATTCATATCCAGGCTCACTGTGAATGCAGGTGGAACACTTTCCCCACTGAAGAGTGAGTATAGGTGTTCACCTGCTGCCCTAGCCTCTGAGGGCTTGCTAGGATTTTGTGTTAGGGTTCAGGTCTGATGACCCTGGAAGTTGAAAGATATAGGCAGTAATGTCACAAATGTGTCAAGCCATCATGAACTGGCTTGGCTACCAGTATTCCCCCTACAACCACCAGCTCAAGTCTTCATGGCATTTTGGCCTTTTTTTCCATTGGGTTATGCCAGTGGCAGCATGGTAGGAATGCAAAGCTGTAAAGAAGGACACTGTATCCTTTATCTTCTTATTGCCAGTGTCGGTGGGAAATGAAAAGTAGCAGTCAGGCAAATTGTCAGCAAACAATAGATTTTGTGTGATAGTCAGCCTAAGGATACAAACATCTGAGCACAGAATCCTTTGTCTTCTCCACCCCTCACACTTTAGTCGGGCATCCCACATCTCCCTGAAGGCTCCGTGACACAAGGAGTGTCTTGGGTGCTTCCTGAGGAGTTATATAGGCATCTGAAAGATATTTGTGCTTAATTCAATGAAAATTTCTCTAATTGTTCTCACTTATCCCAAACTCAAGCATTTGATTATAACAGCAGACATACAGACACGATTCCTTGCATGGATTTCAGAAGTGAGATCCTGAAACATTACTAGAACTAAATGAGAAGAAAGAAGTCCTCAACCTCAAGATGGCCCAATTTAATCTTTGAGCAGTTCCCACTCCTCTGCAGGCTTTGGAATCACTCCCCAGTCTCACTACGTACACATCGGATACCTTCTCCAAGGAAGTCAAGAGGTGTGCTCAGTCCCCTCATTTGTGTACACATGGTTTCATACTCTGCCTATGATAACTCACCTAACACTGTTGTTGGTTTATCAGGAATGGACTGCTGAGTGGTGAGGGGTAGGGAAAGGAGACTTACTCATTCCTTAACATCAGGCAGCCCAGCACATATTCTTCCATTGTATGATACTATCAAATGTGACTATAATCCCTTTTTCCCATTCCTATCCTGCATCCATATCAGAGCATTTTTTTCTTCACAAGCCTTTCAGTTCCAAACCTTATCAATACAGGTGGTCCATATTATATGGAATAATTGACCTGTTGAAAGGCGTAATATTATTGAATGCAAAATAGGCAGAGTCTAGATTGCTTTTCTAATGGAAAGAGCCATATGACTGTGTGTGTTATGTCTGTCAAAGGGTAAGATTCAAACCAGCATAGACCCCCTTAGCAGGAAGAACCACGAAGACCAAAGGGTTTTGGAAAGAGACCACATTTAAACATTTTGAATGATAACAGATTCAGATTGGAAAATTAACAAAAACATAGTAAAACACAAACTGACTGAACCTTAAGCGGTGTAGTTACAAGTCTGCTGGAGCATAAATATCCTTTAACTGATCTTATGCTTCATGTGGTAGAAATTGTATTTTAGTTTCAAAATATTGTATGAAGGCTGAATAATATTGAACCCTTCAATGTGGTGTTTACATTAAATAGTTTCCAACGAAGCCACTATTCATCAGTATTCTTTAGACATAACTGAAAATCAAAGTTTTGTAGGAACAGCCACTCACAGCAGATTTTGCTTTGCTTTTATAGTTTCCCTTCCTTTCAGTTTTTTGCTGATGGATTTCCCCTGACCCCATTAATCTGGTTAGTCAGGTTCTCCAGCATATTTTTAGATGAGGTTTATCACGGGACATTAAATATTTGCATAGGAAAGGGCTTATGGTGCAGTCATCAGAATGAGCTGCTGCGCCAGGGTTTGGTAGGAAGCAGCCACCACCTCTCTTCTGTTCTGCTTGAGAGCAGTTGCTGCAGTAGGCCACATGTCTGGTAACTTGAGTGCTCACCGTGTGTTTCTGTCCTGTGGGCTTTTAGCTTGGGTTGATGTTTTGTTAAGGCATCTCTTTTCACACTGTCTACAGGGAGATCTTGGTTCTTGCTCCACTGCTGCAGCAGAGAGCTGCGACCTGAGCCTCAACCATTGCTACTTTGGGAAATCACAGTCAGATAAGGAATCTTCACTGGGTAAGGAAGAGAATCTGGAACCAAGACAGGGAGCAAGAAGCACTTGTGTTGACATACACTGAGGCTCCTCTGCTGTGGCTGTGCTAGTGTCTTCTGATCAGAAGGGGATTAGGGACTTTTCAGCAGGTGAGACTGTAGGTTCTTTCCTTTGTGGGAAGAATATTTAACCAGAAAATACCATTTGCATTGCAGATCGAGGTGGAAAGTAGGGGGCACAATTCTAAAATGTTGTCGGTGTAGCAATCCTGCTAAATGCTGGGAACTGATATTAGTAATCCAAGGACATGCTGCTGGGATCAGGCACAGTGAAGGAGCTGAAGAGCCGTGTCCTGCCTGTGGAGAAGCTGGGGTCTATTGCTGTCAGTGGAGGGAGCTTGAGATAAACACCAAAGACTAGAACTCACATTAGTGGAGAGACTCGTGTTGCACAGACTAGGGGCTTGACTGAAGGGTCTGGTAACATAGGAACTGTTAAAGAAATGGGAAGAGCAAGAACATGGAAGTAAAGGCAAAACGTCCATTGAGATTGGGGTACAGTCTAAGAAAGGAGGTAAGTTAAAGGAAAGAGGAAGGAAGAACTCTTGATGGTATTCATTCTGGTAAAGCAGACCAGTGCAGTTGTTCACCTATTTGTCTAGTCAGGAACTCATAAGCAGTGGCATAAAGATTCTTCCAAGTCAGTTCAGCAGGTAAATGAGCTGCAGCAAGGGACCAAGGTAATATAACTGTGGGTGCAGTGAATTGAAATAATTCATCTGTGGCATTTTCATGCATGTTTTTAATATACAGTAAAAATCACAATGTGTTCATAGGTAATTTATCCAGCAGGAAATAAAATACTGTATTTATACCATTAATTATTTGCAAAACATTTCCACTGCTCTAGCTTTGGCACTGCCTTTAGAGATAATAACATTTAAGGAAACAAGGGTGAGATGATGATCCAGAGGGCTCTAGCATTGCTGGAGAGTTTTATTAGGTTTTGTGCAATGTTAGTAAAATTATTAGTGTCCTCTTTCTATGTGTTTTTTTCCTTAAGTACTCTAATGGAGTTTTTATAGGCATTAATGAACAAGGATGAGATCAAACAATGCACACTTTACCCCTGTGGGCAGTCCTATTGACTACAGTGGGAATCGCATTATTTTTTTGTAAATGCTATTCATCGTAGAGAATGCAGAACTAGTCCCTAATGGAGGAAATATCTCAATTAAATCTTCCATCATCTCTGTATAGCCTGATTTATTCCAGGAAAAATAATTAAATTCATTTAATTATTCAGCTCTCTATAAAAGACAAGAAGGAATTTGCACAAAAGCACAGTTTAATCTACAGCTTTATGGTGGTGCTTAAGACAAATAGCCCAGCAAAAACTTAAAAATATAGTATATTATTTAGTAAAAAAAGAAGAACTCAATATGACATGGAGAATAAATAAGTCCATGCTGGATTTAAAGTTCTCATTTTTTTTTAACTTGCTCCTTGCTGATGATAAAGTGAGGAGAGAAGAAGCTTCAAGGGCAATGCAGTCCCACCAAGTAGAGCTCCAGATGTTCGTGTGAGTTTATTGGCATTTGCAAGAACAGCAAAGCTCTCTTTTGGACCTCTTATGCACAGGAGGAGGTGGCTTTAGTTAAAAGTTGGTTATTAAGCTGCAGCTGTGAGAAGAAAAACCTGAAGTGTCCTTCAATTGCTAGAACTACAAAGTATTTCCTGATTAGGAAACAAACGTAGAGTTTATTCCTAAACTCTGGGTCCAGCACTGGCAATGTTTAAAGCCTTTGCACCCACACACACAAAGTAGCTCAAAAATGCCTGTAGGTTTTGACTTTCAACTCAGTATTTTCACAGTCAAAGTAATTAAAAGTGTCTTTTTGGGACCCTCCTGTAAACACAGTGTACAACAGCTGAGTGTAGGAAATACTATAAAGCAAACGTGCTGAGAAACTCATTACAGACATTCAAATAAATCTCCTTTGAGACATGTAAATTTAATAGCAATGGGTATAATTTTATAAACATATTTCAAACTTAAGATTTCTAATTAGATAGCTCATTGATCCATAGGCACTGAAGTCTAACCAAACAGTGATCTGCAATTACAATTTGGTTAATCATTTCAATTCCCAATAAAAAGGCTCCACAGCTGCCTGGAGGCTTGGCATAGCTGAGGAAAACCATGGGATCAGCTTAGCTGCTAAAAAAGCTTTTGTAGCTGGGGGCCAGTGCTGTGTATGGGCTGACTTCCTGTAAATCACAGCTAAGGCATGGTACACTCCCTCCCATGGAACCGGCAATGATTCTGACAGTATGCTTGGGGTTGATCTTGGTAAGTCTCATAGCAAAAGCAGAAGTGGCTTGTTTTCTCTGTCTGAGGGCAGCTGATTTGGGTTAGCTGCTCTGGGATTAAAAGGAAACAAACAACAACATCAACAAAACCCTCACGTTATTTTAAGCAATGAAGAAAACTCTTTCAGAGTCAACAAGGTACTCAGGGACTGTCAGGAGACCGGGTCACATTGCATGGGCAATGATGCGCTTCAGCACTGGAGGGTATAAAAACAGCATGTAGAAACACTTCATTCTTGACCAGAAGGTTAATTCTACAGTCCCCACCAAAGTGTTATGTCACACTCCTGCAGAAAATCAGCTTTAAGAGATATGCATGTTTATTTGGCCAGGTTCTGGGCATGAATGGGACCTAAGCGGGGAAGGAAGAGTGCTCACACAAAAATGCTAAAGAACTTGAGCTGCTTCTTGGTTTTATCATTTGTACTTCTTAAAATATCAGCAATATTGTGTTTTAATGGAGATGATTTGAGTCAGATCTCACTAACTGAAATTCCTCAGGGAAAGAAACCACATAAAACCAATGACATTTATGCTGTTTGGACCCAAGTAGTATAGTGCTGCTGATAGCTGTTACATTGCCACAATTTCACATACTCCTCTCAGCCTACAGTAGGGATCCTGGTTTTTACAGGATTACCTGCATCTGGCTCCTATAGTCCTCACACAACAGCATAAACCTCTGAGGCAGCAGGCTGCTGCTCACCTCTGTGCATCAGTTTGTGCAGGGACATATTACAAGCCAAACATGACACAAACATGAAAACAATCCTTTTCAGTAGAACCATCAGCATCCGTGAAGTTATTTAAGTGTGTAAATGTTGCAGTCTCAGCCCCCAGGGACTGTATATTGCTGTTCAGAGGGGTTTTCTTTTCAGTGTTGTTTTTTTCCCAGTGGTGTGTTTTCCAAAGCTACTTATAATGGGAGCATAAATATCTTGTCTGAACAACAGTACTCTATTTATCACTTGTGGCCACCGTATCCTTGCGTTTCTTTTTGATTGTTCCCTCTGAATGGAGAAGAGTTTAATTAAACGTTTGGGGGATAGATGATTATCCATCAGAGAAGTTTCTGCATCTCTCGCTGCATACAGTTCACTGAACAAACCCACTGACCATTCATCTCAACAGGATGTTCCTAAGGAACACTTTGCACTCAGAAATAAACTCCAGAGATTCTTGTTTGCTTTCAGTATGAGTCTTTCCATTACTTTTCATGTCCTTCACTATTTTCTTCACAATTTTATCATGTCATCTTTAGGGTCAGTGATTCTCTCGGCTTCAGGGTTCGTAGTTTGACTCCATATGAGCAATCTGCCTCATGCAGAAGAGAACTGTCGCTCAGAAGTGACATAATGTGCTCTCAGAGTCCAGGCTGCACTGCTGAAGTGCCAGCCATCAGGAAACAGGGACAGAGGAATCATTTGGTGATTCAAGTTTTCTGTATTGCTCCACTTTGCAGATACTAAACTAAATCAAAGTCTGTGGCTACAGGAAAGGTGACCACTGAAATCCTAGCTGTGCAAGTTCAGCACGAACATATATCCCTGTGTGCAGAGGGGGACTCATACCGCAAGTACTTACAGCCTTCAAGGTTTTTGTCTATGTAGAATGCAGGTAAAAAATACAACAATAAGTAAGATTAAAAATCTTTTCTTCTACATGATCAGGCAGCTTTCCAACTGTGCTAATGTAGGGAAGTGATGTCTACAGAAGTGAGAAAATGTGTATACTTTGAAGGAGGTCAAAATATTGAATTGTACTTGCTTCTTGGGATCAGCGCTGCCCTTTTTGCCTCTGAAAGTGTATGGCCAGAATTTTGCCCTTTTTTTTTTTAACTAAATATTTTTGCTTCATTTCATAATACAAGGGAAATTAAAGTGCCAATGCTTTGCTAAATGTGGGGTTTTCCGTATCTGTGGATCCTTGTCTAATATGTTCCCTTGATAGGGGACAATAAGAAGCCTGGCAAGGGAAATCTCAGCTAAAGTTTTCAGTCTCAGCTGTATATCTCTGCTTTTTAGAATGTACATTGCTGTTTAAATCAGTGGAGATGTTTTGCATTATTTATTCTAGGCATAAAAATATGGCTTGGAATTTAGCTGTCCCACCTCAAATATTCCTCAAGCATGTGATAGTTTTGTTTTTCATTAAAGAGTAGGCCATGCCTCTTGCATAGAGCTCAGAGGTGTTTTTCCAGAGTCACCAGAGATACCCTGCTGGGGACTGCCTCTCTCAGTCCCTTCAGTGTGTATTGCAGAGTGGCTGACACAGCTAATACTGTCACCTCCTTGCTGTCACTTTTGATGTTTGCTGCTCCTGAAGCCCTCTCCTCCTCCTTCTTCTCTGTCCCACCTCTTCCATGTGAAGGGAGAGCAGCATGTAATGTCTTCACTGTTCCAGCAGAAGATACTGGGAATGATTCCTGTGCTGCAACATCTCCATCAACCTGTTACTCTAAAGACTGTCAAGAAAACTAATAACCAGTCAGAAGTGCCGAGCGCCGAATCTTTCCAAAGTGGAGTTTGCATTTAAACTTGGAGCTCTAAATATAATGTCACTGTGAGTTTTGGTTTATAAATGCAGTTAGGCCTAAAAAAACCACAACCCAGTATAGGGGAAGTGGAGATTGGTTTGTCCTTGGATTCTTCTGTTTCTGTATGTTTGCTTGCAGCATTTGTTTCACAGCTTGTGTAGTTTTTCAGGAAGTTATAAATGAGTGTGGTCCATATGTCACGTTATTGATTTGTGAAGTCCGTACTTCGGATAAAGAGAAAATTGTCTTGATGGATTTACGGGATCTTAATTTGTTGTCTGTTTGAAGAAGTCTCCTTGATATTGTTCTATTGGTCTGTAATTCAGTAAACTCTTCGGAACTGAGGAGATTATTTGGTTTCAACCAGAAGTTGGAGCTGAAGCAAAAGATAGTAGGCAAAATCCTCTGGTGTGTGTTTCAGTGGTCAGACTGCATGACCTTGTTGGTACCTTCTTGCCTTACAGTCTATGAGCAGGATTCACACATTTGAAAAGATCATTTTTGTTCCTCTCAGCACAAAAACCAGCCCATTACACTTGTGTTTTCCTTGCTGTTTTAATGAGATATGTAAGTAATCTTAGCTAAGATGAAATGAAAAATAACTCTGTAGAGGCTGCTTGGATTTTTTCATCTGAAAACTGATGTTTTACATCGTCTCCCTTCCACAGTTGTGAACAACTGGATTAGAATCTCAGTGGAAATGAGTTTGTGGTGAGGGGTAGGTCCCTCAGCACTGGTCGTACACTCATGAAGGTCTGTAATGTTGTAAAAACTGAGCAAGCCCTATCTTTGTTCCTGTGTTACTGCCATCTGGTATGTTCATAATGTCATAAAACAGTTTAGCAGGACTATAGACACCAAAGTAAAATGTTTTTCCATGTTTTCCTAAGCAAAGCTTGCATCTCCTCATTCAAGGGCATCTCTAAGATTTCATGAAATTGCACTGTGGAATAGGTGAGACAGGAGGAAAACAAGAGAATTTCTGTCTGTCTTTTTCCTCATTATCTTGCTGCTTGGATTTGTTACAGCTGAATTATATTTAGGATTCAAGACAGTCATTTTTCATTAGAGTCGTTAATGTTTAGTCCTGACTTCTTTATGCTCCCTCCTGAGATAAGCTATCAAAATACCTATTTTCCACATTTTTATGCACATTTTATATCAAAAGGAGACTTGTACTTTAAAATTCACCTGCATTCTTTCCTGACAAGTTTTTAGACTGAATGTAGTCACTCTGGGATGGCTAAGTTTCTAGGAACAATTGTTGGAGAAATCTAGAAATGGTACTTTACACACTATCATGTGCTTAAATGGTGGTCTAAAGCTGCCTCCACTATTTGTATTCTGAAAGCACAATGATGATGTGTGACCACACCAAAATCTGGAGTATGACATTAATAAGGGTATGATCCTTCTTTATGTGTTGCTTATAAACACAAACCTTAAAGTGACATAATATCTAGATACCTAATACATTATTAGCATCATTGCACATCACGTGCTCAGAAGGCTCACGCTATCCTATTGGCAGCACTGCTGATACTTCTCAGATACCTGTGGTGTCTGACTCGGAGTGTGTAGTAATGTGTAATGTATTCGAGCAGTTTTCTAATGTGCCACCTCATGGAGTGGAGGTGAATGACAACTTACTGCTCCTCACTCTTCTCAGTGCTAAGAAGTGTAAGAAGCAGTTACAGCTCAAAAGCTATAAAGAGAAATTTATTCATTAAAAGCCAGAAGATATCTAAACCAAAAATATACTGCCTCTGATTGTATGCAATGGGAGCTTCACTGCCTCTGTGCCTTCATCTTACACTTCAGGACATTGAATGGTGGTTTAGGCCCAGAGCACTGTTTTTCTCCTTTGGGGACAGGAGAGATGATCCGTAAGCACATTCTGATGCACTTGTGTGCCGTTGTTTTTCTTTGGCTGCACACATATGCTGTTTCTTAAAAATCACTGGCCTTGTGAAAAACTGGTGAACAGACTTACAGTCAAGAACAAGTAGGCATGGGCAGAGGCAAGCTATAGGCCAAAAGCTCCATTATAACATAAATTAGAGGACTAGGAGCAGGCAGTGTATCCAAGGACAAAACCCAGGAGTTAGCGCTAAGCACTGCAGCTGAATGACCATAGGCAAGTGGTGTGTTCCCTTCTTATGTCTCATCGAAAGGACAAGCCACCAGTCCAGCTCACAAGCCAGATGACAGACCATCCATTCCAGCAAGAGACTGATTGCAGTAAAAGGTGCAGTCTGATGGCAGCATTACCTTGAAAAGGTAATGGCATTACCAACCTTGCCTAAACTCTAGGCTTGCTCTGGCTAAATGTGCAAGGCCTGATCTGTGCATTCATGTCGCCTAAAGCTGGGGGGTCTTTACCAGTAACTGAAATGACGAGGACCTTCAGCACAGCTTCCTTCTTTCCAAGGGAATCCACTATATTTTTCATCCTTCTCTTGCGAAAGGACTGTAATGGCTGTTGCGATCTTACCTCCTTCTACTTCCACGTTCTCAAAATCCATGGAAAAATGTGTGTATTCACTCTGGGATTTGGTTTTATTGCCTTCACATTTTCCAAACATGTTTTGGTGTAAATGTCTGGAGTTGGAATTTTCACATGCATCTATTTTGTGCCATTACTTGTATAGTGGACTTTTCAATGCCAGGCAAAGAGCATATTCTTATTTCCCACTAGGCTGCCCACATTGCTGTTGCTAGAAAGCTGCGTGCACACATGCAGCCTTCTTGTTAATGCCTCTTTTCCCAGAAAGTAATTTAGAAACCTCTGTGTCTTCAAAACCACAGCTGTTTGCCATGAATCTGTCAGACGTTGCCCAGCTGTAGTTGCTGGACATTGTGAATTGAATTGTCAGCAGAAACCAGAACTTTTTACTCATAGTGAATGTAATAAGCTAAAACACAGTGGAGGTTTTTTCCATCATGGTACTGAATTTGCACTAATTGCATTATTCTGAACTGACTTTTAAACCTTAATAAATTTGATATGCGAGTTGCTAAGGAAAAGTGTGCACAGTTATTATGATTACTTTTCTTACAGTGCATTTTGAAGTTACCCAGCAGCAGAGCAGAGTGCTCCTACACATGGACCACTAATCAAATTGTCTGATTAGGTGAAATTCTAGACTTTCAGCAAAGTTTTCTCATGCCAAATTGCAGTAATAATTGTTCCATCACTTCTCCTCAAGGGAATCTCTCAAATGCTTCAGATATAATTTAATTTCTAAACTGACTGTATAATTAAATAATACAGTATAGCCAGCGGTAATCTTTCTCTATATTTATATGTAAATATTACCGGCAAACAGGAGCCATAGCATCCCTAATTGGCTGTGGCTAATTATATAGTATGTCTAAAAAATGTTAACATAAGGTTAGAAAGTCAAGCACTTAGAAGTTGGGCAATGTCAGCATTAACGTTGCCCAGGCGACTTCAATCTTCCTGCCATTTGTTTGCATGCATGCTAAGGTTTCTAATTGCACAATCACTGTTCTTTTTTCCCTCTTAAGTCCATTGCCTTATTCAGTAAACTGGTAGTAATTGCATATTTCTTTTTATCTGTCTTCCTCATTAAGAGCATGGCTCCAAGCCTTGTTTAACTCAAATTATGCAAGCCTTGCACTGCATATATTTTTATTACTTTCCTCTTCTGTGTTTCTATGGTGCTTTTACTACTGAGCACTATATCCAACAGGGACGAGAGTGTCAGGTTGCCAAACTCCCTATTTAGGGAGAGCTGGAGTTTCAGGAATCTGGACCCCAGTGATAGGAACGCAGGCTGCTGAAGTGATAAGATGTGGAGAATGTAAAACACTTCTGAATGGGCCATGCAAAGATAAGATGCTGAATAGACTCATATCCCACAGGCAGGCCTCCTTTGAACACAGCTACCACAGAGCCCCTTTTGTAAAATCAGCTCTTAACACCATTCTGGGTTTCTGGTTGATGAACTCTGTGTGTTTCATATAAAGTTGTCAAAGAAATGCTCACCAATTACAAAATCTTTGGGATTGATTTTTCCAAAATAAGAGTGTTTCCCAATCTGGCTGTTCCAAGTACCACACCATACTTCTCCAGCTAACTTAGAGACAGATGCCCAGTTCTGCTGGAAAAGTGCTAAGCTTCCCAGCTGTAACAAACACCCTGCGCAGTTAGTTTGAAAACTCAGCCATGGAAAGCTGGCCAAAACGTCGCTCAAGCAGCTTGCTCAGCATCACATGCATTGGATCCCATGCTGGGGCATAGGCCACTTCCCCAAGGCCACACACATATTCTTTGGCAATCAGATAATTTTTCTTCATTTCAATCTTCCTACAGTCTCTACATCTTATTCATCTTTTGCAAACACAAGATAAAGGTCTAGACAGACAATTTCTCTCCCCTGGCCAAACCTGGAGTCATCCTCATCACAGCCCTCTCTTGTATACAAAAGGAGATAGGGTCCTGAAGAAAAAAGAGTAACAGTTTGGGCTTTAGAATGAAAAATTACTTCCTTTGTTAAAATCCACCAGCATCCAGCACCACTTAATGCTAGATCAAGTGGTATCACTGTGTACCTTTCACCCTTTATGCAGTGGGAATCACTTTTGAATGGGAAGACCAAGATCTAATCCCTTCCTTTGTCTTGTTTAAATAAGCATGACAATCAGTCTTGAACCAGGACTATTTCAGTCTTTATGAGTTTGAGTTTGGAGTCTTACTGGTCTGATCACTTGCCAGCTAAGATAGTAAAACCCATTGTGTTCTGCTGAATAATGACCTTGCTGAGGACATCAGAGGGACTACACCCAGCACAGTTCTTGGTGACCCCTAAGGGAAAGCCCACAGTGCTTGGCAGTGAGGCAGGAAGCTCCTGTTAAACAGCAGCTGTGGTTTTGGTATGTACTTTTGGACCTGAGTGTTTTGGTTACTCCCAAACCCTGTTTTAGGTGCCTATATCCCTTCTTTAATTCCATAGACAGACATTCATTTCAGCAATTACGAAGCTCACTGCATGCTTACTCTGATTTCTAATTTGTTATTTAACTGTCTTATCTACTAGAAAATAACTATTTACTCTGAACTTGTATTTAGATACATGTATATAAAGTTAATTAACCATAGAGAAAAGCAATGTGCAAACACGTTTATTAGTTGTCTTAAATATGCTGTCTACTTAAGAAGAAAGTGTTTTTATAAACCATTATGCATTTAAAATATTTTATTAAGCAGGGGAAACATTAAGGTAATTTATTAAATTGATAGATCAATTAATTAATTGATTTATTTGTCCTGGTTACTAAGGGCCATACACCATGTTTGATATAATTTAGCATTAAAACTGTCAATCTGCTTGGACACATTTGTATACCTCAGCAGGAATTTATCTAACTTTATATGCCTAACACCTTCTGCAAACCTGCCCTAATGCCCTTTGGGTTTTCAGAATTAGTGGCTCTCATCCTCTGACACCTGGATATTTATTTACTGCTAGCACAAAACAGCCGCCTCTTCACCTGATCCCTTTTTCACACTTCAACAGCTCATTCTAAGTAAAGAAAATTTTGTTTCAGAACCTAGTAGCAAAACTAAAAATCAGAAGTTCTCAGTAAGCTGGTGCTGGATTCAGTGACCCAGCAGATCCCGTATGTCTTATGTTCACATTAATGTGACTGAGGTAGCTATTTTTGTTAATCCTACAAACTAAGACCTTGCATTTTTGACAGCAGGAAGGACAGTGTTTACACTATTGTTAAAAAGGAAAGAAATAAAGTTTATATGTATGAGTGCCTCAGTTTATAATGATGTGGCATAGGTTGAATCAATCATGAAACAGGCTCATTTGGCAGCCAGTATTACAGCAGTTTTCTACCAGAAGTCATATATGGCTAAAACAAAGCAGCCCTTAAGTGAAAAATTAAAGACTCATTTGTTGAATCCTTTTCACATATGTAAATTACTTAATAGATTATAAGGTGTATGTGGAGAAGAGAGTATGATTCAGCCATATTCCAGCCTGAGATTAATGCCTGAAACGATTATCTGTCTGAAGCCTTTGGACGTAATCAGTTTATTCCATTATTTTATAGTCTGACAAAGCTAGGTAGCTATTTGACATTATGCATTCATGGCAAAACCAAAAAGCATATCAAACATTGTTTAAAATTGTAGCAGGTAGGTGTGTTAATACATTCTAAACTCAAAAATTGTTTCTATATTTATATATATTGCCTATTGACAGATGAGAGCCAAAACAATTCTTTCTGACAGCCATTTCAGCTGAAGGTGGGTAAATTGTTTAGCTTCAGAAAAAGCATTTAGAATAGTCTAATTAGCAGCTGAGTTTCTGCAGTGATTTACAGTCAGCTAGTGTCTGATGTGCAGACTCGATGCAGACAGGTTGGTTCTGGCGTGCGTTGCAGCAGTGAAAAACAGGAGCCAGCATTTGCATTTCAGCAGATTACTCTGAATTCACAGAACTGTAACTAAAATGTCATTAGCCCAGTGTTTGTTTTTGGAACTGAAGCTGGGGCAAGTCCAGGTCTCATTGAAATGATTTAGGATTTTTGCTACGGGTTTTGGGCAAGTGTCCCACTTTGAGCTCCAAACACATAAGAACCATTTGACAGTTTGGGTACTGAGCTCCTTAAACCTTCCAGCTCAGTGCCTCTTAAATATTTAGGCACTGCTATCAGCGAAATAGTTTACATAAGTTCTTCTTTCTTGCTCTATAACTGCATGCTAATTGCTTTATTGTTTTTGTTGAGCTACCCGGACTCTGAGCTGGCTGTTTCAGGACATGGGGTGTTAGACTAGCAATACCCTGTATTATATTTCCAACTGAATGTTTTCCTGTTTAGGGTTAGTCATGAAAGAGTATTTATTTTTGGAAGGCAATACCACATGTTCCCAATTCTTTGTTTGCACAGCTGTAAGAGAAGATAACTTAATGGAAAGAATAGTCTTTCAAACATGAAAGAATCATCTTCCAACACAGCCTTTGAGATGCAGCAGCGTCTATAGCTTCTTTTTGGGGATGCTTAGGCATCTGAAATTAAAATCGATGTTTTTCTTATTACGTGGCATAGATTAGGTTTGGGGTTGATAATACCTGCAGATCTGCTCTGTGTGAGTGCACAGAGAATTAAATTTATTGACAGCTTGGAAAGCCATTCGGGCATTACTAATTGTCATCAGTTTTCTCACGTACTGTAAGACTGCAAGCTACTATAAGAAGAGAACAAGACTTTCACACAGAAGGCAGCTGTATAGATCTCTTATTAACTATAAATAAGATCTTATGAAGTACAGTTTGTTATAAAGATAATTTTATTTCACTTAAAATACATAACTTTTCAGAAAGTGAAGAATATGGGGTTTAGTAGCACGTATTCTTCAAATAAACTCTACAGGTATGAAATAAAACTAATTTAAACACATTCCAATCAAAGAACTGAACTTAAAAGAATGACTGCTACTAAGTATAAGCCAGTAGCATTTTGGTGGAATGAGGTGAAACCATTTATGATTTGTGATTGTAATGGCTGCCCTCATATGCGAGTGAAGAAAAGATTGTACCCAAAAGAGCTGGTCTGGAACAGCTAGTCTGGAAAAGTAACTTCAACCCAGGCAGGCCTTTACCCACCAAAAAGATCCTGATAATACTCTCTCCAGCTAGGAAGGAGCAAGATGAAAATGTTAAACCTGCGTTTTGGATGGGTAGCCTAAGACATTATTTTCTTAACTCCTTGTGTTTATTCATTTACTCTGTGAAGTGAAAGCAATTAGGTTAATATATCATCCTAGCTAACGAGGATTTGGGGTGGGGGTTGTTTAAGATTATTTAGTTGATTAAACAAAACTATGTTATATGTGGCTTCATATGTAAGGATCAAAACCATCAAGGATATTTCACATTTAATACTGATTTTTAGACTTTTTTGGTTTTTAACAAAGGAAGTAGCTCAAGTAACCTAATGGTCTTGATTAATTCTGGTTTGGAGCTATGGAGCTCTTTCTTTTATTCACATATTTATAAAGTAAAATACATATTCTTGCTTTTTCTACTCCTAAATAGCTTCTTAGCTCCGACAGTATTCCTATACAATGAACTAAACACATAAAATGAACTGCCACAAAGAAATATTCTACACCAGCAAAAGAGATTGTGGCTGACAAAATCAGTATGTGAGTCCCAACAGTTTCTGTTTCCAGAAAAATTCAAATGTGAAATAATTTTACTTCACTTCAGATTTGATTGTGTTACATACAACTTGAATAGCTTACATTTAACTGAAGAACAATTTGTTCTATGATCAGCCCTTAAAATAGGTCATGATCTGTTCTGGTAGGCTTTTTTTAGTCATAACTATTAGTTAAATTTTGTTTATACAAAAATGTAATTTGCATATTTATAATATTGTTAATACATATTAATAATACATAATTAACGTATTAATACAGAAAGCCTTATGTAAATTAACAGGAAGGAAAGCAGTTATTTTGTCTAGTCTAAATAACATCTATTCAAAGTTTTCTTTGTTCATAGCACCAGAGCTTGTAGTCATAACAATATCTTCACTTCCTGGGCAAGTGTTAAGATTTGGAAAAGCACAATCTTTGCTCAGTAGGGAAACTGCTTTGTATTGTCAGTTCTCTGCCTTTTTGGTCTGCTGGGGCGTTTAAAACAGTATGACATAAATCTGTCCCCTTCTTCCCCTACTTTTCTACCCAAAAGCCAGGATGGAATCATATTTAAGTACCATAGTGTTATTATTTTTGGACCAAGAGACGGAGAGATGGATATTCTTAAGGAAGCTGCCATCTACATAAAGTTGCTTTCAGGACAGCGGCTTTACAGCAGTGCCCAGATGGTGTTCAGGGATGACTCTGGATATTTAGACTGATTCACCACCTAATGATGCTCTCCCCTTGTTATTATTTCTACATTTTTAATACAGTGATTGCCATTTCTTCACATGAAACCCTGTCTTGGATATGTCAACACTCATCCTTTGTGAGAAGATGAATCCCTCTGAACTACTAGTTTTATTCCAAACAGCAGTAATGTGTTCTTTTATGAAATAAGGTGAAAGTAATTTGATTAGATGATGAGCTTCAGAGTAGTTTTCATTCATTACAGGACTCAGTTCATATCCAGTATTTTACCTCATGCTTTGTCATGGCTTCTGAGATGCTACCTCAGAGGTGGGGCTTTTTCTTGGTTGCCTCTCAGGTGCTGTGCATGATGACATAGAATCACAGAATAGTTAGGGGTGGAAAGGACCTTAAGATCATCAAGTTCCAACCCCCCTGCCATGCGCAGGGACACCTCACACTAAACCAAGGCTTTGTCCAACTTGGTCTTGAACACTGCCAGGGATGGAGCATTCACAACCTCCCTGGGCAACCCATTCCAGTGCCTCACCACCCTCACAGTAAAGAATTTCTTCCTTATATCCAATCTAAACTTCCCCTGTTTAAGTTTTAACCCATTACCCCTTGTCCTGTCACTACAGTCCCTAATGAAGAGTCCCTCCCCAGCATCCCTATAGGCCTCCTTCAGATACTGGAAGGCTGCTATGAGGTCTCCACGCAGCCTTCTCTTCTCCAGGAGGAACAGCCCCAACTTTCTCAGCCTATCTTCATATGGGAGGTGCTCCAGTCCCCTGATCATCCTCGTGGCCCTCCTCTGGACTTGTTCCAACAGTTCTATGCCCTTTTTATGTTGACACCAGAACTGTACACAGACTCCAAGTGAGTTTTCACGAGAGCAGAATAAAGGGGCAGGATCACCTCCTTCGACCTGCTGGTCACACTCCTTTTGATGCAGCCCAGGATACAGTTGGCTTTCTGGGCTGCCAGCACACACTGCAGCCGGCTCGTGTTCATTTTCTCATCAACATCTCGATCACCATCTCGAGTGTGCATCTCGAAACCCATCTTCTGCTAGCATGACTGCAGACTGCTGAGATGGGGAGATAGTATCACAGTGTTGGTCTGTTTCCTGAGGAAGTGTGTGATGCAGGATCAGCTATACTTAGAAAGCAGTGTCTGGGCAATGCCCACCATCTTTGGATCTTGTTTATCGCAGTAGATGGGAACAAGCTGACTCCATCCAGTTCTCTGAGTCTCACCGCATTAGAGCAGATAGACTTTAGTAATGACTATTTTTCTGTTCTAACGTGGTAACAGGGCTGTCAGACAAACATTTCATTAAATGTGTCTATTCAGATAAAAAATTGCATGTAAATATTTCCTGATACTTCCCAGTTGGTGACGTACTTTGTTACTGTATTAATTTTCTTCATAATCTACTTAAGGTCCAGAAGGATTAAGTGTGTCCAGTTGTGTACTTACATTTTTACTTTTCTACATACAGTGAATGTTGTTGCCTGAGGCATGGCTACATGAAGGCAGTTCTGTGAGCTAAGACAGAGTGTGGATTTGAAAATCTCTTCAGTTCTTTGGTAAATGCCTGCAAACCTTTCCTCTCATGCTTTCCACCTGTATTTGTTGTGGGACAGCATTGTGAACAGCCAGGAAATGCAGATTAAGTTGACGTGCCCCAGCACTACGGTTTAGCTTTGCAACTCATTTTCTGTAACCATACTGTAATATTCCCTGCTTACGGAGGAGGCACCCTGTGCAGCAGGCAGGTCCCACTGGGAGGCTGAGCAGATATTCTCAACCACATCAATTTAGGACTTAGGAGAGCACAATATTGTATTAGTTTATTTTTCACTCTGTAAGATCATGATTTGGGACTCACACTTTTTAAAACACCTGTGACAGACAATACTCTTACAAAATACTCTGAGGGAAGTGAGAGGTCATATCTATAGCAAAGCAGCAGTGCCTGGGGTACCATGCTCAGTGCCAGTGGTCATGTCCTTTGCAATGTCTCACAGGTTTGCTGGGTGAAGTGAAGAACCAGGTACTAAGATTTTGGTGTTGTAAAACCTTTTTGACGTCTCAGAGTAATTCTGTGTCTATTAATTCAGCTTGTGTAGGTGATTTACAAGTTTAAAGAGTGCTGCTGCCCTTATTTACCTTTGAGTTTTTCCATTAGTGAGAAAATTGATGATAGCCAAGAATTTCTTTGGCATAAAAAGTTTGCCAACTTCAGGCACGTTTGCCAATGTCTTTGTTTATAGAGCCAAGCCCAATGCTTTTTTCAAACATCAGTTTATCCAAAGTCTTTGTGGCTTTATTGTAATTAATGATTTTTTGAATAGTGTATTTCTTTTCACTTCTGGATACCGCTTTTTCCATTCTCAGGCCTCTTAATTAACAGTCTTAAAAACTTGCTTAATCCCTACTACCTGTGCTTTGGGCAGCTTCTATTATTTCACTATTCAGGCTCCAGGCAGAGCAGCAGCCATGCCTGTCATTGTGCCCTAGTCTCTTACCTCTGCCACAGCAATAGGTAGAGATTGCTAGTAGGAATGTTCATGAAAGCCTTTAAAATTGAGTTATTCAGTGGGAAGATCATTGAATTTACAAAATCATTCACTGTCACTATCAATTAACTAATGAAAAGACTGGATATTTTACTCTGGTTCTCAGGGAATTTTAGGATGTTTATTCAATCCAGTCAGAAATGCTGGCCAACGTGTGAGAAAGCAACACCATGGAGAAAGCTCATAAGACAAATCTCTGGTAGTTCCAACAGCAGGATTCATCTCCCACGGTCTGGCCCAAAGCATGGAATATACACAAGTTATAAAGCAACAGCGTGGGATTAACATAGACTTCTTGGCACTTGTGTATAGGCGTATTTGAGGTAAGGTGTGAAATGTTGACAGTTCAGTTCAGTGTCCTGGATTGCAGAATGATCTCTGGGCAGCTGATACATCACTGGTGTATTGGCAGCTCAGATACAATTGAGATGTTTTTGTAAAGTAGCACACACAGATTCAGTACTTGCAAGTTCTACAAGAGCAGCTTTTGTTAGGACTAGATCAAAGACCAGCGGGTATCACAGAGCAAGAGCTCCAAATTCATTATTACAATTCAAAGGCATTAGATAAAATTCTCTGACAAAAGCAGTTGCCAGGATTCACTGAAGATAGAACTTGATGTACCCAATCAATTAAAATCATAGTATGCCGGCACACATCCAGTAGATTTCTTTGTTCCCTCACACTTTTGCTTTACTTGTCTGCGTGGTAGAACATAAGTATCTACACTTGATATGCTCTGACCCAAACATTAACAGGAGTAATAAAGTTTCTGAAGAAGAAATAGGTAATCAGAACTATTATTTTAGGATAAAAACCTAGCACACTGGTCTTTTTTGGATGTAACTATGAGAACACTGTGACCAGACTTACACTCAGAAGAGGAAACTCTGGAAAGGACCTCAAAGCTCATCTACGCCATCCTCTTGAGGTTCATTGCAGATTCAACTTGGCCTAGGTTGTTCCAGGATATTTAATCTACACTGAAGAATCTTTGATGTTGAAGACCTCACATGGCCTCACCTCCTTTCCCAGGCAGTCTCTTCTACTGGTCTCGCTGCTAGAAAGCTTTTCCTAATGTCCAGCCCCAAACTTTTGTGCTGCAGTTTTCTTTCTTGTCCTCCATACTTAAATTGATCTTACCGTAAGGTTGTAAGGGAGATGGAAGAAATAAATGAGGTGATTTCAGGAGTAGGAAAAGGACGTTGTGTGGGTGCAGCTTTTTCTGACAAAGCTGAGTTTTTGTATTTCTGAGAGACCAGAATGGTCGCTTCCAGCTAAAAACTGCACAAATTGGCACAACTGTCCTTGCAAACCACTGCCAGAAGAAATCTTACCTAAGTAGTTTCAGGTAGTGCCAAGGGCTTGTTTTTTTGCCTTTACACAAACATTAATATGTATTTAATTTAAGTTCAGGTTTGCCCTCAGTGAGAGGGTAAGATACCTTATGCCTAGGTCCTTTCATTGGGCCAATGGCCCAGGGACTGCACTGAGCAGCAAAGTAAAAATT
The DNA here is from genome assembly GCF_033783945.1 of Neopsephotus bourkii. NCBI lineage: Eukaryota > Metazoa > Chordata > Aves > Psittaciformes > Psittacidae > Neopsephotus > Neopsephotus bourkii. The sequence goes on from NW_026901542.1 coordinate 3,129,581, forward strand.
TCAAGTGAAAATGTGTTAAGAAGGTAAATATTGATAAAATGATAAAATGTGCATGACACCATGTCATGGGGAAGATACTTTGGACAGAGACACTGAGGCAGAACAAATTGGCTTCATGTATAAAATTCTCCAGAGGATTTTCCTACCCAGCCCCAGATCCATCAGGATTTGAAAGAGCTGGATTTATCTTTCCTGCTGTGAATGCCAAGTTTGCCTCTTCTCTTCAGTTCTGGCTGAAGGGATTTCTAGACAGCACTGATGAGGGGTGTGTAGTTACACATTGTAAGGACTTAGCAAGCAGTCTATTTTAACTCATGAGTTTCGTTACTGCAGTTCAGTGGGTGGCAGAAGCCTTTGTATCTGTGTCCACATCTGCTTCTTCTATATAATGGCACACAGAGCAAGTATTTCTATTTCAAAGCAAGATGCTTATATTTCTCCTTCACTCTGCCTATTATATGTGGGCACAAACATTCCTTCTTCTGTGGGTTTTCAGAAGCACTTTATGTCTGGATATCTTTGTGTCCAGACAGAGACTAAAGAACACCCTAAGGAATGTAGGGTGATGCCCATTACACTGATAGCAAGAACATATATTTGCCCTTCTCACAACAGTGTGAGCTGAACCATTAAAATATAATGCACATATACATCAATCTTGCGTTAGCTGCTAAGGTATATTCATGTTTTCAAGTCTTCAGATTACGGTCTCATCTTGTGATTTCTGTGTGCTGCACCAGTCTGCATTTTCCTGCTCTTCTTTTAAATGCTGGGAGACGTTTTTAAAGACATTTATGTTTTTGAGAGCTCACCGGCTTTGATTATTCAACTGGGCCAACCTTTGGGTTATGACTCATATATTGTCCGGGAAGCTAGGGACCAGGTTAGGAAAGCTAAGGCCCAGTTAGAATTAAACTTGGCTAGGGATATTAAGGATAACAGGAAGGGATTCTGCAGGTACATAGCAAATAAAAAACAGATTAGGGAGAACGTAGGCCCCCTCAGGAAGCTCTCGGGTGAACTAGCTACACAGGATTTGGAGAAGGCTGAGGTTCTGAATGACTTCTTTGCCTCGGTCTTCTCTAGCAAAGGCTCTGACCGCACCACCCAAGTCTTGGAAGGCAGATGCAGGGACTGTGAGAATGAAGACCTTGGGCCCACTGTAGGAGAGGAATTGGTTTGAGACCATCTTAAAAATCTGAACGTGCACAAGTCCATGGGATCTGATGAAATCCATCCGTGGGTCCTGAAGGAGCTGGCGAATGAAGTTGCTAAGCCACTGGCCATCATATTTGAAAAATCATGGCAGTCAGGTGAAGTTCCCAATGACTGGAAAAAGGGAAATATAACCCCCATTTTGAGGACAGGGAAAATGATTGACCCAGGGAATTACATACCAGCCAGTCTCACCTCTGTGCCTGGCAAAATCTTGGAGCAGATTCTCCTGGAAGGCATGCTAAGGCACATGAAAATCAACAAGGTGCTTGGTGACAGCCAGCATGGCTTCACTAAGGGGAAATCCTGCCTGACCAATTTGGTGGCCTCTTATGATGGGGCTACGGAACTGATGGACAGGGGTAGAGAACTTGATGTCATCTACCTGGATTTGTGTAAAGCATTCAACAGTGTCCCACACGACATCCTTGTCTCTAAATTGGAGAGACATCAATTTGATGGATGGACCACTCGGTGGATAAAGAACTGGCTGGATGGCTGCACACAAAGAATTGTGGTCAATGGCTCAATGTCCGGCTGGAGACCAGTAACGAGTGGTGTCCCTCAGGGATCGGTGTTGGGACCGGTCTTGTTTAACATTTTCATTGCTGACATGGACAGTGGGATTGAGTGCACCCTCAGCAAGTTTGCCGATGACACCAAGCTGTGTGGTTCGGTTGATACGCTGGAGGGAAGGAATGCCATCCAGAGGGACCTCGACACGCTTGTGAGGTGGGCTGATGCCAACCTCATGAAGTTTAACCATGCCAAGTGCAAGGTCCTACACCTGGGTCAGAGCAATCCCAGGAACAGCTACAGGCTGAGCAAAGAAGAGATTCAGAGCAGCCCTGCGGAGAAGGACTTGGGGGTGTTGGCTGATGAGAAAATGAACATGAGCCAGCTGCAGTGTGCGCTTTCAGCCCAGAAAGCCAACCATATCCTGAGCTGCATCAAAAGGAGTGTGACCAGCAGGTCGAAGGAGGTGATCCTGCCCCTTTATTCTGCTCTCGTGAGACCTCACTTGGAGTATTGTGTGCAGTTCTGGTGTCCTCAACATAAAAAGGACATGGAATTGTTGGAACAAGTCCAGAGGAGGCCACGAGGATGATCAGGGGACTGGAGCACCTCCCGTATGAAGACAGGCTGAGAAAGTTGGGGCTGTTCCTCCTGGAGAAGAGAAGGCTGCGTGGAGACCTCATAGCAGCCTTCCAGTATCTGAAGGAGGCCTATAGGGATACTGGGGATGGACTCTTCAGTAGGGACTGTACTGATAGGACTAGGACAAGCAGTAACGGGTTCAAACTTAAACAGGGGAAGTTTAGATTGGATATAAAGAGGAAATTCTTTCCTGTTAGGGTGGTGAGGCACTGGAATGGGTTGCCCAGGGAGGCGGTGAATGCTCCATCTCTGGCAGTGTTCAAGACCAGGTTGGACAAAGCCTTGAGTGAGATGGTTTAGTGTGAGGTGTCCCTGCCCATGGCAGGGAGGTTGGAACTGGATGATCTTAAGGTCCTTTCCAACCCTAACTATTCTATGACACATCTTCAGCTGGTATAAATGAGCATCATCCATGAAAAACAGCTTCTTAAACATTCTTGAGAATTTGGCTACATATCAATTAAGTATTTAAGAGAAACCAAAACAAAACAGGCATATTAGTTATGTTTGTCCTGGCATTGCATCTAATGGGTGTTTAACTATCCTAAGAATACTATAGATTAGATTATTTTACAGTTTGGGCATTTTCTTTTAGTGTTACAGTATTTTTTGATGAATTGAGGCTATCCTTTCCAGACAACACTGGCACTTAGGTATCACTGATATCCATGACCCTTTCCTCAGTGGAAGATAGTCTTAGCTGAGACACCTCTCTATTTTAAGGGTCTAAAAATAACACACGGATGTTATCTGACTTCTTAAGAGACAAAAGTATTTGTTAAGAAACTAAAACCAGTACCTAGCAGCAATTGCAGAGCTTCCGTAACTTATTTCCAGCAGCTTTATTAGGATGAATTTGAGTGTTACTCAGTGCTTGATCTGATGGCCAGTTTTCCCAGCATGCTTGATAAATGCACCATGGAGTAGTGTACTTCACAAGATCTTTTTTATTTTATGCAGTATTTTCAGGGACCCAATTCAGTTTGCACGTTGTTCATTTTTAACAGGTATTGGGGAAATGTGTGAGGAGTAACTGGGGCATCACTACACATTGAACTTATCAGTGTGTTATAAGGTCATGTGAAAATCATTCCTCTTACAGAGTGAATGTAACAGCATCTTTGCCTGTATCACATCTATTCCAGGATTTCTAAAGAATTCGCTGGTACTGTTATCTGTTATTGCCTGACAAGTACAGTCAGCATCAGGAAGGGCTATCTGTGCTGGTGGAGCCAGTTCTGGTAATTCATTGAAAGGTAAGCATAGCTAGTGTTGGAGCATGGGTAGAGTTTGTGGAACACCAGTTCACACATACTAGCAATGGAATGACTTACGTCACTGTAGCTTGGTCAGGATGCTCTTCTAGCATTAGCTTGTCATCCTGGTGAAATCTGTCCACCTTGCTACCTGGTGATTATAACTAACTGAAGAGTGAGACACAAGCATTCTGTTTCTACACTACTAAATAAGAACAATAAAACGGATTCTCCACAAACCAGTAATAAAACTAAAAATAATAAAAAAGCCTACCACACAAAATGCTAAAATGTTTTAATTTTTTATGTTTGTTTTTAGTCTTGGAACTGAACAAGGTGATTATTCCCACTTATGGAACCGTGCCGGATCAGCAAAACCTTCACACTCCTGAATGGGTGGGTACTTCTTTAACTATAACTATCTGTAATATTTTCTCATGCAGATATGCAGCAGTCAGTAACTGTTCCAGAAAAATAGCATTCCTTTGCTTTAACATCACATGCAGTTCATCTGTGTGACTGAATCTGAGGTGCTGTATTTCTGTTTCCCTAAAGGTACCTAAAGTCATTGACTCAGATGTGAAAGATCAGATTGACACAGGCACTGGACTCAATTGAAAGTGACCAATATATATTCACCATAAACTGATACACAAACATACACACCCTTCCTCTCTATTTATAATTCTGTACCTGCATATATAGGATTTATGTGTGTGTATATAAGGATAGTTATGAACACACCCTAAGTATATACACTGTAGATTAATACATACCCAGGAATTAGTTGTCTAACCTGTGAGTTCAGGATTCCTATCTACAGAAAGCTTGGAGACACCAAAAAAAATCCTTACTTCAATCAGAGACTGAAAGGGGCAAGAAGAAAAAAGACCTGGAGTATCAATTCCCTTTGTTCAAAGTTCAGGCTCCCCAGTTCACCTAATGTTTTCTGCAGCTAACAGGCTTCTGGCTCTAGCTCAAGACATCCTGCCTCAGATCTCTTTATCTCTAAGAGATGGCCAGTTGACCCCAACAAGCCCTGCCATGGCTTTACCAACCTGATGCCCAGCTGGCATACTTTTTTTCCCCTAGAATGGTACCAGTGTGATCTGCAGGTGCACAAGGAGATAGCTATAAGCCTGGATTAAAAAAGGTGTATATTTATCCTAAAGCTAAGGGAGCAACTCCATATAAACCAAAAAAGCCTGTTCTGTATTTTGTTACTCTGACGATGGAGGTTAGTGTTGCTAGCTTTGAGTGTGTGTCTTTTCTAGTCAAGCTACCTCTGCGAGTGCATCAGTGTTACGGGAGAACAAGGTGTAAACAAACAGGTTTAACAGTGTCAAGAATATCACATTGGACCAATTAATTTGAGCACCTAAGATCCTCATGACTATTTTCACATAGAGAAATCATTCAGGAAAATACTGTAATGGTGCCACCAAGTAATGAGAGCTGGGGCTGGTTCCCAGTCAGCCAAAGCGTTGACATTTAAACTATCAGCTATTTGCAAGTAACTGAAACTGTCTGTGCATCTCTGTTGCTGTCTACTAGATCCTATTAGGATCCCACCAGAGGATCTACTAGGTGCTCCTGGAATGACAGCCTGCTACTGCTGCTGCTGGTTATCACTTTAGCTTGCAAAGAGGGTTCCCCTGAGACTGTGGAGGTCCAGGTCCTGCTGACTCCTCTGCCTATAAGAAAATACACTGTTTTCTTTGTATGACTGGGAGAACATATAATACAATGAATAATGAGCTAAATAGTTAAAAGATGTAAATCAAGCATTCAGATTCAGGGGTTTAATTAAGTTTGCCCTGTCTTTAATGTAGATATGATTGCAACTGTTTCGATAATTTATTTTTCAGCCTGGCCACCAAATTGAAAGCTGGTTTTGATTCATATAAAATTGAATAGGGAAACAGACTCATAAAAGAAAGAGACAAAGGATTTCCATGTGGTAGTGCATTTTGAAAGCAGTATAAATGATGGGATTCAGTCTTTATTGCACTGAGATACCCCAGAACTTGGGGAGCTGCTCTAGCAGCTTAGCTGGCAAACTACTTGTCATACTTATGTGTCAAGGAGGTTTGTTCCTGTTTCTGCTATAGGAAACAAATATCCAAAGTACCAGGAAATGGGTTTCTTTCTGGAGCCGGATACCCTCGCCTCCCCTGCCACAGCATTTTGCAGCAGAGTGGTTTTCCTTTGAAACTGCTTTGGTGACTGGAAAAAAATTAACCAATTTTTGGAACATGAGGTGGACCCAAGGGCTTCCATTTCCAAACTGACTGCCCTGACCAGGATGTTATAAAAACCCTTCTTAGACTCTCTTTGTGATTCAATTAGTTTATTTTTTCTTACGTATGTCAATGAAGTGAAATGGCATCAAAACAGCTGCACTGTCATATACCTTGTGGTCAGGACAGTCTCCTCCAAGCAGGCTTGGTAGAATTTATTTCTACTGAAAATCAACTGTGAAAATCAAGTTTTATTTTTGGTTACTCATGTTTACCAGCAGCTGTAATTTCTGCTCGGTTTTAGCAGGATCTACTCTGCACTGTTCCTTCCTTGTCAGGTCCTCTTTGTCAGCCACTGGGAAGTTTCAGTGGTTGGAAGGGTCAGAAAGATGAAATTGAGAATAAAATTGAGATCTACTGTTGTAGAAGTGGATGAGTGTTAATTGTAGCTAGAAATGGAAATGGACACTGAATAGGAAGCATAACCTTAAACAATTCAATAAAAGGGAAGTACTGCGCCTGTTGTCTAAACTTAGAATATGCTTTGCAGCTGGAAGTTTGATTTGATTTTACAAGTTGTCCTGGAGTAGTCAAAACTGAGAAGGTTATTGGCTAATAAAACCAGTCCCATTCTTGTAGTGCTGTCTCTAAGCAGAGGACCGTATGCTAAGTTTGCGGCAAGATCCCTACCTCATTTAGCATACAACTGGGATATTAATCTCCAAAAGGCTCAAATTCTGTGAAGATGTTGTTTGTAGTATTTCAGTAAGCTGGAAATGTGGCAAGATGTTGCACGGACAGAATGAAAGGCTCTTATGAATAGATAAACTGAGTTTGGTCCTAAATAATTGGATTTTATCCCTGTTTCTGTTCTGAGGTTTCTGTGCCAGTCCTGCAAAATCGCATCCATCTTTTTATTTCCTGCATGTCAGAGGGGAACATCTGCGGCCCTGTTTGCATTAGTTCAAAATAGTCACATGCAGGCATGAAAATGAGTGTATTGCTCTTTGAACAGAGAGAATTACTGAGCTCCCGGGAAAGATGTCACTGTCTTGGTGTCTCAGGCTGGAACTCCAAATTTAGCAGACAGTCAACAGGTTTTGGCATTGATCTCTAGATGCCTTACAACATGATCACTGTTAAATCAAGGGTTATATTGTTACTTTGTCTCCTGGGAGATCTTGTAAAATTCAATTTCAACATTTATAGAACACTGAGATTCTATGAGGAGAGTATCACAGGCACAGTCCGAAGGAAATCCCTATTTTAGGGGTTCAGGTTATTTAGATGAAGGGCAACAAGAAAATAAAAAGGGCATTGAATAAAGAAGATAATAAGGAATATTCCATAACTCCTACAAGGAGTATAGAAGTATGGCTTGTGGTTGTGCAATTAAGTCATGTATCATAAACAGCACATACAAGGAAGATTAAAATGCATAGAGAGCATTAATTCAAGCCTTTCACAGCTCTCATGTTTCATTATACAGTCTTATCTACTTACAGGTAGATAGTTTGAATTTGGATGTAACTGTAAGATTTCTTTTGAGAGTCAATATCTGCAGAGGGGAGGATAACTTCAAATTGTCTATTACTGCTGCCCCTCAAACACAATTTCTGCAGCGAGAAGGCTTCAGGGAATTCCAAAAGAGGGAATTTCCCAGCTTTTGCATCCCAAGAAAGAAGGGAGGTGCTGAAAAGCAGGTTTCCAGCAGAATACTGTCTTCACCTTTCCTTAAAAGTAAGGCCTTTGGTCTCTCTCTGATCAGGAGTAACTGGAATTCATCTGCAGCCAGCAGTGACCTGGCGCTCAGACAGGAAGTCAAGTGGGTGTCTGGTCCAAACTTAGCTCAGGGGACAAGGCATCCCGATGCCTGGCCGGTTACCAACCGCTTTCTGCTGACAGAAATGTATGACTGTAATGATGCCCCGTATTTTTCTACTTTGCCTTTGGTCTTGGTTTATTTCACTTTGTTACCTCACAAAAATTTCTTTGCATGTTGAGGAAATGAAGGAAAGAAACCAACCCCACCTTCTTTTGATTAAGTGCTTGGTAATAACCTCATTGTTGCTTTTAGAACTAAACCAGTTCTCTGTTGGTGTTAGCAAACATGAGTCACAAGGAAAAATGTTAAAGGCACAACAGTTTTATGGCCCCAGGGAGACAGACCGACATTAGTATGTGATATGCCAATAAACTTGCATCATCCGGGCCTTCTATATTATGTATATATCTTACATCTTACAGAAGTAAATGCTTGTGTTGGTCTTCATGTCAGAAAAGTGTCTCTATTGGTCACTCAGAACATAAAGTAATAAAAGATCTTGTTATATAGTTGTGATAGCAAGAATAACTTTATATTTCTGTAACACTTTCTTCAGCTGATCTCCAAGCACTTTACAAATAATTGTGTTTCATGATATCCTGGTAATATAATTTATTCCTTTTTATTTGCATGATTTGAAGTTTCCTGAGGCCTGTAGAGAAAAATAACTGTGCTCCTAAACAGACACTGCAATTTTCACCTACGTAAAACCCACAACTGAAGTATAACCTGCTGGTCCCCAGCAGGAGGATTTTTTGCAGGTGCCTGTCAGCAGAGGAGATGTTACACAGGCTCTGCTCCACTTCCTTGTTCTCCAGTACTGATTTATTCCCTGGCACGCTGCAGCAAGCTGTTTTGAAGCATATCTGAAAATTATGTGAGGTCGCAGACAAGTAGTTTATCCCTCCAGTAATGATTACATTTGGTGCTATTGACAGTCACACCAAAGCCTCATGTGGACAAAATAAATCACTTCTTTCCTCCTTCCAGGTAGAAAAGTCATTCCTGCAGAGTCTCTTGTTATTTAAAAGAAATCAGCTTACAATGCCATGCTTGTTCAGGGTGTAGTAAACAATAAATAACTGCAATTCCTGTGCACATATTTTTCTTATTGCTTTCCTCTGTGCTGCCCTTCCCACCATTATCCCTACTGATTGTTTAACAGTATGATGCCCAGCACAGTGTGGAAAAGTGCACACAGGTTTCTTTGCAATGCTACCATTTTTCCTCCCCTGGCATGGAGCATCACTGTTACTGAAGGGAGCTCTCTGCTAGCATGGTCTTCTTTCATCTGCTGCTGCAAGCATCACGTGTAGCCATGACTACAGGAACAGTCTCAAGAGCAAGACATGGCAATTCCCCTTAGATACCAGCATGTGGAGGAGCACATGGTAGTCTCCCTCCTGAGGAACTCTTGAGTCAAGGGGCTGAGGGTGGGTTTCATGATGTGGTCACTTTAAGCCAAGCCAGTAACCTCAGCCTTTACAGCACTGTGTGGAGGGGCAAGCATATCTTCATGTCCCTTCTCCAAGTGCCACTCTGTCCCAGAAGCTGGGAGAGCAGATGCTGTTTACCATTGACTTCTTGTGCTGGATTAGCAAAGAACACAGGAAACTCCTTATTCCTTTCCCATGGTGGCCACAGAGTACCACAGTCGGGGATGATGAGGAGGTGGCGTGTAAATGTGATTGAATCAGTGCAGCTCTTCCCAGCTCCAGCAGGATCCCACCAGCTGTGTGTACATCCATTGCTAATGAGGACCCAAGCAGTGGGCCTGTAGAACAAGGCATTTGGTGCTGAGGAGCTGGTGCCTGCATTATACACATTTCTGGGCTTTTTGTTATCACTGGCTACCTCCAGTCTCATTCCATGAAGTGAAGACCCACTTATGCTTACCTGGTCTGATCCTGCTCTGAACTAAACACCCACATGAACGTGGCCTCTCAGCTAGATCGCATAGGTGTAACCAAAGTGTTCCAAAAAGCTTTATCCATGGACAGGCTCCCCTTTCTTTCAGACTCTTTCTGTTAATAAAGCAGCTAATAGTTCCCGTCTCTCAGTGGCAGGCAAGAGGTTGATTGTACCGCACTTGGAAAGTTCAAAAGCACTGCAGAGTGCATGCTAAATATAATTAGGATTTTACAGCTAAATGTATTACATTTTTTTTTATTTATTAATGATGTTAATCAATATTAACCTGCTGTCCACTAGGGTATTATTATAGCATCAGAATGCACAACCCACTGCCTCCATCAGTACTTAAAATGTGATTATGTTGAGGCTAAGAAAATTAGATAGTGCAGTAGATAGACCTCATGGTTTTTTCTTCCAAAACAAAGAGGTATCAATGGGCCTGTTCATTATTTTGGGTTATAATTTGCTACTGATGCTTAAGAAAAAATACACATTTGAATTTCAGCCCCATTAACTTATGTGCGTGCATACAAGCTTGTGTGCATTTGTATGATAATAACATTTGTAATAATGTCAAATAATATTACATATTTAAAAAAACCCCAAACATTGTCTCAGAGGAATTATTAACTTCAGAATACAGCACATCTTTTTGGCTTCCAGTCCTGTTTTTCCCCTGGTAATTATGTTGAATAATATATGATTTTTTATTGCAAACTGTGCAGTAGGGATTACAAGATACACCGCACATCTAAGTTAACGTGGCTGTCAGAACCTTAACTATTATATTCCCTTTTGAGTTTTACTTCTTACTTTTAATTGAGCAACATTTAATGTTACATTAAAATTGATTTGTGCAGGTCTTAATCTTTCTTTCATAAGTTAGGGTAGTGAGGCACTGGAATAGGTTGTCCAGGGAGGTTGTGAATGCTTCATCCCTGGCGGTGTTCAAGGCTAGGTTGGACAAGGCCTTGGGTAATATGGTTTAGAGCTAGGTGTCCCTGCCCATGGCAGGGGGGTTGGAACTTGATGATCTTAAGGTCCTTTCCAACCCTAACTATTCTATGATTCTATGTATTCAGATGTAAAGAATCAATTTTTTATTATTTTATTGTTACATAAAGTGTCCATGGATAGGTCAATTGAACAATGCCCTCTTGATTAAAAGAAATAGAAATCACATCACAGTATGAACTTCTGTCTATCTGGGTTCATGAAGTTCAATATTGATTAATCTTTCAGCTATATTCCTTTATATATATGTACAGTTTTATATGTATTAATATATACATATACACATAAATATGTATGTATATCATAACATGTACATACTCATGTGAATGCAATCATGTATGTAAGTAAATTCCTCAGTCCAAACACCGATCAACAGGCAGTCTTTCTCTCTGGTTATTAACAATCCAGTTAAGCCAGTTATTGCTATTACATATCGGTTTTATAAGCTTAAAGAAGGCTATGTTTAAAGGAAAAAATATTCAGACAGTGATGTAATCACAAATTATGGTCAAAGCTTGTTAGATCAAAATTTGATCTGATGTTTCCTCTCCACCATTTCTTTCTTCTCTCTCCTGTGGACAGATCATACAGGAAAAGATGCTCAGAGGGCTGGAGCCCTCTCCTCTATGAAGAGAGGGTGAGAGAGCTGGGCTTGTTCAGTCTGGAGAGGAGAAGGTTCACGGGAGACCTTAGGGCAGCCTTCCAGTACCTAAAGGGGGCCTACAAGGAATCTGGAGAGGGACTTTTTACAAGGACATGTAGTGACAGGACAAGGACAACTGATAAAGGGTAGATTTCGATTAGATATTAGGGAGAAATTCTTTACTGTGAGGGTAGTGAAGCACTGGAGCAGGTTGACCAGAGAAGCTGTGAATGCTCCATCCCTGGAAGTGTTCAAGGCCAAATTGGATGGGGCTTTGAGCAACCTGGTCTAATGGAAGGTGTCTAATGAAAGGGGGTTGGAACTAGATGATCTTAAGGTCCTTTCCAACCCTAACTATTCTATGATTCTGTGATTCTATGAAAAAGAGCAAAAAACTGTAGGAAAAAAAAAAACCTTTGAAGCTATTACTACTTTTCGATTTCAAGTGCTTGAATTTCACAACTAAACTCAGTCTCTTTAAGCAGAAGTTTTTCTAATGATGTTTCTAAGATCTAAAGATGAAGAATAAAGAATAAAACCTTCTGCTTTACTTAGTGGCAGCATTTCCCCTCATTATTCATTATCACAAGGTTTAGGCTCTGTGTTTCCGTCATTGCAGCATGGAGTAATTTTAGCACAGACCAGAGCCTATTGGTGTCCCAGGGGATAGCAGAAGCGGCAGGGCTGAGCTCTGTGCCTGGCTAGGCTCAGCTCCCATCACCCTCTCTTCTGCTGCTGCCCCAGCACCAACCAAGCTGCCTCACAAGAGGGCTGTTGGCTGTTGTTGAGGCTTTCTGTGTGATGGGAATCTAGTCAACATGAAATCATCATGATCGTGTTTTAAACAAGACTGGAAATGGTCAAAGCAGGACTGCATTTTACACATACGGCTAGTCCTCAGTGGGAGGATAGCTTGTCAGGGTCAAGGGATTGCTTGACATGACTATGCCAACTCTAGCTCTCAGGAAGTTAGAAATTCACATCTGTGACTTGCCTTGGGGGATGGATGTACTCGGGGTCATTGTGGTCTGGTGATGCCGTCTGAAAGCTGAGAGCTTTTTATTCTTAAAACGTTATTCACAGTGTGCAGTTTCATGTTGATTTGGTGAGTGCCTTGGTAGCTTCTGAATCCTAGGCCAGGTTGTGAAATATATGTGTATATTGGCCATATGTCAGCATATATGCATATATATGCATACATGTATGTATATCAGGAGCTGCTTGCTGTCAGATTTGTCACAGATCTTTAGGCACAGGTGGGATTCAAACTGTTCTAACCAAGAATCTGCTCAGACTGAAGCAACCGTGTTAACAGGACCTATTTGTGTCAGGTCTCAGCCTTTGCACATACAACGTGAAAAAACAGTGAGTTTAAACTCCCCTGAGTTTATCTAAAATATGGAAATTTTGTCATAATTATGGGGAGATACATCTTGGTCGACTGTTTTGACTCAGCCAATAAACAGTAACTAAATAGTCTGTTTGGAGAGGTTTGGAATAAAACTCTTGGGAGTTTGTTTTGGAAACACTGACACATGTAGTTCCTAAAGCACTGTATGTTCCCTGGAACCGGGGTGCTCCTGACTGAAGACTGGCATTCTTCTTGATTACACAACAGTTGAAGAACAACCTTTACAGTCTGCACGTAAGGGGTTTCTGACACCATAATCACATTCCCATGTACTGTCCTGTGGATCAGACATCCCAGAGTTCTTGGGAACTGACATCCCTCATGAAGTTTGGCCTGCACTGATGGGGAAATTCCAGGAATACAACATCTGGGAATCTTTTCCATGTCCCCAGAAGCACAGCATTTTCAAGAGATTACTCTCGGTCATTTCACCTGGCCTGATCCTGCCTTGGGCCACCCTGCATGCCCAGCCATCTGGAAGCCAAGGCTTGTCTGCCATTCTGTATGGGAGTCTTGCCAGTTTTGGAGATCTTGCCATCTATAATGCAATGCAGTCATTTCAGCTATTTGATACCTAACAATTTCAGCGTCAGTGCCCTCATTAACACCATGGATAGACTTGGCCAAGTACCTGAGAGTTCAGTGCTCATTATATAACATGACAATTCTGATGACCTGAAAGGAGGACTTGTGTCATGCAATAGTACTCTAAGAAACTACGAAATCATTACTTGTGCATTCAGGTTCCCCTGTTATCAATGTGTCTGTGTCATTTCACAAGTGAGGTAACACATTAAGATGTTATTAGTGGATATGACAATCTCACTTTCCTCTGGGGACTAGATAATGGTTTATGGATATATTAACCCTTTTGATTTGGTGTCTGTTATAACATGATGGGTGTGTGGCATACAACGATGTTGTTTGCTTGCTGAGATGTTTTGTATAAAAAGAGAAATAAACCCACATAGAATGTGTCCATTTTGAGAGTTCATCTCCAGCCTGGCCATGTTTTTTGTTTTTGGGGCAATGGTGGGCTTGGGGATTAATAATTGCAGAGATGCTAATGCTTCTGGCAGATGACCGAGACCGGTCAGGTAAGAACATATCTTGTAGACTATCTAACACTGTATCTATGATGGCATACAAATTACTTGACAGATACATTATTTGGTGAAGGTGCTGAATCCCAATGCTCCTCCCATTGCCAAAAGCTAATATACTATTTTTAAATAACAAAATCAGGTCAAAGTTCTGTTGATTTTATGTCATGCAGAGACCTGCCAAACTACTGCATATATTTTTTTTCCTCCATTCTGCTCCATGCTACTTTTGTTGAGATTGACATGTTGACATGGTTTAGGGGTGGACATGGCAGTCCTGGCATAATGGTTGGACTTGATGATCTTAAAGGTCTTTTCTAACCTAGTTGATTCTATGATTTCAGGCTTCTTGTTATATGAGTTCACTGTGTATTAAATTTCTCTGTTCACTGGAATACTGTGTAACAAGAAGAAGGTAATGAACTGGTAACTAAAAGTCTTCACATTAGGCTATGTTACTTGCCTTCCAGGTGGATTTTGATGGTAAGCCTGACTCCTTGTTCTTCAGTGATGGGCAACGAAGAATTGACTTTGTTTTGGTGTATGAAGATGAAAGTAGAAAAATGACTCATAAGAGGAGTGATCGTAAAAAGCAAAAGGTAAGTTATTTTCTGTATAAACCTAACTAATTTGTTGGGTGTTAGAGCAGAAAGGACAGTGCCCTCACCCAGAATAGTGATTGCATTGCCATGTCTTTGAAGTACTCTTGGGAGCTGGGAGACTGAAGCCCATCAAACTGAGCAGGGAACAGGAGTGAGCTCAAGCCAGTAGGTTGCTAGGTAAACAGGCAGAGTGCTGCACACTGTGTCTGTCAGAGTGTGTATGTGACCTCAGAGCACCCTCCTGAGTGAACCTTTAGGAGATGTGATCAGCAAAATGCTGGTATCAGGTTCCTAGTTAGAATTGGACACAAGATAGTCAGTCTAGGGCAGCTTTCTGTACCCACAGTGATTGAATTAGGCCTTTAATCAACTTCAGTATTAAAATCACGGTATTCAGAGAATCCAGAGAAGGAGGCAACTGATCAGATGCTCCAAATCATAGTTATGAACATAGCTGCTGGCATTCTACCCAATAAAGTACCTAAGTAATTTATGGGAAATAATTGTACGCCATTTTGCCACCAGAATTTCTCCCTGTATCACGCCTTCCCTTGAAACTTCAACAGCTTACCCTTCCTGGGAACCTTGCAAAAGATTTCTGACTCACAGCAGTGCCTACTGTGTTCAAGACGAAGTTGGACGGAGTCTTGGGTGACATGGTTTAGAGCAAGGTGTCCCTGCCCATGGCAGGGGGTTGGAACTTGATGATCTTAAGGTCCATTCCAACCCTAACTATTCTATGATTTTATGATTCTACTTGGTGCTTCTTAGCAACCATGAACAACAATCATAAGTTATTTTTATCTTTTATTTTTAATTATTCCAGTGGACTATATTCATTATGTTACCAGGTCCACAAAAAACAAGCTCATCCATGCCACTGAGATGTCTTAATTTTGAACTGCCTAAGAAATATCCATCCACAGGTTTGTAGTCCCTTTGACATCTGCACTCTCCCACCCACCTGCTTCCTTCTCTGATACAGCAACTCTAAATGTGCAGCAGCAGCCTCTGGTAGAGGCGGTGAGGGCAATGGTATCACTGAAAGCATCTCATATACAAATAGTCATTTGCAGTTCAGAAAGAGAAAAATAGGAGTAAAAAGGCCTTTAGCTAAGTTGGTTGATATTCATTACACAGTGTTGTCATTGGCAATAACAGGGCAGCCATAAGGAATGTTGTTAGTAGGGCTTAAAAGAGTCCTGCAGTGAGTGGATGTTGCATTATCCCTGATCACAAGATCAGCAATAAAAAATAATTGAAAGACGTAATTAGAAACAAAAAGCTGCCCCTTTGGTAACAATTGGTTTTATCAATTAGCATTTGACATTTATGTTTATAATATTTGGCCATTGCCCAAATGTACTTAAAAATATAATGAGTGACTTTTCCAAGCAGTGATAAAAATTAAGTGGGAGCAATAGAGTAGTATTTTTAGTGCAGCATTAATGTTAGGAAATCATGAGTAATTAGACCTGGAGATTGTGGGTAATGCACTAGATGCTTGCAAAAAAAAAATAAAGCTTGCTTCCATAGGTCTCAATCCTACAAAGATGTGCAGCCACACTGAATCTGTGGCGTGCTGAGGAAGCAGTCTACCTATATGCAAAAATGTGAGAATGAGAGTATATGTAAGAATGAGAGTGTATTAGACTAATGATACGATACGGTGAAGACTGAGTGGCTGGGGAGCAGCTCTGTGAAAGAGGCCCTCATGGTCTTGAAGGACATCAAGGAGCAAAGTGGACAACAAAAGCTGTATAGACAGAAGCACAGCCAGGAGATCGAGACACGTGACTGGGGTGATACAGACTCCAAATGTGCTTTAGTCATCCCAAAGTCAGAAAGGTCCTTCATCTCGCTTGAGATTACTTGCTGTGCAGGTGGAGGAAGCTATCTGTGCTGCAGATCTTCACTTCCTAAGCAAATGCTGTACAGGCAGCACTGATATTTTTCTTCCTGTATGTCCTCCTGAGTGGGATGCAGGACATTGCTCTAAGACCTACCTCACACCCACCCTAGGAGTGAAAGGACAGGAACTGAGAAGTACCAAAGAAATAAATATGAATAGAATATTTGAAAAGAAGGAACGAAATACATATACCTTATGTCTGAGATGGAAAGGAAGAGGACATTTGTGGTACAGTTTTGCATTCTTGGAATTCCATGGAAAGGAATATTTTGGCCTAGCACAGTTCCCAGAGTGGCGTGGGGATAATGTTGCCCAAGATAGATACCGATTTTATCAGTCTTGGCATAAAACCAATTTCATAGCTTATCTTTACTGACATTGGCGTTTATTTTTGTATTTTTTTTCTGGGACAAATGACTTCTACCCTTGTGATCAAATACAATCAAAATGAGCAGTATTCCCATTTACTATCAGCTTGAAATCCTGCAAACATCACTGTCTGTCTCTGACCAATGATGAACTGAAAATGCCAAATTTTATAAGCACTATCTTGTGTAATTCAAGGTGCTTTAAGCAAAATTGGTTCTTCATTCATGCTACTCTTTCTTTGACACCCCTGGCATTTTTATAGAGCTATTATCCAGAGCATTATGGTTCACAGAATTTGGAAGCTCCAGGTTATTATTAATAGCAGATCCAGATCTGTTCTCATAGGGTGAAATCCTCACCTCATTGAGGTCAGCAGCAATGTCTCCGCTGGCCATGTGCAATGCTGCAGGTCTGTGAAATGTAGGGATCAGCAGTGTAGTCACTGGGCAAATTCTTTCTGACTCACACTGCACCCCACCTGGTTGCATGACATGGAAGTTGGGGCAGAACTTGAATTGTTAGTGGACAACAACAGATCTATGTTTCTGATATGAAAAGTTCTGTGTTCTGGACTAAGTGGTTTTGTGTGGTACCAAGAGTGAAGGAGTTCCCAGATGCTTACTGAATTCAGTCAGAAGGATTTTAAATTTCTATGATTCAAAAATCAGACCTCAGCTAAGTTATCCAATGTAACTGGATTCAGAGAAACAGGGCACAGATACATCTATTCTTCTGCAGTAAGAGAAGAATCGAGTCCTGGGACCATCATTGCATTTGATTTGAATGGCTTTCTTTTTCAGAAGAATTTCATAAGTGTAACTGAGAAAATGACCCAGCATTAATTGATACTAATTATCAGTATTCTTGGGAAAATGTCTGCTTACAGAAGGAATTAACTGAAAACATAGGTTTGATTTGGATAGAAGGATCAAAAATATGGAATTTTGAAGCTCTTACAGATGCAGTGGTGCTGTGCTTCCCTCTTTTTCATGTTTCCAAAATCTGTTTTAAAGGAGGCAAAATCAGATTAAAAAAAAGGCATCTTCATGGAAGTTTCTAACATAATATATAAATCCAGATGTTTGCAGATACAGTTCACATGTACAACTTAATTCAAATTCCAAACCTTTGTAAGTTGGTGTGCAATTAATTTTGCAAGCAGTAGCAAAAATCGAACTGTCAGAAGCATATTCCAGAAACTGCATTGCAAGCAATTAGAATTCCTACTCAAAGTATGGTTTTTAAACCTACAATTTATGTACCCTATTTGTCAGGGTAGGTTACCATCAGAGCAGAAATTAAATGTAGCCAGTCTTCCCAGGAATGCTCCAAAATGACAGTTTTATCTGTTGGGGTCTGCAAGGAGCTCATTGTTGAAAGTTAAAGCGTCAGTGCCAGAAAGACGAGTTCAAAGTAAACCAATGCAAAATGTCATTCTAGTCCATCTGCTTCCCCCCAACAGAAACAATCAGAAAGACCGTCAGTAAATTAATTAGGAATATGGGCAAAACCTTCATTTCCGGGCATGAAATAATCTGTGCTTCACAAAAATAGATTTTAATTTTTGTTTCAAATTAAATGAAAACTATAATTCACAGAAAATATTACACACTTTTAAGTACTATTTTACAGAGATCCTCAGCAGGGTTAGAGGAGTTTGTCTTCATAAGCAAACAATGAACAGTTCCTGCTTGCAGACTTGTTTAGTTTAGATAACCAGCAACAAAAAACTTGGATAACTTTTCAAAAGCTAATTGTACTTTTCCCAGTGTCTAGCATGTGTCATACCTGTGGTGAGAGAACGATACTTGCATTTACAGAGAAGAAGGGTACCCCAGTGTCATTTTATGTGGTGATTTTAAGCAGTAGAGGATGGCAGGCTTTACATGCCTGTGGTATGCTCAGTCAGCCTACCCAGGAAGTCTGATAACAATCAAGAAAAGGACCTTTAGCACTGGGTGGAGGGGAATCACACCTACCCTGGTGTCTACTGGTTGGACTGGTTTTGAAGCAGGAGCTCTCTGAAATAAAATCTCTGTTCCTGAGGCAACCCCAAATCTGAATTTTACTTCTTTGACAATTGGATAAAAGGGAGAATGACAGAAGTCAAATGGAAGGAGGGAGTTACTCTGAAGTTACTGCATTCATCCATAGACCAGAAATGGTCTTTCCAAACAGGGTGACTAGAAGCCACTGTTGAGAGCAGGGCTAGACTACAGTATTGCCAGTGCTGTGTGGTCATGAATCAGGTTTCAGAAAATCATGAGGCTGATTAAAATCAGAGGGTATCTCAGAAAATATGTATTTTGAGTTCCTTGCGTTTACGTTTTTTGTATTGGCCTTTATAGCATATTTTGCTTCACATTTTTTGTTACCTTCAAACTTAAGAAGCTTACAGAAGCAGAGCTTCTCAAGCAATTAATTTCCTAATGTTGACAGCTGGGACTTTCAGGAGAGCTTTCAAAGACCTTCAAAGAAACCATTAGACTTGGTAGCTAATGTTGATACAGCGATCCTTTCCACTCCCTTTAGTTGATAGCCATGAGACTGGCTTCGGGCCCCATGCTCTTTCTCTTCTTGCCTGTGATTTATCTGTTGCCTGTCAGGTAATGCAGAGGTGGATATTCAAGCACTCTTTCCTTGTTAGGAGTTTTCTTCTGAAGTCACACAGATACTGTTGTAGGGAACTTTTCTGTTTGTGCAAAAAAAACTAAAGACATGAGTGGGCATCCTCCTGTCGCTTCTGTCAATCACAGCAAGTGCTCTCTACCATTTAAGCAACACAGAGAAAAGAACTGCTAGTGGTCTGCTACCAGTGTCCAGATTCACAGTCTTGTTAGTCTCCTCAGGGGGGGAAGACACGAGACTTTGAAAGCACAATGGTGAAAAAGCAGCTCGCAAGAGCTAACCCTCCTACATGCCTATAAAACTTGGAATTTACTTACAATATGCTTTCACTTCTTCAAAATGGTGTGTACATATGCATCTTGTAGTATCTTTGCCGACTGGCTAGCCATTCAGTCATCAAAATCTGTCAGGTTGGGATCAGCAGCATTACCACGATCACATTATCATTACAGCTTAGCCTTGCTGGTTGCTGAGCAAAATGCCAGATACTGAAATAAAGCTGGGACAGTCTCTACCTTCCAGCCTAATATGCTATCATATCTTTATGCTGTATTCCCCAGTCAATGCAAAACCACTATAGACTCCTCTGGGTAAAAGTCTAGCTCCTCCATAGATCATCATACACATAATTCAATCATTTATATAAAATAGCAAAGCCCCTAATTAGCAAAGCCTCCCAGGGGCTTTGTTCCCCAGTACTTACATTAATGCATTATTAGAAACCTTAATATTGTCAACATTCCTCTAAGATTTTGAGGGAAAATTAATTTGGGTAACGCCTTGCCATAATAAATTATTAAAGCAATTTGAATTATAAGATTAAAAAAAAATCAGTATTAGACTTCTGTAAATGAGAATTGCCCTGCTTTGTGCTATCTAAGAAGAAACGAAGCAGGTACTTAGCCCTCTGCCTTTTTTTTATTTGCTGAAACAAAGGAGAGCTTAAGTTGAATTATTTTCATGGTTCGGTATTATTCACCTTACAAAAAAATCATATGAATATGGAAGAAGCAAAGAGGTAGGATGAAAAGGCAGAAGAGTTAATAGTGGTGTAGACAAAATTCCTGTCTTGTTCACTACATATATTAATGATCTGGTAAGGGGATTGAGTTATAACAAAAATTGCAGAGGAAATCAATACATAGTTTATTCAGAAGCTAAGACAACTGTGAACCTTTGTCTTTGAAGGAAAATTGAGAGCACTATTACCTATGAAACTTGAAAAATGAAAGGCAATGTGTTACTGCAAGGAAAAAACTCATTAACATTTGGGATTCTAAGTTAGCGCTGTTAGTACAAGGAAGAGACTTAGATGTTACAGGAAACAGCTATATTATGTCCTCTTCAAGCTCAGCTACCATGAGGATTCTAGACAGTAGAAAGTATTAGGTGTATATAATATAAGTGTGCATATTACACATATATATATACACAATGTTATATACATGATGAAAAAATATGAAGAGCATGATACTGTCACCAATAGCAAGTGGATTAATGGGACATGGAGAGACACCTCTATGAAGACCCCAGTCAAAGTTTGGGATTGTGGTTTTATCTTGGCAAAATAGAGGAATAAGGAGAAATGCAGAAAGTACTGATGAAAGAAGAAAACAGATTGGAAGATTTGTCTCTTCCTGTCCTGAACTCAAGAAGAAGGTGATATTCACTGGAGCAAAAAGGCAGAAAGCCTGAAACAGATTTGAAAAGTACCTTTTAACAAAATATGAAATTAGTCCTTCATGACCATTGCCACATGCAGGTGCTGCAGTTGAGAACTAAGGAAGTTTGGAAGGGGTAGGCTGTTTATATTATTGTTCAGTTTTATGACTATTAATTCCAAGACTTGCTAGAGTTTTTGGAAAAATGATCTTTTTTTTTCTGCACTGGGGACTTGCAGCAGTCTTTAAACATTAAAGAACTGGATGGAACTTATGTGGGGTTACAACTGCCCTGTTCCTGTGGAACTCCTGAAGATTTTTGCCCTTTTGGCTGAAGCATTACCCACCTAGAGTGAGCTGGTCTTGGGTCTAGTCCTGAAGATCATTTTCCATCTATCTACCAAAGTTCCTAAGACTTTACATAAAGGGCATTCATTGATTCAGGTCCTCCACAGTATCAAGAGGCCTGCATCTTAAGCAGAGATCTTAAGGTAGTTAGTCTGACTGTAGAGAACCAGGTGACAGACAACATTGGATCATTCTCCTTTTAAGTTCCTTTAGTGGTAAGTGCAGAAGCCATCAAACACAGGGCATATAAACAACAAAAACATTGCTCAGTGGAATGAAAGCAGTCTGTGAGTAAGAAAGTAGTATCACCCAGTCACTCCAGGAACCTCGCTGCATGCCTAACCTACCCTGGTACCCTAGTTCACACATAAAACCATCACTTCCCAGTGTATTAATGTCATCTCCTTCTGGCAAACTGCTCACAGAAGCCCCTTTCCCAGCCCAAGCCACCTGCAGGTGCTCCCCCCTAACCCATGCTGGTACTTTGACATGCAGCCAGTAGACCAGGGAGATCTGGCCACCCTTGACTTTCATAAACATCTCCTTGCGGAACTATCCAGTTGATGCAGATGGCTTTCAAATTTGACTAGTCCATATGAAGTTTCAAAATTTCTTGTAGATGCTTTATGGTGTGTATTTTGAGGGGAGAGGGGCTGCTTGTCTGTGTGGTTTTGGGGGGGAGGCCATGTGTGTGGAGAAGCAAATTCAAGATTGCCAAGATATCACAGTATCACAGTATGTTAGAGATTGGAAGGGACCTCAAAAGATCATCTAGTCCAATCCCCCTGCCGGAGCAGGAACACCTAGATAAGGTTACACAGGACAGATATTTTTGTAACTCACTACCTGCCAAGTACTGGTAACTGTGAAGTGAAATTAAAATGATCCATGAATTTCATCTTTACTGAGGAAAACTTGTCATGTCCTTCAGGAGACATTAAATGCTTGTAGAATAACACCACTGACTCTTCAAGTGCTATAGCTCTTGACTACTTCCTTTGAGGATGCTTATTCATAGGTTAAAATGTAGAAGGCTACTACAGTTTGAACCACTGTGTGAACTCGTATGATTATTGTGAAAGAAGAATAAAGTTACAGGTTCCTGGATCAGAAGTGGTATGAAAGCTCTTGAGATGAAGACTTTCTAAAGGACAGATTAATGTGGGGAGGGAGGCTGCCATCAGAAGTTCAATTAAAGACTAAAGACAAGATCACAAGTTTCAGGAGTAATTGCTCTCAAAATTCAAAATTTGGGACACATTTTAACCTCTGTAATGTACCAGAAACTAAGAGGGTGAATTCTCTGTAGCTGCATTTGAGGACAATGTTGAATATGGGCAATGTTGCGTACCAGACAAAAACACCCGATCAAGATCAGTAGGTAAGACTGTACCTATCAGCACAGTAGCTGCCAAGTGGGCTGTAGAGGTAATGACCCAACGATGTTTTGGGGAGGCAATTCCATTCTTCTATGCATACGTATTTGTGAAACTTTGAACAGATGCTTTATGGTGTTCAATACCTTTTAACAGAGGAAGAGACAAGTATATGAATCAAACCTGATAAACAACGGCTTGCAACTTGAAGCAACGAGATCGGTGAGTGCTCTTCCCTGTGTGAACAGCCGTATCTGAGAGCAAAGCTGCCCCTATGGGAATAAGGAAACTGGATATATGAATTTACTATAACATTTCTCTCCTCAGGAGAAAAAAGCCCATCTTTTTCCATCAGTAGTGCCTCTGTTTTCTGATGTGAAATCTTTTAAACTTTGTGTTTGTTCTTTCCTCTGCAAAATAAAAGATGGGAAGCTGGGAGATTACACGGAATTGTGCTTATTGGGTGGGAGGTTGTTTTTGTTCAGCACTTGGAAGCACTGGCTGTACTCTGAGGTTCTCCCCCTATTCTGGCTGTGTAGGACATGCGGGAAGCCAGTGGGTGTGCGGGGCAGAATGCCCCTGCCAGAAGAGCAATGCAGGGCTCCTACACGTGACCATGCTCTTCGCAAGGCCTGGCACCACACAAGTGATTGAAACTATCATGCTTTGTGTATTTTTGGGCTGCGATGTTGCCTGCAGGCAGTTCAAGAGTGCTGTGATAATTCACAACAGCTGCTGGAGCTGCTGTCTCTTGCAGGAAGGGTTAGAGGCCCTCAAAGCCCCTTTCCTTCCTGCCCTGCAGGGTTGCAGTGCTCCATCTGGGTCTCCCCATCCCAGACAGTCATTTCCAGCCTAAATTTGTTGTTGTTTAGCAGTCTACAGCAAGCTCCAGAAAAGGTCATTTTGCCCCTTCCTCCTAAATTAGAATCTATGGTGTCATGGTATTTATTTGGTTTCTGCAGTGCAGACTCATACTGCACATCCAAGGATGCAGTCTTGCTCTTCGCATTCGTAAGTTAACCGCTTACTGGAAGTCTGACGTGGCCCTCTTGCTATACTTACATGTCACTATATTTATGTGTTGCAGTTTTCAGTAGTTCTGCCGTGGTCATGACTGAAAAACTTTCAAAACTGGAAGTTTCCCCAGGCTAGATCAGATATCTGACTGATGTTCCAGAGCCAGTGAGCTATGTAATGTAATTTAAAGTGGCTGAGACTCAGTAATGCAAGGCATCAATAGAAGTTCTGCAGGCGATGTGCAGACAGGAGATGAGGGGCTGTTGAAGTTCCCACTGCTTACTGGTGCTGGTTCGCGCACGCAGCTGGGACCAAAGTGTCCCATGCAGTCTTTCTCAGCAGTCTTAGTTGATTTCCCTTTCCCTCTCCCCATTCTCACTATGAAGCTGCAAACTGGGGTTGCCCAGGAGCATCCATGTGTGCCTAGACTGCTTCCATCAAGTCACATCACACTGGGGTTGTACTTAAGCTGCTGGGGAAACACTGACAGCTCCAAACCCACAGCTGCCATGCCAGGCTATATAAACCCATATGGAGAAAGCATTGCTACTCTTAAAGTGTTTTGTAAAATACTTTGCAGATATGTAAAAGATACATTAAAGGAGCATTTAGCTGTCTTTTTTAATATACCTTTATATGCCTCTATATGCCTGAGTGTTTCTACCTCGTGTCAGTGCTTTTACAGAAGTCAATGGTATATTTGATAAGACGGACAATGAATGCAACTTTAAGTTGGTCTTCTATGAACTGTAAAGAGAAAGAAAATTCTGGATAGCTTAAAAAGTGTTCTGAAAAGTCCTTTGCTTTCATTTTGTTGAACACGTATTTTTAATATTCTTTCATTCCAGGTTTTGGATGAAAAACTTATTTTTGTGAAAGTGCATGCACCTTGGGAAGTGCTGTGCACATATGCTGAGGTTCTGCACATCAAATTGCCCCTGCAGCCCAATGACCTGAAAACCCGAGACTCAGCTTTCAACTGGTTTAGCAGACTCTTCAGAGTGGATGAAAATATCATCAAACCTGAGCAAGAGTTTTTCACTGCCCCTTTTCAAAAGGAGCTTTTGTCCAACTTTTATGTCCAAGACAAAGACACGTTTTTCAATCCTGCAACTAGAAGCCGAATTGTAAGTCCATGGAGTGTTTGTAGAATTTGATCTTAAAAAGAAAAGATTTGTTTAATCAAATCCATGCAATTACCTTCATGAAAGCATCCTGAAAAATTGTAAACATTTGGGATGCAGTAGTCCTGTGTCATTTATGAGTCAGCCTGGACAATCCAGAATGAAAATGTACCTTACATTTATTCCATTTCTGTTCCACCTGAATTTAAAGGAGGAATTTGAATGGTTTATGTTCCCCATTCAATTGATTTTGTTAGCACTGCTTACCCTTTCCTAACCTGATTATGTGTTGAGACAGGTATACTGTGATCACTTTCAAGTTGCAAGAGACACAAAAATATTTATCAATTTCAGGTTCATTTTATCCTGTCCCGTGTGGAATATGCAACCAAAAATAATGTGAAAAAGTTTGGCATTAACAAATTACTGGACACTGGAATCTACAAAGCAGCATTTCCCCTTCATGATGTAAGTCCAGCGCTTGAAACAAAAATGTATTTTGAAATGGAGATCTGAACTATACCTGTGGGGTATATATAAAAAAACAGAAGCACTATTGATTGCTTTACTCCTTGACTGGTCATTATATCCACATAGTTGAGTAAGACAGAGTTTGGCTGAAGAGATTTTCTTTCAAAGCACTTTTGATTAAAAATGTAGCTCCATAACTGAAAAAAACCCAATATATTTCATTTAGGAGCTGTTAAACTTGTATTCCCTGGGAGATGTAGTTCAGTAAAGTGCCTGGCCTGAGTGATAATTCCCATGGTGCACAGTCTCATCAGTTCTAAATCGATTTTAACATTGTCTCTTTTTTTAGTACTGAGTTTTTCAGTATTAAAGTTCCTATCAAATATCAACATTGTTAATAAAGGTGTAGACTACAAATCTCATCTTGGGATGTGTGACAGTCTCACACAGCGAGAAACACTCCCGCAGTGCCCGAACAGTGCAACATACGTGCAGGGAGACTCAGGTTTCTACTGGCTCTGTCCAGGTAGTCCAGTACCTCACAGATGATGTCAGAGTCATGCAGAGAGAATCTTAAAAGGGTTGGATTTCACCTGGCAGTATTAAGAAATCCAGCTTTTGTGACTACACTCTGACATTTTAAAAAGTGCCACATCTCATTTCAAAAAGAAAATTATACTGAAAATCTTTGTGTATACAAAGGCTACCAATAGAACAGAAAAAGAAAATGAAGGGAAAAAGAAATCAGATTTCAGAGTATTTGCCTAAGGAAAAACTCCATCTTAAGCTGCAAATGGGATACAGCAAGCAAAGACTGAGGGCTGACTTTCTGCATTGTATCTATTATACACCCACACCCACACACTTGGAGTTCTGTGTCCAAGGAGTGTTCTGCTCTGAAGACACTGAGAACATGGGAGGTCAGGAATGGTAGCTGCTTCAGCTGTTTGGATTTGGCTTAAAATATTCAGGAGGCCTACACGGATTTCAAGGAAATCTTTAAGGCAGAATCAAGACAAATCATGTTTCTTGTAAATAACCCAAAGCTTTACAGGATAGAATTAATACCATTCATGACTATCCATTTTAAGGTTTCCTTTTAAAGATTAAAAACCTGCCTTGCAGGCTACTTCTATCATGGCATGGGGAATTTGGACTCAGTATGACTAGTAATTATTGACTGTCTTTTTATACAATTACAATTATATATCATGGCTCCTCTGAAAATCAAGATTAGACGATAGATTTCTGTCACTTGTCTTGTTGCATCAGAGATACAGAATGGAAAATTCCCTCAAATGAAACAGGCTTTATTGAAATAGATTTTCAAATAACCTAGTACAAACCACAAGTATTATCTCCATGTGAACTCTCTTTTAAAATTAAAACACAGACTAGAAGCCCTGGATTTATCCCTCAGACTTTCCAGCCTTCATTCCAGTACAGTATTATTTCGAAGCAAAGGATGTTAGCATGCTAAAGCTACTTAAAATCCATTTTAATTTAGTCCTGTTCTCTAATTAGAATGGATCCTTTTCTGTTTTCTATTCCTAAGTGCCAAGACACTGACATGTGCTTAGATTTAATTTAATGGTGAGTCTCTGTTATTTTCAGCTCACATACGTAAAGCGTTTCCTTTAACTTTTGGTGCCTTTCTGACCTTCTGTCCTGGAATCTGGTGCTTTTCCAGAGCCACCTTCCTGCTCCTTTTCCTGGCTTGCAGCAGATTAGACTAAAAGGCTATTCCAAGCTCTGGCTTCTTGGCCAGAGCCATAGGGTCTGCTGAGATGAGACTGATCTGTGCTGGTTAGATTAATGGTATGTTCTTCTCATGCTTTTTCTGTTTTGCAGTCTAGTTTTAGGCACCTGTCAACCGATCCCAACTGCCCAAGTGAACGATACCTTCTCTACAGAGAATGGGCTCATCCCAAAAACATTTTCAAACTGCAGCCCCTGGATTTCATCAGGTTGGTGTGATTGAGGCTGGAGTAATGAACTAGGAATTTACGTAGCAGGTCTGGTTTTGGGGATGTCAAAGAGACATAGGTCAATTCTGAGGGCAGATCCATGCACCTATATCAACTTATGCACAGGAGCATACTTTGAACTTGGTTTCATGATAAGCCACTTACTGAAAAAGCAGCCAGTTAAAATTTTTCTTTGCAAGGTATGCTTTTTCTCTCCTTTTCCTTTCCGCCCCCCATCCTCTTATAAAGGCATTGAAGTGGTGATAGGAATACCCAGCTGCCATACTGCAATCCCAAAGTTCAAACCGGAGGAATATGACAATATTAGTTGGTACAAAACATTTGAAACAGAAATGTGAATTTACTTGCAATTCAGGAAAAAAAACCCAAGACTTTCCCCTCCACAGGAAATACTACGGCGAGAAAATTGGAATCTACTTTGCTTGGCTGGGCTTTTATACTAACATGCTGATCATAGCTGCGATTGTAGGAGTTGGCTGTTTTCTGTATGGATGCCTGACAAAGGACAACTGCACATGGAGGTACTTGATGAGGCCTTTTTTAATATCCCATGCAATTTTGATCAGTCACTTCTAGAGGGGGACTGTGCAGGGTTTGCAAGATACTGCACAATAGAAGAGGCAAAATGAAAGGGTCTGAAAACAACAGTTCTGGATTTGAAAGTAAAGACACAAAATATAAGAAGAGTAATGGATGCCCATGGACCATTAGAGAGATAGACATCTCAGAGTTTGTTATTTCCTCATTTTATTTATATTTTGCACTAGGTTCACCACACCTAGTGTAGAAACACAAAGAAAGGAATGGCAATCAGAAGCCGTAACATCAATTTCACTGTGGTCATTCTGGAAAGAGGTATCCAAAGACCTTGGTAAAACCAGCAAAATTTCTTTCCTCTATTTTGAGGGAAGAGTAGAGAATGAGCAAGCACAGGGGGCCTCAGCTGCCTAGGATATATTAGGGGATGATGCATAGACCTCATCAGAATGTGACAAATTCAACCATGGTACAATGACCTTGAGGTCATCATTGTGATAAATCATCTACAGACCGTCACACTATATACACTCTTCTGGAATGGTGTTTATCTTTAGAAAACACATTGAAAGGCTGTTCCAGAGCTCCACTCCTCTGGCTAATGGAGTATAAACTCGTTTAGCCTTATGCCAGTATTATCATTTAGTTAAACAGTTCATCTCCCTTCCTGGTGTTTACTTTACTGATGTATTTATAGAAAGTAATTACATCACCTGTCAGCCTCCACCACACTAGGTTAGTACGTATTAGTTAGATGGCGACTCTTCTGCCATCTCATAAGAGACAAATCTGCCATTCTTTGAACTGCCCTCGCAGCCCCCTCTGCACGTTTTCCAATCTGATCCTTTGTAGAAGACCACAAGGACTAGGTAGCTATTTTGGTTCTGCAGTTATTCCGTGAGCTGGTAGGCAGTGTTCCTTTCCTTCTCCCCTCGGACCTGCTATGGTAGCACGTATGAGCATGCAAGTGTGAGTTTCCTGTTGAAGTGTGAGATCTTTGGAGAGTGGTTTTAGTTTTGATGGGACCAGTTTTGAGAATTACTACCATGTACGAGGGATGGAAATCATTTTCCTCTTATGTCATCCATTTTTGAGATGAGGAATAAGAATGGAAATGGGGATATATTGCCAGGCTGGGTGGGGAATTCCTGAGAGCAGATGACTGATAAATTATTTCTCAATTCCCTGAGATTATTGTGCTGTCCTTATGTGCAAGAAAAAGGACTAAAGAATTTAGTGTTGGTAAGTGACTGACTAGTTTTGTTTTTAGCCAAGAAGTATGTGATCCCAACATAGGAGGTAAAATCATAATGTGCCCTCAGTGTGATAAAGTATGTACCTACTGGAACCTCACCATCACTTGTGAATCATCCAAGGTAACTACATTTACACCTTATAAACACACTAATGAACTTTAGTTGCACTTTCTCTAGTACTGCATATAAAAAGAAGCTGTTATTCCACTAATGATGTCCTGCAGAATTGCTAGAAATATTCAAGTAGTTGTTCCTTTTGATAGAACGACTGGACTTGGGAAAGTAAAAACAACATCGATTTCTCCAATTTGATCTAAGATGAAACAAATTGTTGGTTTGGTTTTTTTCTTCATTTCACAAATATTTGATACAGGACTACAGTGGATTTTTAATTGAAACACTGTTTCATTTGGAGATACTTCTTCATTTTGGGGATGGGAAATTCAATTCCTAAAGTCCTGATTCAGTAGCTGTGGGTGAATTTTGCTAATGAAATTTTTTAAGCATGTTTTGACATTTCTAAATTCTGCCCCTTCCCTCCCCAAAGATGTTGTCTGGATCCGTGCCTTGAATTTAACCTGTGTTATCAAGGAGGAGATGGGAACAAGGAGGCGTTGTTGGCCATGATAGAAGTTCTAACACAGCCATGTCCTGTTAGCCATGGAGGAGGCTAACCTCACTAGAGGAACCTCACTTTCTTTCTCCATTACCTCATCTCACTAGGCTAATGTTAGCCTTTTGTTATTCCTTTCCACAGGTTCAGTCACTCTCAAAACTGCAATTTTTTTTGCTATTTGCAAAAAATATTTTGTCCAGCTTTAACGTGTTGCTTCAATGAATTTAAAGGGTAAAAGAAATAAGAACACAGGGAAAAGGCTATGATGGAAAGAAAAGGCAAATTGTGACCACAGAGGTATCTCATCACAATGTGTTTTCACTAACTGGCTTGATTTGTTGTCATCCTGCTCATGAAAACCAGATGTGTCCATTGCCTTTTCGTGGGTGTATTAAAAATACATAACTCTATACTTTGTTCCCAGACCAGAAGCACTGTTTTCCCTCTTCCTATGCAACAGATGGGAGGAAGACTGATAGCACACCATTTTACTATCCTCTTGCTGCATATTTGGCTTATATTTTTAATTCTGGGCTTTGCATTTAATTTCGTTAATTTACTGTGGAGTAGTGTACATTGACAGAAACTGAGGAAACGTAATCAATAAAGGTTGTTTATTAAGCTACATAAACGCTAAAAATTGACATGTTCAGTAGGCAGCTTCTGTCCTGGGTTAGTGTAGAAGAAAAAAAAATGGTTAATTATATTTTAAGCCTTTTTTCTTTTCCGTTTTTCCAGAAACTCTGTATATTTGATAGCTTTGGAACACTGGTGTTTGCAGTATTTATGGGAATATGGGGTAAGTCGATTTCAACAACTGTGGTTTGTCATCTAATTTTGGCCAAGCCTCCAGCATCAGCCAGGAAAACATAGATAAATTTGAAACAACTTTATGTTCTAGCACTCAGGAATTCAGCAGTAGGTAGTTCTATGTAGCAGAAGATACACGCATTCACAGGAACTCCCTTTTAGCATCATAAGGAAGCAAAGAATTGTAGGACTTAAAGTTGGTCTTTCAGTGTCTGTTTTGTTTCATTTGACTTGGAGGAAAGTCCAGGAGAAATTGTTAGAGCTGCCTCATGTTCATGCAGCAGGAGCCAGCCACATGCTTAAGTATATCTGGCAGAGGAGCTGTTATTTTTCTGAAGAGCTTTGGACCTGCCTGTGCCTATTAACAGCTGTGAGGCTGCACAAGGCAATTGGAAAATAGTCATTTATTACAGTTCCCAGGAAATTTGTTCCTCCTGTCTTTATTTAAGAAACTGACTGTAAGAAGTGTAACTAGTGGTTACAAAGCACTAGATGTGTCTTTTAGTGGAGAAAATGCATGTGAAACCAGGATGTTTCCCATGTGTTGCTGTATTCAAGGCATTAGGCAAGGTTCATTTTCCCAGAAATGATTTTATTTGTTCATATTAACAACTTTGTTAACTGGCCTTTATCGCACTGTTTTATCCAGAGATTACCAAAGTAAGTTCAGTGTTAGGTCTGTACACAGGATACTTAGAATACAATAACTCATGTAACATTTTAAACTTATATGTATGCTGACAAGAATACATCATTTACTTCTTTGCAAAACACATCTTATTTTTATTATCCTAAGATCCTAGAATCCTAGAATAGTTTGGGTTGGAAGGGACCTTGGAGGTCATCTACTTCCAACATCCCCTAAAGCGCTTCAAATAGTTACTGCTTTAAAGAAACGTAAGATGAAACATACAGTGTCAAAAGAAGACTTCTTTAAAATACATGCTAAAATCAAAATACCAGCAGGAAATACTCTATATAAAAGTAAATTAGAAGTTTGATACTAATGTAATCTTCTCCTGTCATATAAAGATTATTTCTGTTTCCTGTTTTGAAGAATGGTTTCAAAATTAATCACAAACTTAAGAAGCATGGTTATAGTGATGGCTGCAAGGTCTGTTGGTATTCTTGTCATGAGTTCACTATATAAAGAGGTGAATTGCATTACAAATCCAGTCAAATTCAGACATTTAGTCAAAATTGTACCGAATCCAAATGACCCATGGTCATGGTGCAATTCCAGCTGTAATTTCCACCTTCCTCTAATACTTTTGTAGACCTCCTGGTCCAAAACAATTAAAATATTAGTAGATCTTAACATATATTATTGCATAATTATCATCAACGCACTTTTAGCAATTTCTTCTTTTTTAGTGTATTCCCTTCAAAGGTCTTAAAGCACCATAAAACACCAGGGAATCTTGTCTCAGGCACTCACTCTCTATACCTTTTTGCTCTGGAACAGCACTTCTGCTACCTATCCCATGATGGTGTGACTAGATTGGCAGCTTCCACTTCACTTGCTGCCATCACTGATCCCATCCTTCAACAAGATCAGCTAAACAAACAAATGCTTTCCAGCGTAGGCATTTCTTTTCAGTCCTTGCTATCACATTTTCGGAGGCAGAATACCTGGGCCACACTGAGTGGCAGTGGTGAGGGACACGTGAAACGGGACACCACAAATTACCAGCATGAGGTGGAATTAGTGCTCGGATCTCCTGATTGTGAAATGTCATTTGTTTCCACTGTTAAAAAAGCCCACTGGTTGAGGACAAAAAAGGAAAATGTCAAATCCAGCAGCAGCTCCTTCCCTGTTCTGAAAGATGCAGCTTGGCTGCTGGCTGATTTTGGCTAGTAGAAGTTTTCTTTGCACTGGGGCTGAAGGCTGTCCCCATGTTATGTGTCCTTCTTCCACTGTTAGCAGAAAGGCTGTCACAGAAGGAGTCCCTGAACTTCTGGGGTCTCCAGCAGCAGCTGGATTTGCAGCTGGGACAAACCAGTATAGAATCATAGAATCATAGAATAGTTAGGGTTGGAAAGGACCTTAAGATCATCAAGTTCCAACCCCCCTGCCATGGGCAGGGACACCTTGCTCTAAACCATATCACCCAAGGCCTCGTCCAACCTAGCCTTGAACACTGCCAGGGATGAAGCATTCACAACCTCCCTGGACAACCCATTCCAGTGCCTCACCACCCTAACAGGAAAGAATTTCCTCCTTATATCCAATCTAAACTTCCCCTGTTTAAGTTTTAACCCATTACCCCTTGTCCTACCACTACAGTCCCTAATGAAGAGTCCCTCCCCAGCATCCCTCTATGCCCCCTTCAGATACTGGAAGGCTGCTATGAGGTCTCCATGCAGCCTTCTCTTCTCCAGGCTGAACAGCTCCAACTTTCTCAGCCGATCTTCATATGGGAGGTGCTCCAGTCCCCTGATCATCCTCGTGGCCCTCCTCTGGACTTGTTCCAACAGATCCATGTCCTTTTTATGTTGAAGACACCAGAACTGTACACAATACTCCAAGTGAATATATCTTCCTGTGGTTTGGGCTGGGCAGCAGTTAGAGGTTTACGGGAGACTAATCTTGCTCTGCAGGAGAAGGCAGATGTGATCTTATGGCCCATTGCTTGGAATGGCCTTTATGCTGCTAAGTACAAAGTAGCTGAGAAGTCCTTGTGAAAGAGGCCTGTGAATAATCTGGGGAGGAGAGTTTCCTGGGGTTCTGCCTGTGTGTAGATGCCAAGGTCATCTTACAGCCCAGCCCATGGAATTTTCTGGTTTTTAAATTCTTCAATTTGGGGCTTTTTGGGAATAAAAATATTTTGGAAATAACCTTTAATATTTGGAAATATAACTGCATGCCATTGATGTTTCATGATTCTGATGAAGTCCAAACACCACTTTTAGGGTTAATTACTCCCAGAGAATGAGCAATGCAGTGATGGGATACTAACTCCTCCTGGAGTTAGTGCTGCAGAGCCACACCACTGATCTGAGGATGCACTGTCTTCAGTAACAGAGCATCCAGGGGTACCGGGGATCGTGGTACTCACACCCATCGTCAGGTTCACCTCCCAGCCTTCTCAATGGGACTCTCATTGCCTCTGCTGCCAGACCTACCACATAATGTCTCAGGACGAGGTAATGAGTTTGACTGGATACATGTCTAGCCAGTACTCCTTAGGCATCTGTGTGCCTGGTCCCCCAGTGCTTCCAGTTGTAGGAGCACAGTCCAAGGGAACTGATGGCCCAGCCAGGAGAGTTTCTAAGCTTCATGCCTAGCAAAAAGAGCTGCGGCCTCATCATATTCGTGCTAGCAGAGAAGGAAGGACAGCTGTGTTTAAGCACCTTCACCTGAACCATCATTGGTTCTTGTTGCCTGCAAATGGATTATTTGTCCACGTAGAAACTGAAGATTCAATGAACACAAGTTTTTCCCTGTGGCAATTTTTGGTGTACTGAGCTTTTCTTTTCTAGATGTCCTGCACTCTCCAGTATTTTCTTTTCACCTCTCCAACCAATTTGCTTTCTTATGCATCATGTGAAAACTTTATCAAAAGGAGTCTATAATACAAAATCCAAAGTTATCATACTCTAGGCTTAGCCAGTAGCAAATAAATATGTATGCATTCTTTAGCATGTGCTTACAACATCATTTAGTTCAGGTTTCTCTTATTAAAGTACCTATGCATCCAAAGCAATAATTGCATGAAGGAGTAGATCCAGTTATTTTCACCGTTGCATTAGCCAGTAAGCCATGGGGTTTTATGCCATACCTGTGGAAAGTTGTACGGAAAACCAAGCCAAATGTTATAGCACAGGGGGTCAAGCAGTGTCCAGTACTCACATGGCATTGTTCCTTTTGTCTGTCTTCTGGATAGTTACTTTGTTTCTGGAGTTTTGGAAGCGACGGCAGGCTGAACTGGAGTATGAATGGGACACAGTTGAGTACTTAGAGCAAGAAGAACAAGTTCGCCCAGAATATGAAGCTCGGTGCACTCATGTAGTAATGAATGAAATCACACAGGTAAGAAAGATTCCCGTAACTGTTGATGGCTACTGCAACAGATATGTTGCTAGAGGACACTAGGAAAATGGCAAATCTGGACTGGAGGTGTATAAATCAGCAGTGTTTCAAGGAGCTGGCCTGGAAATAGTGAGTTTATAAAGTACAGATGCATGGAAGGGAATTTACACCTAGCTGTAGGCATCTTAAGGTAGGAGCTTGAGGAGCTTTGAGGAGCTTGCACTGCTTAGGTTCCTGTGTCATAAATAAACAGAAGCAAGCATCACCCCCAGCTTAGGAGACTAAGTCTACCTTATTAAATTCCCCAAGAAATGCTTCAGTGTCATTGCCAGAGGCCAAGATCATAGAGAATTTGCTATCTTTGCCTAAGACTGCATCAGGAAAAAAGGGTGAAGTAGAGGGAAAGATGTTACACTATATATTATTCCAAGACAGGGGGTTTTAATCTAAGATGTTTCTGTTTGAACCATCTATAAATAGGTATTGTTGCTAAGTGCATGTGGATGCAATTATGATTAATAACAGCAAACTCACAGGGACAAGGGTAATCCTCATTTTAATGAAATAGGATTCATATTTATGAGGATCTTAGTTCAGATCTCTATTTGTTATACATTTTGAGTAGCTTTAGCTTTTGTAGCTCACTTCAGCTCAGCTTCACTTTTTATTATTCTCTGTCAATATATCACTCTAGCATTTATCTGAGCATTTGCATTGCTTTCACATTCCATCCACGTCATACTAATGTTTACTAGAGGGCACTTGAAAAGTTCCAAAATTAACTGCCATAGTTGAAACTATTCTATATATATATTCTTTTAATATCTTGTACTACAAAAAAAAATTGTTCTGTTTAAAAGCTTATAATCCTTCAGTGTATAAAGTCATAGTTGGAAAGTCCTTTTCAGACAGTTCAAAGAGTGAAGAATATGCTAAAACATAATGATTTTGATCCTCAGAGATCCTATACTCAGTGAATTTTCACACCACTCTTTTGGGCAGACATTTCCTTGGGAAAGCTATTCCATTGTTCCTATGGGATAAATTGAGAACTGCAGAGATCAGGGACCAGAATTTTAGCACCTGCTAGTTTTAGCCAATGAGGTTTGAAAGGTAATGGTCTTAGATATTGGATCAGCGAAGGAGGATGTGTCTGTTCAAAAGGACTATGCGCCCTGTCATAGCTGAAGTCAATAAGAACTGAGGACACTCCGCCTCTATGGAAGTCATTTATATCTTAGAATGGGCAGCAAAAAAGAACCCCCACAAAAGATACCTGTAATCAGGCAAGACTTTTGAAATCATGAATAAATGTGAGTTTCCAGGATAACAAAGCAGGAAAGGAAACAAAACCAGGGACTTCCTTCCCTTTTTCTGTCATTATTGTAGTAAAGGGTTAGATTGAAGCATGCAAAAAAAAGTTAAAAAAAATAAAAAAGAAAGATTGAGTGCATCCTTGATCTGTTTCTTAATCTTTTACAGCAAGAAGAACACGTGCCATACACTGCCTGTGGGAAGTGCATGCGGATGACTTTCTGTACGAGTGCTGTCTTCTTCTGGGTAAAGTTCTTTTAATCAGTTCTTCTCTTTTAATTTAGACACCTCTCTAGCAAGTGTCTAAAAAAAAAACAGATCCTGAACCGAAAGAAAGGTAACAATGGACCAGATTCAGCTGGATTGCCATCTGATTCATTAACCAAGCCAAATAGGTATAGACCCACATGAAGAAGATAGCTGTAGTCACCAAACACTCATTAGCACAGAGTCAGTAGAAAATGCACTTCAAAATATCCTGCAGCTGTACCTTGTGAGTTACGCTTGCAAATGTGGTCCACTGATATTTCCTTCATTATTTTAAGACAAATGTTTCTGTTTTTGTGGGGGAGTACGGGAAAGACTTTGGTTTATATGCCCTCCTCCTTGCCAGTTTCTATCTTGCTTGTTCTAGCCATTTGCTTCAATATCATGTCTCACAGTCCTGGACCTCTTTCAGGTTTTTTGTTTCACTTCACAGAGCAAATCTGGGTGCTCTCTAATCTTCCAGAGCTCCTGCTTTAATTACAACTAAAACTTCAAAGCAGTCCAGTCACCCATGAAACAATATATAACATGGTGATCATGCCCAGAGAGGTCACTTTGAAAAACTCCGTGTTATAGCATGCTTCGTGTCCTCCTTGCCTGTAGCACAAACAGCAGCTGGAAAAGATCTTGTCCTAGATGACAAGAGACAGATAGGATATAGAGTGGTGGCTGGCAGCCAGGGGAGCCTCAGCGTTAACACGTCTGTAACACAAAGGAAAGAATACTGTTGGATTTAAATAGGCAGGACCTCAGATTGAGGGGAAGAGATTTAGCCTGGGTTTGTCATTTGTGCTACTTCACTCATTACATGCAGGGTAAGGGGAGGCAGGTGGATTCATAGCAGTTTGCAGAGACAGTGAAAAAAATATTCACAGCTCTGTGGACCTGAATCTGAATAGTAGCTAGAGAAGTAACAAGAAATAAAAGCAGGAAGAGAAGCAGAAAGAGAGGAGATGGCAAGCAAGATGGGGTGTGTGGATCATTATTACAACTCCTGCAGACCACACTACTTGCCCTAATATTTGTCTGTTCCTTTGGAGGTTCTGTAATCTGTAATATCATGCGGAAGGAAGGAAGGAACAGCCCCCTCTATAATCAGTGCAGACTTGGTAGTACATTTGCCATCCTATGCCAATTGCCCAATGTCAAAAGAGGGAAATTTCTTCCATCACATGCCTTGATGCGTAAGATTTGATTACACATCTCATTATCTTCGCTTACATCAGTACAAACCTTGTTATATAGACATAAACCAGAGCATCTATTTTCTTTGCTGCACATTGACTACAGTGCATAAAAAAAAGGCTTCTTCCATGGATTCTATATTTAGTGCTTTCTACCATATTTGATCATCCTCTGGCAATGGAATGACAGGCACATAGTTGGTTTTCTTTTGCCTACTGTAAAAAGTCGTTTCAAATTCCCTTTTTCCTAAAGCCAATGGTTTAACATTAACATCTTTCTTGCATTTCCTTGGCAGATTCTTTTGATTATTGCTTCAGTTATTGGAATCATTGTCTATAGGCTCTCGGTTTTCCTGGCATTTTCTGCAACGTTGTCACAGCACATTAGTGGAACAGACGCAATCCGCAAGTACCTGACTCCACAGACAGCCACTTCAGTAACTGCTTCACTCATCAGCTTTGTAGTCATTATGGTTCTCAACATTGTCTATGAAAAAGTGGCAATCCTGATTACTGACTTCGGTATGCTACTGCTGTTCCTCAGATAGAAACTTGGGGTAAAATAACAACAAAAATAGCATTTATATGTATAATAAGAATTCAGTAGATGAACACCTATGCCACATGTGTCAGGATCTTCCAATCCTGAAATCACACGATACCATCTAGAAATGTACAGATTTTCTCAATAACATAGGAATATGGTAATGAGCTCTTTGCCTGAAAGTCCTTGTATAGGCAGCATGAAAGATCAATTGTTTACAGTATTGTGCTTGTGAAACAGACAAAGCAAGGAAAATTACTGTAATAACCAAGCTTTATGAAAACAGATCAGTAACGCATAACACATTCAATTATATTAGCTTTTGTTTATGGGGAAAATAGCTATTTTCTTGTGAATAAATGAAATAAAGTCACTGTTCCAAAGCTAGACACCATTCCCATGTCATTAAATAGATAAACAGTCACAAATATTATTATTCTTTATATCCAGGCTATCAACATTAAAGTAGCTATGTGGAGTAGTGCAGCATTTTAATATAGTTTCATTTAATACTGTTTCATCAGTTCAGAATGTTACATTTGCATCTTTCCTGAGTGTGCTGGATTTGGGTGGGTTGTTTCCCTGAGTTATCAGCGTTTCTCCTTGTTCTTTTTCTCTACTGTCAGGGAACAAGTTCTTTCCTTATTACAACCCATATAGTTTTAGAATTAACATAATGGTTACAGTATACTTGGGGATTATGTACAATCTAATTTATAATGCTCTCAGTCATATTAAGGAATATAGGGCATATGCATCTCCAGCTGAGGCTCTAAGGCAGTTTGTAGGTTACTTGTAGGTTGGGTTTTGATTTTATTTTATTTTATCATTTTTAATTGCAGAGCTTCCAAGGACACAAACTGATTATGAAAACAGTCTGACCACAAAGATGTTCTTGTTTCAATTTGTCAACTACTATTCTTCATGCTTCTACATAGCCTTCTTTAAGGGCAAATTTGTAGGTCACCCTGGAAATCCAGTTTATTGGCTAGGAAAGTATCGCAATGAAGAGGTAAGAGTGTATGATAGTGTTTGTTTTTAAACAGCAGGAGCCATTAGTCCAGGCATTCTGCTGCAGTTAGGATTGTATAACATACTTGTACGTTATTTAACACGAGAGTTCAAAAAGAGACTGCCTCCTAAACCAATTGCCTCCTTCGTTATCTCTAACATTAAAAGAACGTGAAGGAGACCAGTTGGGCTGAGAAATATATTGCATGTACCCAGACAAACTCATTTTCCCATGGTTCAACAATCTGTGAACTGGCTCACAGAAAGAGAACATCAGCAGAAGCATTCCTGTTCTGCTGGATGACCCTCACCTGGTGACAACACAGTACAGATCTGCATGACTTCACTGGTATTTCACTCTTTCACTAGTGACCCATCAACCTGTCATATGTGACCATATGTGGACTAGAATTGGCTTTTGCATACCTTCCTGGAAAGGTTTGCCTAAATAGTCTTCTTGTATTGCTTTAAGAAATGTTACCATAATAAACCATGAATGCACTATTTCAAATGCTTCATTCATGCCTGAAAAGTTACTCAGCTTCATAAATGTCTCATGTCTCTCCCAACCTTCAGTGTGATCCAGGTGGATGTCTCCTTGAGCTCACAACTCAGCTTGCCATCATAGTAGGAGGTAAAGCAATCTGGAACAACATTCAAGAAGTGCTTCTTCCGTAAGTTCACACTATTAAGTAATCTGCTCTTTCATATTTGAAAGATAATGGTTTTGCTTGGTGTGTTCAGTCATTTGGTCACTAAATTTGATAGGTGTGTATTGTATTCTAAATGAATAAGCCTAGTCTTTTGGGGCCTTTTTAGACAGTATGTGTATTTTTGGTATAGTAGCTCTGAGTTCCTGTCTCTATCATTCTGGCTCATCAGAGATGCTTTCCTCCTTTGCAAGTCGGTCTCAGTGTGTTTCAGGTTTGGTATTTAAAACTGAGGTAGTAGAAGCTCTGAAAAGATTAAAGATTATTGTTTAATGTTGAGTGGAATTACACATTGTTATACATTGGGCTTTTAGAAGTCATGCA
Source organism: Neopsephotus bourkii (assembly GCF_033783945.1). Lineage (NCBI taxonomy): Eukaryota > Metazoa > Chordata > Aves > Psittaciformes > Psittacidae > Neopsephotus > Neopsephotus bourkii. The sequence goes on from NW_026901542.1 coordinate 3,169,462, forward strand.
TAAGTTACTAATTTAACTCATTTAGTTTTGCAGTTATATTTGACATTCATAGTGCCTATATGCTCTCTTTCAGCGAGGCAGGTCTCTGGAAGGTCATGTTTTAATGTAAACAGTAAGCAAAGTGCTAACCAGAAATGCCTTCCCTTTAATTTAGGTTAAGATGCTATCCAGGACTAATTTCCTTCTCCTAGAACTTATATTATGCTGATCAGTGGCTGTTAATGTTGCTTGGAGTAGGGAACTCCCAGTTTGCTCACACCCTCCTGAATGCCATAAACACCAGCCCACAGCATTCTATTCCCTTTGACTGTGGTTCTTCCAAACCCACAGACTGTGCTCCTTTGCTGCATAGTGACCCCACTTCAAAGTGTGCCGTAAAGACTGTTAGGGTTGAAGCTAAGGTGCTTTGCTGACGTACGGTTCCTCCAACCCCAATGCTTCATATATGCTGCTGCTTGCAAAATGGACCTTTAGACCCATCCTTCTTTTCAACATCTTTTGCCTCAGGAACAGTCCCTATACTGAGCATGCTTGCAGGTGTCAGCTGCAGCCACAGACAAGAGACTCTCCTTCTGTGTACAGGAAATAACTTTACCTGACGAGAAATTTTAATTCACTTCCTAGGGTAACATTTAGATGTTGAAATGCTGAGTATCACATCTAGATCTGATTCTTCTCATGCTGCATCTCTGCAAGTATAAAGAGAACTGTTTTGGGCTTTTCTCTGTTGATAGACATTTGCTCCCACCCCTTTTTTTTAGTATGGCTATTTGGCTGCTGAAAATAGCTACAGCCAGTTTATCAGTTTTCTTAAATTCTCATACAAGCCTTTCAGATGGGAAGATCAGACTCACCCCAATCCCTGGGAAGGTGAAGGAGCAGCTAGTCCTGGACACCATTTCCAGGCATATGAAGGACACGGAAGTCATTAGCAGTCAGAAGTCATGGGTGACCAACCTGCTAACTTTCTGTGATGAAATGACTGGCTCACTAGATGAAGGGAGAGCAGTGGATATTGTTTATATGGTCTTCAGTAAAGCCATTAGCACTTTCTTCCATAAAAGCCTCATAGAGAAGATAATGAAGTATGGACTGCATGAGCAGAGAGTGAGGTGGACTAAACACTGGCTGAATGGCCTGGCCCAGAAGGTGATCATCCGTGGCATGGAGTCTAGTTGGAGGATAGTCATTAGAGGTGTAATCCATGGATCACTATTGGGTCCTGCCCTGTTTAACATCTTCTTTAATGATCTGGATGAGGGGACGACAGAAAAGGACTGGGGGTCCTGGTGGGCACCAAACTGATCACAAGCCAGCAATGTGTCTTTATGGCAAAAAAGTTAATGGTATCTTCAGTGTTGCCAGCAGGTTGAGGGAAGTATACTCAGCACTGGGGAGCCCACACTTGGGGTGATGGGCTCAGTCCTGAGTCCCCCAGTACAGGAAAGACAGGGACACACTGAAGAAAGTCCAGCAAGGAGGCGCATGCTCACTGGAGCACCTACGAGTAGAGGCTGAGAGAGCTGGGACTGTTCAGCCTGGAGAAGAGAAGGCTCAGGGAGGTCCCGTCAGTGTGCACAAATGCCTGAAAGTAAAGAAGAGAGGGACAGACTAATCTCAGTGACCAATGCCCAGTGAAAGGACCAAAGGCAATGGGCACAAACTGAAAGACAGGAGGTTCCCTCTGAATATCAGAAAACACGTCTTAACTGTGAGGGGACTGAGCACTGCCACAGTTTGGCCAGGGAGGTTGTGGAGTCTCCATCACTGGTGATATTAAAAAGGCACCTTAACAAGGTCCTGGGCAACCAGCTCTGGGTGGCCCTGCCTGTGCAAGGAGGGGTTGGACCAGATGCCCTGCAGAAGACACTTTCAAGTTCAACCATTCTGTGACTCTGAGAATTTTGTGATCAGAAGGAATTCATCTGTCTAACCACAGGCCTACATTTAACTTGACTGTTTGATACCTTGAATTTCATATGGTCATTCACCTGCACGACGTATAAGCCATGATGATTCTGATATATTGCCCTTTTACATTTATTTATCGTTGTAAATAACTGCTTTCAGGATAAGGCAATGGAAGATTATACTCATGATTGAAGGGCTTTCAGTAATTCAAGAACAGAACTGAATCCACTGTTCAAAGCTATAACAGCACAAATGTCAATTTTTTCCATTTACTGAACTTTTTTAGGTTATTTTACCAATGTTAGTGGTCTTTTTCTCCCTGGCTGATAGTTGGGTGAAGAATCTAATCGGAAGATACTGTGCAGCTGCTAGATCAGAAAAAGTCATTCCACGCTGGGAACACGACTACCACCTGCAGCCCATTGGAAAACTTGGACTGTTTTATGAGTATCTTGAAATGGGTAAGTAGCAGTTTAGTTCAGATTCACTACCACTGCTGGGCACAAACATACTTCAAAGAGAATCTTCATACAAGCAATGCTTAATAAATGCATAGAATAGAATCATAGAATAGTTAAGGTTGGAAAGGACCTTAAGATCATCTGGTTCCAACTCCCCTGCCACGGGCAGGCAGAAATGCCTCATGCATAGGCAGAGGAAACATAAATGTTTTCCCAGATAAATTTTGGTGGGCCATTAAAGGTAGTTTTTCAAGTTTTTATTAAACAGCTAAGCCTTAACCCAATTTACAATTAGGAAACAACTCACCATTGTACAAGGAGGAATATTGCTGCTTATTTGCCCCATCCTCTGAGGAATGCATTCGGAAGGCAGATTACTGCCATGTTTGGGTGTTGTATGCAGAGCTGTGTGTCAGACTGCTCTGCCTGGGGTCTGCAGTCACCAGCACTTGTCACTGGTCTCTTGGGAGCTGGCAGATCTCTGGTTTGTTGCCACCATCTCCTCTGTGACAGCACTGCCAGCGTGTTTGTTGCAGAACCTGGACACCAATAAGATGATTGTTAGTTCAGGTTTTCCAGCATAGCACTGAGACAGTCATTAGATTTCCAGGTCTTTGTGATGAAGACATAAGAAAGAAATGGATGTTTAAATACCCAGAATAGTTCCTCTTGATGTGTTGTGACTCGTAACGTTTTCCTGTCCTCTTCACCTAGCAGGTTTTTCAGTATTGTTGTGCTTTTATATTGTCATACAGAAGATTCACTAGGAACCAAGCTACTCTTTATTGTATCTCTCTCTCCCACATGCATACATACATGCTCAAACTTGCTTATCTCCACTAAGTGAAAGCCTCACTGATGTATGTAACCTCTCCCTTTGACAGTTATACAGTTTGGCTTTGTCACTCTGTTTGTGGCATCGTTCCCCCTGGCTCCTCTTCTGGCCCTTATTAACAACATGTTGGAAATCCGGTTGGATGCATGGAAGCTGACAACCCAGTTCAGGCGCATGGTTCCACAGAAGGCGCAAGATATCGGTGCCTGGCAGCCTATCATGCAAGGGATAGCCATTCTGGCTGTGGTCACCAACGTAAGTACAGTACCAACAATTGCAAAAGGCAAAATGTCTTCATTGCAGGTGTTACATCCAAATGTGGGAATGCCACATGTGGCAATGTAGCTCTTAAATGACCCTAAATGAATTATGAGCATCAGTGTCTTAAGACTTCAGCCCCCGGGAAATAGTGACTTTCCAGATGTTTTGGAAACAAAATGTGAGTACTGTCTATAATATTATATCCAAAGAAAAGAAATTTTATTTAGAGTTGCTAAAGTCTTCAGAAAAATCTGTTACATATGAAGACTGCAGACCATCTTTCCTAAAACTGTAGTGCGTAGTGTGAAGATCTTTTTGGACAGCCTACTGCTAAATGCGTGAGGTTTGAAAAACAACAGGTTGCAGTTTAGCTAAGTTATAATTGATTGTTGTTTCTAATTGTTACAATTCTCATGGTCAATGCCTTCATATTTGAATTTGGCTTTAAGCAATTTTTCACTTAAAAACAGAAATTCAGCTTCTTTCTTGTATACTTAAATATACAATGTGGGTTCAAAATTGCAGCACTAACATTTTCAGGTCAGAATGAAGAGAATTTGAAAACTAATGTTTTTCAGTTGGATTTAAGATTAGTTTTAAAAGTTTCTTTAAAATATTTAGAATTTTATTTTTTATGTCTTAACAATGACATTCAGACCTTTCAAATTTCCCATACGTTGAATTTACCAAGATCTTATCCATGGGCTGCATTGTGGAGAGAAAAATAATCCATAGGATTTTACCACTGTGCATTATTTGATTGCTTATTCATAAGCAGTAGCTAATACATACTGTCTTTCAAAAGATTCTCACTGTCTTTCAAAAGATTCTCACTGCTGGCCATTCTAAAAGAGCAGTGACCACTGGTTACCCCTGCAGGGACAGTAACACCACAGACTGGCAATGGTTAATAGCCTTTTTCAACAAGATCACTGTTTTCTGTTAACAATGAGATTAGGGCTTCCTTCGGACACACCTAGATTGTCACTTCCTCCAGGTCCTCGTCCTTGCAGTAACAGTACCTTACTGTAGTCAGTGGGAACTTTTGGAGAAAGTAGTTGAGTCTGAAGACAAGCGTTCATCTTATCCCAAGTTTTCAAGGGAAGTTCACCCTGTTTGGAGAATGGTGGTCTTTGGGAAAGGAAGATGGAGCTGAGCACTGTACTGTAGATATTAACTCAATAGTTAGGGAACTTATTTCAAGTGAAAGAGTAATTCATATTTCAGTAAGGGCATGAACTTATATTCCTGTATCTCAGGCACCTTCTATGGTTGTTAGGTTCTTGGCTAGTCTTGTGTCTCAATCCCAAGGGTTCTGCTTTACGGAGGTCATATAGGGATAGGTATGTGCACCTCCTTTTTCCTACACCCAGATGAGTGTCCCTGCACATTCCTCTCCCTTCCCCTTCTTCGCTTTAAAAAGTTTGTTTTGCCCTGGAAAGATGAGGCTACGTTTGAAGAATGGACAGATGAGCTTCCATGACCTGACTGTCTATTGGGTTATCATCTTCTCAGTAGCTGGTTTTCATTATTCTGGGGGATTGGGGTGCTGCCATATAGAAACAGGAGTCCAGGGTGGATGTCAGTGATTAGGAAAATTTTCCGTCAGCCTCAGCTACCAGATGTACTTTCAGGTGTTTGAAGGTCTCCCCAAATAGTCATTATTCATGTGCAGAACTTTATTTTGCCCTGTAGCAATTCAAGAGGTATAGCAAACATAGGTAGGATGTAGAGAGGAGACTCAGGAGGGCATAAAGGCAGAGAATTAAGCACAGAGAAATGCCAGAAGAAAAAAACAGGACCTGAGGATGAAAAATTTACAAGAGAATCTGGGAGGCAGACAACAACCTGGAGCATATGCTCCATCAGTTTCACACTGCTCTGCAGCGGCAAGGCGAACATAAATCCAGCTGTTCCACAGACATGTGAACATCCAGGGCCTGGTAGTAAATCCAGTGTTAAAATTATATAAAATAACGTTGCAACTTTGGTAACACGTGTTCAGATCATCAGAAACGTCAGGTGGAACCAGGGGTTCTTCTGGGGCTCTTTTGGTTTACTGCTTGTGCAAAAACCATTGTTAATGATAACTGTCCTAGCAAACGATGCAAATCCCAGCAGATTCCCATGCAAATTCACAGATGCAGCACTGCTTCTTCTAGCATAGCTAGAAGTAGAGGCAATATGGGTGCATCAGTAACCTATTTTGAACTGTGCTGCTAGAAAGCTTACAAAATAAAAGGCAAAAAAAGTTCCTGGTGCCCTGAAAGAAAAACAAAGATGTTGTGCCATTGGATAACTTAGATGTCTTTCCTAGACAATCCAGTTGGATGTTGTAATACCACCATGAAATAAGAAGCTTCATATATATCTTAAAATTACTTTAACATATTGTTATGAGTACCTTAGACATTGCCTTTGTGATGCTCAGGATAATGTTAAAGTGGCTTTGGTGACCTCGTGGTGACTCAGACATGTCTACACTCAGACATGCCTAGGCTTCTGTCAGGAATGTACTCATGCCGTGCTTTCTGCAGACGAATGACCCAGCCGTAGGTGTTTATCACTACCCAGTCATGGCCCACCTGAGGCTAATCTGAGCTTTGCAACATTTTTCTCTCCAAATTCCTCCTTACGTGCTATACCCTCAAGGCATCACTAAAAACATGGAGTCCTCAATGTGCAAAAGTGTATTTACAGCTTGGTTTTACTCTCTGTCCTCCTTGGCAGGCGCTCAGCCCCAGTGTTCACATGACTCTTAACTGCAGGCATGCTTCTTTCAGAGTCATCCTTTTTGGAGGTGTCAGATGCTAGGTATAGCCAATGTCAGTGTGAATGCAGTGCATGTGCCACTGGCTTCAGTGGGCTGATGGCATGCAAGGGGCACAGCACCACTGACTGTCATGCTCAAAAGACCCTGCTGCAGCAGTTGTAAGGAGCTCAAAAAGATCTGTACTTCTTGCTGATGAAGTGAGGGCTATAAAGCAAATGCTAGAAGCAGTTTTCTTCTTTCAAGTATGTTTTTTTCTTGTTTGACATCTAGTATCTACTATAGTTCACCAGTCTTTACCATCCCTGCCTTGATTTTTCCTTCACAGAAACTGTTTCCTCTTTTCTATGTGACTTGTTACAGCTGATTAGAATTCAGGTAGTGTATCATTTTTTGCCCCATACATTACCTTTCCAACACCCGCTAGTACTGTGCAAGCAACTTTTGCACAAAACTATCGGTTTTGAGGCTTGCTGCTCAGTCACCGGACTTGGTATTGCATGATACCAAAGCATCTGTTGTTGATTTGAAGACTGATTTTAATTAGTTACGGTATAAATGGAAAACTGTGTGCAGTAACGCTTGGGAAGCAGAGAATGTGCTATTTGTTTGTAGCTCTCCAGTGCAATACTCTGAAATGCAGCCCATAATTCAGGAGGAAAAATTCTTTTCCTTTGAGAGGACGCTGTACGATTAGCTTTCATATTTCTGTCCTTGCAGCTCTCTGGAGCACATCTGGAGATCATTCTGGGAGAGGGAGGGGAGTGAGACAGGGTTCAGATTTAGGATGATGAGAGACCTAGGGCCCTGCAAGAAAAACCAGTAATAGCAAATATTAAGTTGAGTAAAAACCATATTTCAGCATCTTTCTAAATGATACAAAGCAGCAGCATCAAACCTCTTTGATCCAAAAAGAGAAGGGATTTTTTTTGCCTTACTGTTCATTTGCTACTAGTTCATTTATGGTCTGACTGGATGAGCTAATGAACAGAAAGAAATTATGTTTAAATAAAACTTTTTATGCTTGTAATTCAGTTAAAAACAGAGTAATTTAGGTGTGAGGTCGTCTCCCTGCAACTGCAAGACACAGTAATATATATTCCTCGTCAGCCAAAAACACCTCCTCTGCATGTAAATATAAACAACACGTAATTTTCACTTCACAGTGGCATGTAATGCTTAAAAACAGTTTTTGAGAGTTCATGCCAACTACATTTGATTTAAGCCAGAGTAAAGCACAGAAAAACCTCTTACCCTTGAAAATTTTAAATGAGTTTATTTTAGTCTTAGGACACCTCTCTTTTCTTTCTCATCATCCAAATTAACTTCTTCTCCACTGAACTGAGTTATAACGATATGCTGGAGAAGCAGATACAGAGCTTGGACAGAATCACAGTATGGTTGGTGTTGGAATGGACCTCTGAGGATCACCCAGTCCAACCCCTTGCCAAGGCATGGCCACCTAGAGCAGGTTACACAGGAATGTGTCCAGGTGGGTTCTGAATGCCTCCAGAGAAGGAGACTCCACAACCTCCCTGGGCAGCCTGTTCCAGTGCTCTGCCCCTCTCAATGTAAAGAAGAACATGAAGGTTTTCCTCATACTCAGGTGCAATTTCCTGTTCTCCAGGTTGTTCCTATTGCCCCTAACCCTGGGCATCACTGAAAAGAGTCTGGCCCCACCTCACTGTCCACTCATCTAATCCACACTTTTTGACCACTTTGATGACCATGGTCTCAAAGTATTGTTTCTGCAACTTTTATCTTAACAAGAGTTTAGCTTCTCAGGTACTGCAAAGTAAGCTAATTCAAAATGCAAGACATTAAGATAGCATTCATCATTTGGCAGTGGTGCTACCTGAGGTGGGGTGGATCTTGCACCTTTTTCCACTCCCTGCCCTTTCCTTTCCCCGTGCCTTCCCCTTGTTGTTGTCTCTTGTGTTGTGCTGGTACTAGCCACTTGACAGGCATTAACCAGCTCTTATGCTACTGTTATCACTTAGCTTGTTCCCTTCCTCTGTCTCATGCCTGTCCAATGGCTTTTTTCTGCACATTTTAGGCATCTCTACCTAAGCCTCCCCCCAGCCCCAATCCTACTATAACCCTGCTTCACACCTGTCTCTTCCACGTCTTTGCCCTGGTTCTTCCCATCCATGTTGTTAGATGGTTTTGACATTTTAATGGGCTAAAGGCTTCTCTTTCAGCCCTGGAGTGCAGCTTCACACTCCTCCCTAGGTGCTGGGCACCCAGATGTTGGTATGAGTTGGCTGGGCAGCCTCTTGCTAGGCACTCAGCTGCAGATCTTGCCAGTGGAAAGTCTTTCTCACAGGGAAACCTTTTGAATTTGCAGTAGCAGAGGAGGAGATTGGATTAAACATAGCTAACCTGTCCTCCAGAATAGGATGTTTTGGGAAGTTCATGAGTTTAGAAAAGGCTTCCCACAACAAACCCACGGATCCAATTTCCTACCCAGTTTGTGACCAGCAGGCTGAGTAGGACAGGGACTTTCCTGGGAACAAGATAAAAACAAATGGTCACGTCATATGTAAAACAGCACTGTGCAGCTGCCACTAAAGAAAAAATTAGCTTGGCATCAACGGCACTTTCCACATGTAGTGACATTGAAACTTATGAGGCAACAACTGCCAAGATGAATTGGGCTGGCTAGCACGTCAGAAAGAGTGGGATGTTACTAGGGTCAAAGGTGGATCAGCTATATATATAATTTATTTAATTCCTTCACTCCGACCTCAGGGTTCCTGGTGAAATTGATTTTGTATTACTGAAGGACTCTTCCTTTGTTTCCATGAGTTTCATCAGGAAGGATTTCTTTAAGCATCTCACAAGCACATCTGATAGCGAGCATGTTGGCTGGAGGTTACCTTAGAGTAGTTTAAGGTGAGTTTGGCTGCTGAACTCCACTGCATGATCGTGAGGAAAAATTGGATTGCAGTATAACTTTTCTAAGGCATCCAGCAGAGCTAGTATAATCTAAGAACTGTACAGAGTGCACATTCCAGAAACAGAGTGTTTTATGCCCATGAGTAACTGTGTGCTCATTTACGGAGGGAGCCACTAACTGGAAAAGTATGTATTTAATGTTAAGTCTTATTTCTTAAACACTGCTCTGCTTTTTTGTCTTCTTCTTTTCTGAAATGCAGGCTATGATCATTGCTTTTACGTCTGATATGATTCCTCGCCTGGTTTATTACTGGTCCTTTTCAGTCCCTCCTTATGGGAGTCACAGCAGTCACACTATGAAAGGGTATATAAACAGTACACTTTCTGTCTTCAATATATCAGACTTCAAGAATGCAAGCAAGCCATTTTCCCCGTGGTTTGTAAACCAAACATGCAGGCAAGTGTCAAATAACCATTCTTTTCCAATAACAAAAATAAATATAATTGTTTAATATCTAAATCATCTAGTTCTGTTAACGATATCTGGTGAGAAATGTTAAAACACAGTAAAAGCCAGCATATTCTGAATGGAAGAAATGACTGAAAGTATTCACCCATAAGTTTGCACTACTCAGAAAATTCTGATTTTTATTTTGGCTTTCTCATAACTGGTAGTCTTAAAAAAAACAAAAACGGCACTTTAAAAGTTTTCTAATGATTTCTTAATATAGTGCCAAAAAAATGACGTTTCAGCCAAATATAACTTATTCTGCAGATAGGATTTTACCCATTACTGTAGTTACGTGCAACTGTTCCTGGATGCGTTAAGCAGGGACATGTCTTGCTCCATCCTCTGGCCACAGTGTCTTACTGCAGTGATTCCTGAAAATGGCTCTGACATTCCTACATTGCTTTCAGATACCGGGATCTCCGCTACCCTCCTGGTCACCAGCACCAGTATGAGCATAACATATACTACTGGCATGTCATTGCAGCCAAGCTGGCATTCGTCATTGTTATGGAGGTAAGAGTATGAGATTTTGAGATTTACTTACTTACCTGAACTTCTCTTCCGTCCATGAAGAAAATCCTTCAAAGACATTCTGGCCCAGGCACGGCTGTCAGAGCTGGTGATAAGTGCTAACATGGGCAAGAGCTTGGGAGATGTAAATTAAGTGTAGCACCATTAGAAAAAGAGGTCTGTGAAGTCATTAGCTCAGCTGAGGATTGCCCCACATGTTTGCAGGTTCTTTCCTCAAGAGCTGTTACATTATTTTTAGCATCAGAAATAGAAGGGACAGTTACACCAAAAATATTTTCACATATACTTAGACATGTTTGTGCACAGCCTCATGAATGCATCTACATAACACATATTCACTAGCAGAGTGAAACTGATAAAGATGGTCAGTGCAAGAGGTGAGTCTCAAGGTGAGCCTCAAGGTGAGCATCAAAAAGTAATTGCTCATTCCTCTGGAGCTACATCTGGGTTTAAGAAAGATGGGAGTCAGTCCGAGATGAAGGGAGGGGAATATAGGGCCTGATCTAGGGACTACCAACATCATCAGAAACATGCAACTGGTTAGATCAGAATTCTTGCGGCAGAGAAAAGTCCATTGCCCAGAATCATTTGGACAAGCCTAAAACAATTAGAAAAGAAATTGTAACCAGTATTACCATGGAGGGGAGAAGCACTGGGTACCATGGTTCCCCCAAAGCAGGCAGAGAAGTCCTTGTTAAAATCAGGGTTAGAAAATCAGAAATTCTTGTTTATCAGGCAGTTATTCTATTCATTAGTCATATCTGCTTTTTAAGACACTGTTTCACTGTGATAGATACTGGTACAGAACCAGATTAGAGTCTTAAGATATAAAGTTATGTTATAATAATAATAATAATAATAATAATAATAATGTCTTGTTCAGCCTGACTGACGTTTTTTCATTTTCACCTTTCTCAGCATGTCATATACTTTGTGAAGTTCATTATTTCATACTTAATTCCGGATGTATCGCAAAAGACCAAGAGCCAGGTCAAACGAGAGAAGTACCTAACACAGAAACTCTTGCATGAGAGCGATCTCAAAATTGTGAAGAAAACCATGGGCAAAATAGCCGACAAAATTATCCAAGGAGTTGACAGCACTTTCCGACCTAAAGCTGACTAAGTACTTTTTTATATGGAATAACAGTATTTAGCCAACTAATACCTGTCCAGGTATTGCCAATAGCTAACCAAACACTTTGGATTAATTCCCTTTACTAAGCATTGTTTCTTGCAGCTGTTATCTCCTCATTTACCTCTTGCCCTTGGACAAAAGCAACCACTGCAACTCAGATAAGAGCTATCAATTTTTTAAACAGCTTTAGTAGGACATACATACTTTTTTAACATGTGAAGATAAAAATTATCTATCATATCACGACGATGAACATTAATTCTGAAATACATAGAGTGCTTTCCACTTTAGGCAAGAGCTATTAGATCTCTTCTTTTGACTTGAATAAAACCTTAAGAACACGAAGGATTTGCTGTAAGAATAACATCATGCCTTTTGAAAGAGTTGTGACTGCTTGCTTGCTAATGCAGACCCCAACTATAAAATGAAGAGAAAAAGACAAAACATGAAGGAAAAAGAAGGAAAATACAGCTCAAAATCATGTTGTTAAGCCATTGAAATTGACATATTAAGCACTGTTGTGTGCTACACTGAATTCGCTATGCATACTGAGACTTAAATGGATAACAAGATATTTCAATTAATCATGGACTTGGATCACAAGAAGCAGCAGGACTGTAAGCCCATCCTGTTCATCAATCTCTCTGTAAACAGGAGAATTGTCCTTAAAATCAATGCACACAAACTGACTTTACAGCACTCCAAGTGAGTACAAAACTCAGGCATTTTATCTTTCCTTAGTCAATGTACTTTCATTAGTTCACTTGCCCATTCTGCTCTCAATGACCACAGACTTGAAGGTATCCTTACCTGTAACAGTAATGGGTGTTAAACTCCTAACAGTAATGAGTGTTAAAAGTCTTTTCACGTAGTAAATCAATATTTGTGGAGGGCTGTCTTTTGTGTTTGTCCCACACTGTGCCTTTCCCTGAGATTTTGACACAGGAAGAATGTGCAGCTGGACTTGTTGGGATACAACATTGCATGATAAAGTGAATTCTGACAAGACCATGAGTCTATTGAAACTCAGGATTGGAATGAACCGTTTAATATGCCTTAACCATGTTATGAAGCTTTAAATAACTAGGAAGGAAGTTAGAGGTGTGGATGCAAGTGCTAGAGCCATCAATCATCTTCAAATTAGGCTGCAGATCTGCTTGGTTATATTGGCTCCAGTTGCAAACTGGGAGATAGGGAATTATAGATTAGGCATGTATGTAGAGCTCTGCTTTGTGTCTGCACCAGTGATATTCCAGGTTATCATTTGCTTTCTCGTTTAACAGCTTTAGTGGACCAATTTCGGAAATCCTGAAAGTCAGAATCTTGTTAAAAAAGCAAAACTGTGCCCGTACTCTGTAAACCAGGTGATTATTGTTGCATTTGTAATTTTGTACTCTTCTTAAATGTAATAGATATGCAGAAATTTTAGTCAGATTATTCATATAGCTTTTTATATGTTAAGAAGTTCATTTGCAGAAACTAAGTAGCATTTATAAGCATTTTTGTTCCATTAATAATGAGAAGGAATCATACATCTGAATTTTGTAGCAGAGCTTCCAGGTACTGACTGCTGTGTACCTCGAGCATATCCTTTGAATCAGAATAATTTAGGTTGGAAAAGAACTTTAAGATCATCAGTTCCAACCATTAACTATCACTGCCAAGTCCACCACTACACCATGTCCCTAGGCACCACATCCACAGGTCTTTTAAATACCTCCAAGAATGGTGACTCGGGCATTTCCCTGGGCAGCATGTTCCAGCGATTGACAACCCTTTCAGTGAAGAAATTTTTCTAATATCCAATCTAAACCTCCCGTTGTGCAATTTGAAGCTGTTTCCTCTTGTCCCATCACTTGTGACTTGGAAGAAGAGACCAACACCCACCTTAGCACAACTTCCCGTCACGTAGTTGTAGCCAAGGACAAGGTCTCCCCTGAGCATCTTTTTGTTCAGGCTGAAAAACCCCAATTCCTTCAGCTGCTCCTCATAAAACTTTTGCTCTAGGCCCTTCACCAGCTTCCTTGCTCTTCTTTGGACACTCCAGCACCTCAATAGCTCTCCTGTAGTGAGGGACCCAAAACTGAAGTACAGCCTCATCAGTGCTGAGTACAGGGGGAGAATCACTTCTCTAGTCCTGCTTCCCACTCTATTTCTGATACAAGCCAAGATGTTATTGACTTTCTTGGCCACCTGGGCACACTGCTGGCTCATGTTCAGCCGGCTGTTGCACAATACACTTCCCACCATCAACAGCATTTAACTCCATTCACCACCACTCTTTGGACCTTGCCATCCAGCAATATTTTACTCAGCAGAGTACACCCGTCCAAGCCATGAGCAGCCAGTTTCTCCAGGAGAATTCTGTGGGAAATGGTGTCAAAGTCTTTACTGAAATCTAGGTATGTGGGTCACCTTGTCACAGGAGATCATGTTAGTCAAGCAGGACCTGCCGTTCATACACCCATGCTGACTGGGCCTGATCACCTGGGTGTCTTGTACCTGCTGGGTGATAGCACTCAAGATGATCTGTCCCATAACCTCCTCCAGCACCAATGTCCCCAGATCCTCCGTTCAGCCCTGAAGACATCCGTATAGTCCTCCTGATCAGTCTGCACCTCCTTCCAAAAGTCATAAACTCCTTTTTGTCCTGAGTGCCAGCCAAAGCTCTCTGTTCAGCCAGGCCAGTCTTCATCCCTGCCAGCCCATCTCAGGACATGGGGATGGGCTGCTCCTGTGCCTTGAAGATTTCCTTCTTGCAGAATGTCCAGCCTTCCTGGACTCCTGTGCCCTTCAGGCCCCCTTCCAAGGGGCTCTATCAACCAGGCTCCTAAACAGGCCAAGGAAGTCTGGAAGACCTCTCGAAGTCTGAGGAACCTGAATCCCCTCCTTGCTTCTCTGGCAACATTTAAACCAGAAGAGGTAGCACATGAGGGCGTCCTTTCAGCAGCCATGATACACAAACTTTCACTCAGCAAGACTGTGCATGATTACGTGGAAGAATATGAGAGGAAAGCTTGGTTCAAAATCAGGGAAAGATGAAGGAAACTCACATAGGTTCCAGAGAACCACTTGCATTTCTGACACTGAAGGACTGAAGCTTACTTATTATAATGCCCAGAAAACTTTGTGTAGGTACCAGCTGAAGACGAAAAAGATGAAGGACAGAAAAATAAGATAGACCATCACAATAAAGGGCAGTCAACTAGAGCAGCAATGGGACCAGTGCTTCTTTGCACAGGGGACTCTACCCTTTACAATTCATTTTGATTTTGTCGAAATCATGACAAGTCTTTAATTCACCAAGAAATTGGGCAGATGGACAAACACTCAGAGGTTTCTAAACAAGACAGCATTTCTTGTCAAAATACTTCTTCTCAACACTGGTTTGACCTTTTCCCGATCACAGGAGGTTGGGGTTGGAAGGGACCTTGGAGGTCATCTGGTCCAGTCTCCCTGCTCAAGCAGGGCCATGTAGAGCAGGCTACCCAGATGTCCATATGGCTTCTGAATATCTATCTCCAAGGATGAAAACTTCATAGCTTCCCTGGACAACCTGCTCAAGTCATCTTCACAGTGAAAAAGTGTTTCTTCATATTCAGAGGGAACGTTCTGTGTTTCATTTTGTGCACATTGCCTCTGGTCCCGTCGCTGCACAATATACCAAACTTCAGTTTAAAACAAACCTCTGTCAAAAAAAGCCTGTTTCATAATAAACTTTTAGTGAAGTACTCGGGGCTTCCATGGGCAAACTTGACTTGGAGCTTTGATTTTTATCTTTGAGCTGGTCCTCCACCATTTGCACTTGTGTTCAGCTGAGATACCATTTTCTTACCCCCATCAGTGATCACAACCCCAGTGTGCCTTAAATACCATTCCACGTATTGCTGCTTTTCAGGTATTTGCCGGACCAGGCAAGGAAGCATCCTGTGATAAAGGGGGAAAAAATGCACGACTATTTCAAGCAGTTATTAGTCTTAAGAAAGCATTAATTGCCCTCTTTGAGAGGTAAAGAGAGTGGGAAACAAATGCATTGAGTGCCTTGCCTGGGGTCACACTGTGAGCCTAATTTTCAGGACTGCCTGGTCTTCCACTCATTATTCCTGTGGCCTTTCTCACATTCCCTTCTTTTACACCAGTTGGGGCATTTCCTAAAGGGGGAGTTAGCTCTCAGTGTTTATATTGAGAGTTTATATCCCTGCCTTTAAAATCGAGATTAAAAACATGCTACATCAGCAAAGTGTGATCTATGACTTGGGCTCCTCCAGTTGTAAAATTGTAATCAGTTTTGGATGTGTTTCCACGTTACCATTTTTGTTCAAAGCAAGAGTGTGCTTTTGAAACTAGTCTTCCACTTGTCCCACTTTCTGGGCAGCGCTTCCCATCACAGACTGGGCACGAGGCACGTGGGCTGAATTGCTCTTGGTTCAAATTGAACCAGAATGCAGGTTGTAGATATGCACTTAGTGGTCTCTGACAGGTACTTAGTCTGGAGAGCTGAAACCAGAGCTAGGCTGAAGAGAGCGGTGAGTACTGCATGGGCATCACCTAGTCAACATCAACTTTTTTGCTCCAGTGATTCTGAAGCACCACGCTCCCTGCTAATGTAGCTGTAACATTTAATTTCAGAAGACATTATATCAGGAATTCAGTTCAGTGTGCCATATGCACGGTGTTATCCACAGCGCAGTTCTGAATGAGAGAAAGAAGAGGAAAACCAACAGAGTGCCTAATAATTGCATTTTAATAGTTTGATTTAAGCTGTGCAATTTCTGTAGCCGCTACCTCCAAATGCTGAAACGTGCTCTGCTTGTAGGCAGGGAGCTCTGCAGAGGCATCAGAACAAAATGCTGGGGCTGGGGGGCAGTTGCCACCATATGAGTATCTGTAACTTCATTTTTATTAGGCCAGGTCACTTTAACAATATTGAAAGATCTGCTTGAAGGGAAAATTAACATTTGTTTTACACTATGAATCAATTTTACTCTTTTTTTTACACTTGACATGTAGGCCAGACTCTCACTTTGTACAGATGTGTTGACATCAGGGTGAATTTTGACCAGTGACCATTTGATTGCCTTAATACGCACCATAAACTGCAGACCATTGCCACTAATGTACATTCTGTGTATGTTGATAAAATTCAGAATGTAAAAAGGTATTTTTTGTATTTTTTCTAAGAATGTTTGCTGTTAGTTCCTCAATATTAAAATTTCTTTATATTTATTGTCATTAAATAAAGTCTATTTTAAAATAGCAATACATCTGATGTTGATTAGCATTGTTTTCTATGAACAATACTCCCAAATGCTACATTTAACTTATTACAATATCATCCCTGTCTAATTTCCATATTCCTCCTGTTTTTCAATCTTTTTCCATTAAACTGTTACTAGTACTGAAATTTATCTCCTGTTTTTTCTGCATCATGTAGATGGAAGTCATTCCTTTCAACACCAAGTCAATGACAAGGACCATTATGTTCTCATACAAATAAACAGTTTAGGTCTTTATACCCTTTTACTCCTGTCATGATAAACCCTGTGTTACGTTTCAGAGTCATCATTTATTTCTTCATCTGGATTGAGTCTGTGATGCTCCCACCTCCAGGCATTCCACACTGTTTCTCTCCCTGCCAGCCAGCCAGCCACCTGCTTCTGCTCTGACTCTTCCTCTACTACAAGGAAATCCTTTCCTAAGACTTATAGAACAGGAAGGTTAGAATGTAATTTTAAACAGAGACCTTCTTTGCACTGAGTGTGTTGGTTTTATTTCCCATAGGGATTTCCAAGGTCTGCTTTCAGTAGCTTTATGATAGCTGTGGAAGCAGAGGTACTACCACTTTCAACCTGTTTTCTGCTGACTAAGGGCGACGTGTCATACAGATGCCAGTACCAAAGCTGTTCTGCAGCTCTTGCATTGATTTGTCAGAGCGAGAACAAAAGAAACTTTGTGATGAAGCATAATAAGGGCTATTTTCCTGCAAGCAGGATATAGTATCATCATAGTCCAAATACAATCTAATCTGGTTATTCCAAGCAGTCCTAGCACAGAGTATGGAAGTGCACATGTGAACGTGTGTCCTTTACCCTTTTTCAAGCACACACACATGCACACACTGGTGGGTGTTGTGCCAGCTATAAGGAACATAACTCCCAGCTTGCCTCACACTGCAAGATGCTCTTTTCCAGTTAAGAAAAGAAAGTCTCCAATCCCGCTGTATCAAGATCTGTTATTATTCTCTATAAATATGTAGGCTAAACTGAAGAGAAAGAAAAAAGAAGAATACAGACCACCAAGAAAATCCCACTGCATTCCATGCTTCAGGAAGCACAGGCCAGGACACCAAAAAGCCACATCTGGCGTATAAAGAGAGAGTTTACGGGGAAAACCAAAAAGAAACTAACATTCTTGAACTGTGCAACTTGAGGGAAATTACAGCCAAACCCAAAGCATTAACACACAGTATCAGGGATTATTATTTTAATAGATATTCATGTAGCATCCATGTAAGCCTCTCGCATCATTTCTCAGCTTCTGGGTGGATGTCACACAACAAGTGGCTAAATAAGCTGTACTGGGAGCTGCAGACACCTGCAGCTATCACCTTACCTCCCCATTCTCTGGGATCCCTTTCGGTCTCCTGTTACAGCTGCATTGTGCTCATTCACGCAGTCACTTTCTAAACTGGTCTGGCTGCTCGCAGTGAGCAGAATCCCGTGTAAGCCTCTGTGGTAAGGACACAGGATCTGTGGCAGGATCTTCTCTTGCTCGAGCCTGGCAGGCTGGTGGAAATAGTGACCAATACCCATACCTGGTCATTCAGCCCTGAACACCCATCCCCTCCAGCAAGGGTTGATTATGGTTGGGGTTAGTCACGTGGGCTTTACAGAGCTGAGAGCATCCCAGGTACCAAGAGGTGAGCCAGGGGTTAAGGTTACTTGTCCTGTGAAAATACTTTGGTGTCCTTGCCAGCATAAGCAGGGGGGCTCTGCCTCTTCCCAGCACTCAGGGCTGCCTTGTGCCAACCCCTCTGTTTGTGCAGCTGTGTGCTGGGCAGAGCAGTGCGGCTGTGCTGGCACAGGTGCCTGTGCTCCCTAATGTAGAATCAGCTAGGTTGGAAAAGACCTTTAAGCTCATCAAATCCAGCCATTACCCCAGGACTGCCAAGTCCACCACTAAACCGTGTCACTGAAAGCACCATCTACATCATTTAACACTTCCAGTCAGTGATTCCACCACTTCCCTGGGCAGCCTGTTCCAATGCCTAACCACTGCATGCGTGTCTATGGTGGCATGGCCAGCCCAGCAGGTCGTGCAGGCTGGGAAGTGAGGAACGGGGTAGTGGGACAGTGGGAGAGGCAGCCCAGCAGCTGGGCATCCTCTGGCCCAAGAAACCTACCAAAATGCAACCAAATGTGCTCCTCATACCATGATTATTTTAATGAGAGTTCAAGAGACTTCCCTGCCTGTTTGAGCTGGTTATCCAGCTGTAGGAGCAGGACTGTGCCTTTAAGATTCCCCTGCACAACTGTGAACAGGCAGGGCTGGTCTTGGCACCTGGTCCAGGTCCTCTGAATATCCCTATTCAGGGTAGCTATTGTGCCTTGAGCTCAGGCTTCACCTGAAGCCAAGTGAATTTTTCAAGCTCAGACATGCCCTCTGGGTCTTCATAACTTTATGCAGAAGATTATACAGACAGCTAGACTGTTTGTATACACATACATGACCTTAAGCTGCCATATAAGTGACCTTATACGCTGTCCTAAATACAGTCTTGCAAACAATGTGTCCTTGTTATTTCTGAGATTGCCAAACCATCACCTGGCCTCTGAAAACCCCAGGATGACCAGGGAGTTTAGGGATGGCAGCCTGCAGAAGCCTGCTGTGCTGCTGGAGACAGAGGTGACACTAGACAGGGGTATTTGCAATAGGTTTAGGCCAGAGGCAGAGGTCACGGGGCGAGGGCGACAGCAGCCCCATCCTCAGCCATGCAGCCTCCAGGTTACAACACTGACAGCTATGCCAAAGAAGAGCTGAAAAATTCTTGCCATATCTGCTGTTAATTAGTAACTGTTTAGTTAGATTTGGGGAAGGCAAAACCTGATCTGCCTCTTGCAGAGTACACTACTTCCATATTAACAATAGGTTACAGACCTGGTACAGCTTTTAAGGAGATGTTAAAGTGTATCTATTTTTTCCCCTCTTAAAAAGGTATATACAATAGGCACAATGCATATTCTATCACTGTGTTCACACACAACTACAAATAATAGAAAAAGACTGCATTTGTGCTCCTCATAACTTAAAGCATTAACTGGGAGGCATAAATACAAAACATAAGCTGAACTGATTTTCTTTCCTTGTCAGCCTGCTCCCATATTTTTTCTCCAGTGATTTGTAAGGGGAAAAAATGTCACCATCCCCCAAGAGGAGACATTAACAAATCCTTTCTTATCTTGCAGCTAAATAATGACATCTTATTGACAGTGCAACAGAACAAACAATGTCTTATTGAAAGCTCCAGTGCTGGAGGATTTGAGCTGTCCTCGGGACTTGAGACCAAGTAATGAAAACAGGTTTTGCTGCTAAATCAAAGACAATGACTGCTCTAGTTCTCCAATGGCCTTTAGCAGTCCCAGGCACACAGAAGGTGTGCAGAGCTCACCAAGGTATCACCTGTACTACAAACTCAATCAAGTTCATGGACCTCACTATAAGAAGGATACCCAAAGCCTCAAGCAGTTAAAGGATGAGCTATGGTACATATGGGAATAGTGCTGGAACCCTTTCTCACTGCTGTTCTTGACATATGCATGGACCTGCATTTCCAGGCCCATCCACTTCTTACAACCCATTTTAGCCTTATCAGAGTCAAAGGTAAGTATTTGTTGATTTCTGCACCTCATCAAATTAATTGAACCAGCTGTGGACATTTTTCATAAACAAACACCGGTTGATTTGGGTTTTGGTTTTCACATCTGTGTATGATCATCTTAAAATTATTAATGCGCCTCTGCTCTTTAGCTGGATTCTCCTTCTTTTAGGCTCCTCTCAGCATCCTGTGGGTAAGAGGAGATTTTTGCAAATCATGTGTCAATGAGGTCCATTGTATGCATACAGCTTTGTGCAGATGAAAAATCAGACAGAAAATGTAACTGTGCCTCTCAAATACATCCAGGCAAAGGGGAAACAGAAATGCGAGATATGTTGTAGAACTGCAGCCTACAGTTTCAACTAATCTAAGCCACCTCTGCCACACTTCATCCACCTCCCTGTGTCCCCAGGCAAGCTTTCCTGCCTGTTTCTCCTCTATTCGCGTTCTGTGTTCATTTGACATCCTAGAGAACCAGCTCAAGATGCAAAACTGGGAGAGACCTAAATAAAACCATACAAATACTGACCATTTTTCTGACAGTCTAGCGCACTGAACCAGCTCATTGAGGGGCCAGATGGACACAATTATGTGTCCATGCTGGTGCATGGAAAGAGCAGGGCACCATGTCACAGCACAGGAGGGTAGGACAGCAGGACCCACATGGATTGCTTTAAACTTTTATGGACCCACATCATGGCTGGGGAGGTGCAAGAGGCAGATGAGTGGGCCTAACATATTTCTGCTACCAAAGGTGCCCTCACTCCCCTTTTCCACCAACCTTCACTGTGCACTTCTGCATGGCATTCCTCAGCCTCTTTGTGAAGACAATTCACCAACCCAGCAGAAAATTGCCCCTGTTTTTACCTGTTGAGTTTTGCTCTGGGTCAGTGAGTCAAACCAGCTCGTTACAGATCCAGCTAGCACCAGAACCAGTGCAAGGGTGAGGGAGCACACAGTCGAAACCTGCCCTTTCAGAGGTGATGATGTATTAGATCGGGTGAGCTATCCTCAGCCTTGCATGGGGTGAACTGCATCTCTCACAGCTCCATTACTGCATGGAAAAGTAACTTGATTTGCAAATGCTTTTTTTCTCCTTATTTGTGCATTTACAAAGCCAATATATCACATTTGTAGAGCACATATATAATGGACTAAGACAGAATATGAACATACATTAAGAAAGTGCTCCATTTATCAGTATTAAATTTAACAGATCTTAGATTAAATACAACTTCTATTGTTGAGCAAACAAAGATTAATATTAAACCATGTCTGTGCTAGAGTAATGTGTGATGTCTTAACTTGTGAGTACGCATCTTCTAACTGCAGAGCTGAGGCTGGAAGGAAAGTGAGAGTGGCCTGGACCCAAACGAAGCTGAATATCCACCAAGGCTTGGCTGGGAGGATCCTGGAGGAGCTGTGAAGGAGCAAGGCTTGCTTTTTGAAGTGGCTTCTCAAAGAGATGCTAACAAAGCTGGCAAACAGCTGGCTCAGGAAGACCACTTCCATTTTCCAGGTACCTCTCCTCAATTAAAGCTGACTTCTGAGGAAAATAAAAACTTCTGAAATATTTAAACAGACTTTTTAAATAGAGAAAGAAAATTCTACAACAACCAGTCAGGACATTCTCAGTGGTTCTCCTCCCATATTTGCTACTATAGCTTCTACATGGCTGTTGGTTCTCTACGATGCTGTCCTGGGAGATCATTCCTGATTTAACGGGCAAGAGGTGAGCTGAGGATTCAGACAGTCAAGCCCAAAGAGACAATGTTCGGCATGGTGGATAATAGGCTCTCCTACTTTCCTCTTGTTCACCCAGAAATAACATATAAGCATGCCTCAGCCTTGACTCTGGGGTGGATTGCTTTCCCCACCTCCAGGTTCAGGACTGCTTGTTACGGGCACATGACCTAATAAACACACTCTGATTTGTCTTGCTTTTACAAATCTTAGAAATCCCTGATTCACCCACTCTGAAATCCCCAAATGAGTCACATTTGTGCAAAAATTCCCAAATCCTTGCTTTCTCCTGTTGTTTCTGATTTTCACTTGGTCTTGCAAAGAAAGAAGACTGACTATACTCACACTTTGTAGCTTATGATCAAAATGGCACCAGGGCAGTTCTTCTCTGTCTTGCTCATAAGAACACAGCAGCACCACGTCCAAGTCCAGCATCTCTCCCCAGTCATCCTCTGACGTAAGCCTAAACACTTAATACTCTTTATCTTACTATTCTTTTTTACTTTTATTTTTCCAATGTGACAGAAAAATCATCTCTTTAAATATAAACATCCTCTGTCTTTAAACACCAGCAGCCTCATCTGGCCTGTCTACAAATAAGATGTTATGAGGGTGGCTTACTTTCATTTCACAAATGACCATCATAGCTCCAGAAGCATGAAAATCCCACAAATTAAAGTGTTGCTCTTTGCATTGATTTCATTTATTCCTGTTGTGTGCCCTTAAGTAGGATTCTGACTTGAAAGGTCAGGGTATCTTGCAGATAACATTTTTGATTGTCCAATCCTGGAAGGGTTAAATATTGCAATCACATCGTCTGAAAACATAATTTACTACTTCAAGAACCTTCATTGCTGAATTCATAGACTCCTTAAGTTCGCATTATCTAATGATTTATCTTCAGTCATACTTCTAATATGTGAACCAAAGTGTTACATTTGGTCACAGTTATAAAACTCACAGGTAAGTCTAATCAGATCTTTTCAGTGATTCCAGCTGCAGGAACATAAGATACATCACAGTTCTTCTTGATGCAGACAGCTGTTTGCACTCTACACTTTCAAAGCATCTTCTCAGTTGATGGCATGTTTCCATGAAGGACAAATTTCTCTGAAAGCCTCTGGAAATGAACCCCGCAAAAAGATCTGAAAAGCCATCTTTGGTCTGTTTTCCTCTTTGGATTTGACTGACACAAAGGTCAAGAAGGCTCATTTCCCTTTAGTCACGGTGAAACAGAACACTGGTGGATTTTTATCTTCATGAAATAAAAACTGCAGAGCAGATGATCACAAATATTAATGAGCTTCAGATATATTGAAGAAACAAATGAAGTACCAAATGGATTCATTTCTAAAATTCGGGCAAGTAAAGAAACACGAGAAAGGACACCAGTGATACGATGAACAGTCCTATGCCTTGCCGCTCTCTAGAGGATCCCATCTCTAAGGTGACACACAAATACATAGTTCAGGATTTACTTTCTTTTTCTTTTACTTTTTAGTGTAAAAATTATATTAATGAATATCTCAAGTAATGGCTGAGAATGCAAACTGTACTTTTAGGCTGGTGCTGATCTTGGTGCGTGTACAAGCCCTGATGCCACCCTAGCATCTCTCCCTGGGCAAGGGGACATGGCTGGGGTCAGAGCATTCCTCCAGCCTGGTGGATGGCACCATCACTTACAAGCACAGTAAGAGAAATGGGCAGTGAGGGCTGAGGGAAAGGCAAGTCACAAAGCCAAGTTTCACCTAAATCAGCATGATAATCACACTTCTTTGCAGAACACTGTCCTGAACAGAGGTTGCTCTTAGCCTGATCCTTAATAAAGAGGATAATAGCTCATGAGAACAGCAGACACAGGAGGTGTTTCTAGTCAGCTTTTGTTCTTGTACTTGGCCAGTTTGTGTGCAGCCTAAGGGTATAAATAGAGGAACTATAGGGGGATTAACAGACTTTCTTTCCAGCACAACTCACGTGCCAAAGCGATGACTCTATTAGCATTGTTTTCTCTGAAAGGTTTGTTTCAATCAGAAGCACAAAGGCACCAACCTCTTTCCTGAGGCCCCTTTTCTCCCCTGAAGAGGAGCAAGACTTAATTATGGATCTAAATACTTTGGCACTTCTTCCATCTGGAACAACCCAACCAAATTTTCCACTTCCCATTTGCAGACCATCATCAGGGACAAAGTATCTATGGGGATTTTACACCCCTACATGCGCCATATCAGCAGTCACTTTTTAGCATTTATTTGACGAATAGGCTGTTAGTGATGACTCTGGCATTTCACTTACCTGTGGGAAGGAGACAGCATGTAAAACACCTCCTGTGTACTGTCACCCCAACAGAACATGATAGAGGTTGGGGTAAACAGGGATTTAAAGGGTAAGCCTCACTTCTCCAAGTCTTAGGGCTTTGGAGCATAGGCATCTCTATCTATGCAAGCCACCCTAGAATCCTGTTGTAATTAACAGAGAAAATCTGGCACTTTTCAGGTGTGACCCTTCTGATCCATTTTGATCGACACTGGGATATGGTAAATCACCTGGAGGTAAATGAGAATTGGCTCAGCTGTCTGCAGGTGACCAGGCAAGGATGTATTTCTGCTTCTGTTCTTTACCACACATGGACAATTTAATTTACTAAGCCCCCAGCTTCTCAGATTTTCTTTGTTAAGCACAATTTAATCTTTGTAAAGCTTTTTAAAAATGACGTATTCCCTTTTAAGGGATAGATATCACACAAACATAAATGTCATGGAGAACATGGAGAGGCACAACAGAAAGTGCAGTGAGTTCCCATAGGGTGAACAACATGACCACATCCATCACTAGAGGAGCAGCAGGACCTCGCTCTGCACTAGGCACTTTATAGGATCCACCACAGTGTTTGCACATGTGATTAAATCTGATCACAAGTTTAAACAAGTCTTTGGACAAACTCTAGGTTCCCAGCACACCAAGGACAGAGCCCTTGCAGTCCACAGCTAGCAGATGTACCGTTAAGCAACTTGAAAAACTGATCATTTTGATTTTGACCATCCATGTGGTGGGCAAGGTCTCTCTTGTGTACCATAATCAGCTTTATGATCCCATCTGATATGTACAGTGCTCAATTTAAGCAACTAGAAACAACAGTCTGCATGACAGGGTAATCATTCAGCTCGGGTGCCTCATGCAACGCTGGATGAAGGCAGAGAGCCACTAAACAGCTAAGTGTGAATTACTACACCATAACTCAAAGTCAGTGGTATCCTTTATTAATCATTCATAGAGCTGTGTATTATTAATATATGCAGAAACAGCTGCCTCTCTTTCTGGTGGAATTTGCTTTTGTGAACAATTTGGAGGAGACCAAGGAGATGAAGAAGCAGAAGCCTAGCAGAGCCTTCCCAAATGAGGAGGAGAGCTGTAGAAATAGGTAGGTAGATGGGTCTTTCCTTCATTAGGCTGTTTTTAAGCACACATGGACCAGACCCTTAGCTGGTATAAAAGAGTTTGCTCCCACTATTGCAGCCACATATATTGACACTTTTTGAAAATGTCTGGCACACAATTATTTAAGTATAAAGAAATAACCCCAACACACTTCAATTACAAGCCCCAAACATACATTGAGTGTGCAAGCACATCAAGTGGGATATGTGATGCACTGCAATAACAGTAAAACTTGAATGTTCCTCCTCAAGACGTGGTGCCAAAGTGCTTTTACTGCTGCATGATGAATACATTACAGAGATGAGGCTCTATTTATGTGTTTATTAAACAAATACTGGTTTCTTATTCACTAGTCCATGTCCTTTGCTTACCAACACGTTACAGTGGACTTCTTCCACATGAGGACTGAACCTCTGAACCATTCGGGAAGATTAGAAAGCACTCTTGGTTTTACAGAAATCAGCTTCTCCTATTTAAACACCTAATTTCATAGCAATTTTCATAGCAAGCATTTCCCACCACTTTTTCTTTTCAATCTGTTTATGGGTCTGCTGTCTGCAGCACCTTCCCATACAGCAGGACGAGCTTGTCTGATCTGCTAACATCTTTGGATCTATGAAAATGCAGCTGTAAGGAACTAATTAATGACCTCTTCCTTTAAATTTGAGTGAAAAAGACAAAAAAATATCTTTTTTTGCAAGAGCTGAATGGGAAATATTTTTTGTCCCCTGAGAGCTTCTAAGAGTCCAAACTGGTTTATATTCTACAACCCCAGGCAAACCCAAGACCTTGGGAAATTGTCCACAGACAGATTTATAAGCCTGGAAGAGGTGAGAGTAAAGCATTTTCACCTGGGATTTGAGTAAAGCAGACTGAGGTCCCTATGCTATGGTAGTATAAACTGATGTTGTTAGAAAAAACTCAGACAGTCCTTCCCACCTAGCTCTTATCCCAGCTACCATCCAGTACCTGTCAAGTTTGAAGCCAGAGAAGTCTGATGTGAGTCAAAGCCTTCAGCATCCCAGGGTGAGCCTGGACACTTACCCATGGCAGGAAGAGGAGAAATGTTCCTCCCTGCTTCTGCATTCCCTCCTCCGCCACCGTCTCCTCCTCTTTCCTCCCAGCTTGGACCAGAAACGCTGTACCTATGCCAAGATCCTCTCTGCAAGGACTTGTGTGTATTAACAGAAGAAAAAAATACATATTTCACATTAACAGATTCAATTCAAATTATTAGTGATGATAAAAAGAGTAAAAGATGTTCACTCCATAGAAAGTGTGTGAATGAGCAAAAATTTATGCGTGTAAATATATATATATGTTCATATTGATCTATAGATCTCATGGTGTAACAATTAACATAAATCTACAAATCCCTAAGACAGAAGTGTCGCTGCTAAAATACATCTAAGTCCATAACACAGAGCAGATAACAGAGGCCTACCTTCTCCTAGCTTTGTCATGACATTTCACTGAAATAAAATAATCCAGATTTTATGTGACCCTTTCCCGTTAGTGACATCAATATATACCTTGAGAGCAGTTATAGTCCAAAAGCTGACACTGGCTAGAACTGAAAACATTAGTTGTCAAACAGAGTTGATTTTAAGATTAATTTCGTTTTTAGGCTGATTTTTGGTGCTCTGTATGTGTCAAGAGCTGTGTTTGGTTTTTATCCTTCCTGGGAGGTTGCCTGGATGTGCCTTATATATATTTTTATAACTTGTAGAAGGGTGAAGAAAAGTTCCATCACTTTTTTGCATCAATCAGCAAAAAAGTTACTTGGATGTTAAGTGTTTTTTGAGATTCACGTTTGTAAACTGTTGGAGGAATTTTTAGTTAAGACACCTGAGTGCTTTGGGATCTGGATGTTAGGTATGTACCAAATGTGACTGAACAGTTTTTCAGGATTGTAAATTAGGAAAAAGCCCAATACACAAAGAATCTTGCATTTAAAAATAAACTAGTTGGATACTTACATCAGTTACAAAGGTATGCACTATTTTCTGATATACAGTTTACAGTTGATACTGATGTTTTAGCTTAGATATAAAATGAGATGCACGACACCGCATGGCATGAAGTGCTGATTTGCATTGCTTTTTAAAGACTGGGTTTATTTTAAAACCTGTTTTCAGCATCTAGTAAAACCCAACTCATTTTACTGATAGAAGCACAAGTATTTTCAGTTTTGGGAAACATCAGGTCGAAGCATGGTCCTCACACAGGGAACAGCAGCATGGGTGCCTGCAGAAGGAGCAGGCTGCCAGCTCCCACTACTCCTTCCAGCACACTATGGATGTGGTCTGGGGCCAGCACTAGCCACTAGCATTTTTAAATGAGGAAAAGCAGAAGGGAAGTGCTCCAGTGCCTGGATTTTCTTTCCATGAGTTACAGCCATCTGAAGTCAAGTTTTCAATTTAATTATTAGGGGTTTTTAACAAACTTAAAGTCCCATCCTTCGAATTCATCATTACCAGCTTATGGCCAGCACAGGTTCACGTACTTCTCCCAAGTAACAAATGATAGGACAAGAGGTAATGGCCTCAAGCTGCACCAGGGAGATTTAGATTGGATATTAGTAAAAATCTATTCACTGAAATGGTAGTCAGATATTGGAACAGGCTGCCCAAGGAACTGATGGAGTCACCATCCCTGGAAGTGTTCAAAAACAGTACAGACAAGGCCCTCAGTGATGTGGTTTAGTGGTGGACTTGGCAATTCTGGGGTAAAGGTTGGGCTTGATGATCTTAAAGGTCTTTTCCAACCTAGTTAATTCTATGATCCTGTATGTGGGATCAGAGCCACAGGACACAATGCTGTAAGTTGCCACTGTCCTTTCAAGCTCCCAGCCTGAGACAGAAACCCGCCATGGCACCCCATTTACTATGGCAGATGGTGGGAGCCCTGTCTCGTACCACCGCTGACATCCCTCACTTGGGTTTCCCTCATCTGTCTTATCTGCAGCACCCCTGAGCTGTTTCTGAAGGCTTCCCCAGTGCTGAGGGCTGTGTTTGCAAGCTGATTTTCTAACCATGCACTGTACTGCTAAGGGAACCAGCTCTCTGGGAAGTTTTTCAGTCATGCTAGATACAGATGACTGGAAACTTCTCAACACCACCTATTTCTCTTCAGGAAAAAATACCAATTCATCAAAAGGGAAACCCCAAGCAGAAATCTGTTGGTGGGAGCAGAGTGGAAGAAAAGAAAACCAACTTTTTTTCTCTTGAGAAGGTGGGATTTCTGCTGAAGTCCTAAGAGACAAACAGCCCCAGCCCTGCACCCAGCACCCTTAGCTGAGACAGCTCCACAGTGGGCAACATCACCTGGAAAAAGCAGCCTGAGGTTGAGTCCCCAAACCAGAATCCAACCGCAAAGCCTCACCTGAAGCCTTCACCAAGTCGTGCAGCGGCCCCACCACCTCATCCAGCCTGTGCTAGGATCTGAAACACCACCCCCAAAACTAGAAACAGGAGTAAAGAGTGGATAACCCACCCTATTTCCAAGGCTGGTATTGGGGTGGCTAAGAGCACATGTATTTGCTGCAGGCTGTGGTGGGGTGAAGCCAGCCTCTCCTCTGCCCTGGCACCTGACCCTGCTTACCAGGAGGCGTTTGGGGGGTTTGGTTGTGGAAAAGTCCCCTCCAGTGTCCAAGATACCATTTGCATGTAAGGCACAACACGTGTAGCACATGTGTCTCTCGTCAGTATTGTGGTGAATAAGAAGATTGTAAAGGGACTTACTCTAAGCTGTGTGACTCACCCAGAGCCAGGCACCACGTCTTTCTTTTTCCCAAACTCAAAACCAGGAGGTGATAAGAGACTTGGTTGCTTTTTCACACCTTTGTGATCTATTTCTTCAGAAACATCTCTCTAGGGCTAGTAAATGGTAATTTAATGGGCTGTTTCCTCCAATATCCACTATTTTACTGGCTAAATGCAACACGATTTACCGGTCTGAGGGATTAAAGGCGATTCCTCCTTGTGTGAGGTAAAGCCTGTAAATCACATACCACCCTGTTCATCATCTGAAGGTTCAGTATGGAGTTTCACTGAGCTTTCAAAAGAGAGGATGCACAGAAACAAGGCAGCAACTGAGTTATTTTTCTCTACTCATTTATCTGTCATGCTTCTGATTTTAGGTGCTTCCTTTTTAGTGAATTTAACCCCTCTCAGCTTTCAATCTTTTCCTCCTTTTAGCTCAAGTGAAACACAGCTTTAATAAAGCTCAGAATTACCTATACTGTCAACCATCAGCATGTCCCCAAATGACAAATTAGCAGTGCTAGTGATAGTGGGGTAGGTCCTGCTGGTAGCTGCAGCAGGGTATGTGAGGGAACCCCTTCTGCTGGAGTCCTCATCGCTGCTGTTAATAGTAAGCCCGATGGATCAACAAGCTCCAGAGCTGCCCATATACGCTTTCACAAAGGCAATAATGAAGTTATTAAGCAGCTTATTTCTGCCCTCTGGGATAGGAGCCTTTTTGATGTGACCTAACATAGGGTCTATTTCTAAAATGCAGCCTACATTAAATGTGGGCTGCAAACCAATGTTGTTAGTGAACATATTAAACAGTTATTAGCAACAGTCTTTCAGCTGAGCACTAAACTGTATGGAATGGAATAAAGATGAGGGCATTTCACAACTGAGGCAACACAAGTTACGTTATAAATTTCAATATGCTGCCATGCTACACGAGTTATGTTAAATTATTTTTCACATATTTGAACCTATCAGCTGTTTCCTCGCTCTTTAAACAGGACATTCTCCCATGCAAAATCATTAAAAGCCTATTAACATGAAAAGGAAAACAACTTTGAATGTTAATAAAATACAAATACAGTTTGTTGAACTTGTCTTCCCTCTTATTTTGGCCAGACACATTTGTAGAGAGTGGCTGGTATGGCAATAACCGTCCCTCCTCACAGGCAGCAATGCAGGGCTGTTTTCTAATGTCATTATAGAAATAATTTGCAGATATCTCCATAAATTAACCTTTGCATCCGTATTCTGAAGAGTGGCTCAGGAAAATCAGCACGAAATGACAGAAGTTTACCTAAAAAAGCACTGCAATTGTTGCATGAAACTATTATTTTTACAGCTGACTTTGCAAATGATCCGTCACCTTTTCACGTACATTACAACTGGAAACGAAACGACCAAAAACCAGCACAGGCAACATGATATCCGGGACCTAAATAAGCATTCCTACACTCAGTCACAAGAAAGCTCATCCTATGAGCTTTAGGTTACAGAAACCTGTTATTTCTGTCTGGGTGTTAGAAAGGCAATTCCTTTACATAGTCTTCTTTTCTACTGCTATTTTTGTCCACACATATACCCAATTTTCACATGCGCATCTCAAATCCACCCAACCCCCTATAAACTGAAACTGCCTAAATTCCTTAGATAAACTCACTTGGTCAGGTTAGTGTGTACAAAGGGCTCTGAGAACACAAAGAGGGGCAGTCACAGAGGGCTATCAGATAAAGCATCCCAGCTTCTACTTCATAGCTGCTATCCCTCTAACAAACTGTGCAAAACATTTCAAGTTAAACAACGTTAATTGGGTCAGAAAATGAGAAGAAAAATAGAACAGAAATGTAGCAAAATAATAAAGGGAATTTAAAAATGAAGAAAGGGAATGTGCCTGTGGAGTGCATCCCATCCAGCTCCAGCTGCTTTGATTTGGACTGGGGGGGTGCCCCAGTTTTTGCAGGGAGCTCACCTGCACCTCAGCCATCACTGGAGTCAAGCTCAAGCAGCTGGGGGAATCACTGCAGCTCAGTCTTTTGATATTAAAAGTAAAGACTCTCTGCAGGAGGGAAAAAGGGAGTCCTTTACACACCTACAACCTGTTCTTTTTGGGGGGAGGTTGTTGGTGCTGTGTTTGAAGTCACAAGCACTGTAAAGCTCTGTGTCTAGGGCTCGATGCTACACACTTAAGCTAAAAATAATTTTTAATCAGAGAAGGCAATATAACATCAGTTAGGCAGTGCAAAGGCCAGTCTGGTCGGGTTTTTTTCTTCCCATGAATGCTTACAGATTTGAGTTTGCTTTGAAAACTAAATGGTACTTCAAAACACAGGAGCTTTAAGAATAAAATACCCATTAGCAGCTGTTAACAAGAATGATCACTGTAAATCCCTGCATATTAAGACAAGAATAAACTCCCCGAATTCAAAGACTCTCGAAGGAAGAAAGAGGAGGGAAAGAAAAAGCCCCAGAGACTCAGAACCCCCACAGGAGCAGGCTGGGAGCAGGGACCCACTGCCATCTTCAGGGATCTGCTCCTGCAAGTGGGTCCTGATGCTCCGGCACCTGCCTTCGCTCTTCCCATCTCCCAAGTGACCCTTCCTGTTTCCCACATGATGGAGCTTCTCCCTGTGGGTGTTTGCTGGGCAGTAAGGGACCAGCCAGAGTACCCACCCCCCAGGCCCAAGAGATGCATTTTCACCATTTCTGGGGCTTGCCAGGTTACAAACCCCGGTGTGCTATGAACAAACCACCAAGGACATGAGTCCTCATCCCTGCTACTGCTGAAGCTGTGCAGCAAAGAATGAAAAATTCATGGAATAAAGTACACTGACATGAAATTGAATTTACTGAGGAAGTACAGCATTATCACTGGCTGCTTGAGGAACTCGTGTGAGTGAGTCCTCAGAGATTGCTACGATGGTTGTTTCCTATGAAATACAGGGGCACGAGGTGGCACGCTTTCAGGGCTTGGTCTCCTGATGTCACCGTCACCTCCAGAGTTACCAAAACCCAACTGAACATGGTAACTGATGACATGTTTCTGCTGCCAGTCTGCTGTAAATGTGTGAGAAACTGCGCTGGCTCTGACCCAGTTTCATCCCTCTGAGGGATACTGCTCTACCCGGTGAGCAGTGAGATGCTGCTTCCACGCTGACCATGGGGTGTGTACACACGCTAGGCTGACTCTCACGGCTCAGATGATGCAGGATAATGGCTTGACTCAGGCAGCTGACTCCCCAGTGTGGCTCAAGCCCCAGACACCTCAGCCTTGCCTTTCCCTGTGAAGCACGGTTGCCGCCTGTCTTTGTGCATCTGTCCTCTGGTGCAGGGAACCATGCATCCCACAGGATCAGCCAGGCATCTTCCCCTTGCTAGCACAGGCTTTCAGTAAGCAAGAGGCGATTAAGGGAAATGAACTTTTCTTTCAGCAGTGAAAGCAGTGGAAGGCAGTTCTCCTGTTTCCCAGGTGTGTGTTATAATCCTGTAGTGTGAAACAGGGTACTTCTAGTTGTAAAAGAGCCACTGAGTCCAACTTTCATTCTTGGAAAGCAAGAAGCACCAAGAGAGCAAGAGATTCTTAACCAGTTCATCACGTATCAAATTGCTCACCCTAATAAAAGCAACCTACTGTACAATATTGAAACACTGACACAAGAACAGTAGCCTAGGCCTCTGACAGCCCAGCTGAGTGCCCCAGACAGCAGGTACAGTCAGCCTGCTCTGGGCTGTGTGCACTCCTCTGAGACCAGTGCATGTTTTAAACATGGAGACTAGACTACTTTCATCGCACAATGCCATATAACGTACCTGCTTATCACAGTGGTTGTAGAAGACGGATGTATACAAAATTGTAAGTTATCTCAAGCTGAAATAAAACACATCCCCAAACCCTGAGCTCAGTGTCTTGCAACTAAAAGTAGTACCCAGTCATCACTCACTTCAGTTGCAATCAGCCAGTTCAGATCACCATCCCAGCAGATGACTATTCCTGGTTTTTGTCATGTTAGGTTTTTGCCTGCATTGCGAGTCACATCAGCTCAACAGAGCCCAAGTCAAACACCAGCAGTAGGCAAGAGGTGGATGTAGGAATGATGGGGTGTGGAGCACTCCCTCAGTGAAAGCAATGAGCTGCTAGAAAAGTTCAATATATGTTGTGTAGTTTTAGTCTATTTCCATTTATAGCTTCAAACTTTGATGACTTTGGTGTTACATTAGCCCCTAACTGATTCCAAAAGTTACTAGGTAGTCTTCTCAGCCATACGAATGAGATGTAACTAAGGATGGAGTTTGGAACAGCACAGGAGGACCTCTCTTAAAAGCACTAACTCCTCTCTATTTGCAAAACTTCTCTTCTGGACAACAAAAGGTTTTAGAGTCAAGGCTGGAGCTATTTCCCTATTGGGAAAGAAATTAATTGCTATGGATTCAGGGGGGCTGTACAGCCCTCATGCTGGCAGGTGCAGAACCAGGAGCACAGGAGCTGCAGCCATGGTCCATCCCACCCCATCCATCCCACCCAGTAGCAAAGAGATGGTCAGCATTAGATGTTGCATTAAGCAGAGGTGGCATAATGAATGTGCCATCTAAGGATTCCTCCTAAGCCCCATTTGCTGCATGGTGTTGTAAACATGATAACATACCTGTTAGCAGTAAGCAGGGGCAGATTTACAGCAACTGGCTGAGAGGGCAGTGGCTCTCTAACCACCACCTGTTGGGCACCCATCCTGGCTAACAGGATGGAGAAACCAGTGTGCACGGCTGCACCCAGCTTTTCCAGCAACCCTTATAGCCCAGGAAAGTCTTGGTACAAAGCACAAGCTCTTCAAACATTATTTATTGCCTGGTTCTGTAGATGTGTATTACGTGGAAAAGTATCTCCCTCTCCTCTGGCACGGAATATTCTCTGACTTTTTGTGAATACCCCTATTTTCGCAGGTGGGAAACAGGGACAACAGCTGCCCCTGCCCTGCTTTTCTATTCAGCCTTTATACCCCAAAAGGCAAAGAAGCACACAGCAGAGAGCTTGACTTTGCAGTCAGCTAGCAGGGAGAGGCAGGTAGCAGCAGCTTAATCTAAGTACATTGTCATGGACCTCTAAAGGTCCTTTAGCAGATCACAAGGGGGGTGCGGATGAGTCCTTCTAGACTATTTATTATTTTGCCTCCTTTTTTTATGTGTCCTTTTTATTTGTCTCATCTCTAAGGGAAACAACTCCAACCTTATCAGTCTCTCTTCAGATGAGTTTTCCTCTGCTCCAACGATGTTTGTCACCCTTCCCTGAACCCTTTTTAATTCTTTTGTTATTACTTTGAACAAAGATGGATAGAACAGCAGAAGCAGTTCTGCAGCCACATGACTTGCAAACTACAGAAACTCAGGTCAAGGCTAGGCTGAACCCTGGAGCAGCTCTAGCAGGGTCAGTGGAGGAACCTCAGGAATGAGCGTACTCCTCTTCAGTTAAGCTTCTTGCCAAATTCGCTTTCCTTAGTATCGCTTAGGCTGTGAAAATCAACTGTTGCTGACAACAACAGTGAGTGCAACTGAAGTCACATCAAACATATTTTAGCTGGAAATGTGGATACACACAAGCCATACTGAGAAGTTCAGTAAAATCATGCCTAAACCTGTCTGTACAGCGTTGCAACACCTGACCAGAGAAATGATCTGGCCACCTCAGACTCCTGTTCAGACCACTGCCAAAAGGAAGGGACAAGAAACACACTACCATTTAATTAGGGGCCTGCCTTTTGTTCACGTGCCTGTTGTCATATCGTGCTGTCTAACAGGGTTTAGATATTTTTATTCTCCATACAGAGACACTTCCTTGTTTTTATTTTCACTAAATCCTTCATTTTGATGCATCAATCAATACCATAAATTAATAATACAGCACTCAGGATGTGCTGCTTTTCACTTCCATTTCAAATTGCCTTGTTTTGGCATTATGCGCAAGAATAAATAGGAGACCTTGATTTTCTATTACATTTATTATTTTGTTCATCTTCCACTCCATATTGACTCTATTCATACATTTACTTTTTTATCTGCTTTCTGAATCAAGCAGCTGTGGTCTCTCTTTATACAGAAGTATTTCCAGGCTTTTAAAGGATGCCTGTTGGTGTGGCAAGAATCTGCTTTGTCCAACTACTCTGCAACCTAAAGGGAACCTGATGCAATACAACCAACCTCCCATTAAGTATAACAATGAGTTATCTCTGTGTAAGTTCTCAGGCTTTGCGGAGTTTCAATCAGGTGTACAAATTTGGACCAATATCTTGAGCGGTGCCATCCTTCCTGATCCCGTATAGTTTGACCTAATCCCATGGCAGCTGACAGAAGCTCTTCCAGCCCTTCGCAGGTCCTGGGGCTCTTTCATCCATCGCTTTAAGGGCACTGTTGGAAAAAAAGGAAGACGGAAGCACATTCAGATGAAATAAAATGAGGTGAGCGACACAACAGGGCAATGCTGGAACCACCACTGGTCAATCTCATAGCAACATCTTCACACTAGGCCTGAGAGATTTTCCTTCAGGCAGATGTGTTTCACATGCCAGTGGCTATAAATGCTTCCTGCATTAAGGATGCATAGTGCAATATAGTGATTTGTATTCTGAAGACATCTGTAAAGTCACAATTAAAAGTAACCGACAAAAGCCAAACCAGATGTCTAGTGATATGTGTGTTAGTACTGAGCTCAGACAGGTTTCCACAATCTTGAATTTTCTTGTCAAGAGCCAAACAAAAGCCAACGGTAGCCCGGTTTCGTGAAAGTGATGCAGGTTTTATGAACCCCTGGATACAGCCTACTCTGCAGATGCAACCACAGCCACTATGCAAGTGCTGCCCCCCTCTTACTTGCACCAGAGCTCTCACATCCTTCTGCACCATGGGGCTGGTCTGAGCTCAGCTAGAGAGCTGACCTCCTTCTCTATGCAGAGAGCAAAGGGCTACACAGACACTACCTGCCAGTTCCCAGCTGGACTCTGCTGAATAAGAGTGTCACAGATCTCTGTCATACCCAGGCAAAGGGATATTCATGAATTCTCACTTTAAATCTCATTCCATTTAAAAAACTGCTGTCCCCTTGAGAGGTTTTTTTTCAGTACTTGCAAACCTGCCAGGTTTTTTAACATATAAATAGGAACATTTAGTAAGAAAACAGGGACATGATTCTAACTCTATCGAAATACATGTGATAGAAAGAGCTTTTAGGAGAAAAAGAATTGAAAAGATTCACTGCTTTTAAAGAATGGTTAAAACCCATCTTTCATTAGAGAAACACCGAGGAGGAATGGCTTTGATCCCTCAATATTATCAGAGCAAAGGCAGTTAATACCTACTTCTAGAGTAGCAGCATTAGCTTTTGTACAGAATTCTTTAAATGACTTCCAGGGCCATTAAAGTCAATTGTAAAACACCACTGCGTTTACCTAACCAGAATTACCCCAGCAGATCAGTCCACAATAGGTTTTAGATGTCATAATATCAAGTGCTGCAATTATGAACTTCTGCTACTTTCGGCCAGCTTCATCCCACTAACTTTGGGAACCTCAGCCAAGAACAAAAATCTTGCTCAGCCCCTCTGAGGTCAATGGAGAACTCCAGGCAATAGTTTAGGCTGTTATGTGGGATGAATCCAAGATTTTGGACCCCCCAGAAATAACCAG
The DNA here is from genome assembly GCF_033783945.1 of Neopsephotus bourkii. Classification (NCBI taxonomy): domain Eukaryota; kingdom Metazoa; phylum Chordata; class Aves; order Psittaciformes; family Psittacidae; genus Neopsephotus; species Neopsephotus bourkii. Next base: position 3,206,255 of record NW_026901542.1, read on the forward strand.
CCTGGAGTACTTAGGTTCCCTGTTGAATAAATGGAGACATACATGGAATAGGATCTGGGAAAGCCATGAAAAGGAATGGGGAGCCCTCTCACTGAGCTGATACTAAGGGGATGGGGGTAAAAGCCTCTTCTCCCTCAGTCCCAGCAAGCTGCTGGTGCAGCCTTCTCACTTTCCTTGCTTTCTAGAAGCACCGAGGACATCCATACAGGTCTGTGGGAGCCTTGGCCACTCTGCTCAAAGCAATTTTAACCTAATCTTGTAGCCAACAGTATCTAACAGGATGGTGCTCTCCCAGTTTCTCCATAGTAAATTGTTCTAGTTTTTATCAAATGCTTATATGTCTGTTGTACTTGCAAGGCAGAAAGTTACTCTCTAATCTAGTGTTGTGGTTTAACCCCAGCTGGTAACTCAGCATCACACAGCTGCTTGCTCACTCCCCAGGGTGGGGAGGAGAATCAAAAGAACACAAACCGTACAGGTTGAACTAAGAGCAGTTTAATAACTAAAATAAAGTAAAATATAGTGATAATAGAAAGTACACCAATAATAATAATAATAATAATGACAAGAGGAAACAACAAGAGAAGAAAGGAAAGCTCAGAAAACTCAAGTGATGCACAATACAATTGCTCACCACTCACTGACTGATCCCCAGCCTGACCTGAGCTGTGATCTGCCCTCCCAGATAACTTCCTCCAGTTTATATACTGGGCATGATGTGTTGTGGCATGGAATACCCCTTTGGCTAGTTTATGTCAGGTGTGTGTCTCTGCTTCCTCCCGCCTTCTTGTTCCCCTCCTCACTGGCAGATCATGAAACTGAAACGTCCTTCATTGGGGTAATCATTACTTAGCAACAACTGAAAACATCGGTGTGTTGTCAGCATTGTTCTCAGACTGAAGCTGAAACAAAGCCCTGCACCAGATACTATGGAAGAGAAAAATAACTGTTACAGCTGAAACCAGGACATCTATTCACCTAGAGTATGAGTGGAAGGAGGACTGCATTCTGTTTGCTGCTGTCATGATGATCAGTTATTTTACAGGCAACATTGACTGGAGAAGAAAAAACTTGATCTGAAAGAAGAAACCATCATGTTTAGTGGATATCTGAAAACACCTAGTTACCCTCAGTAATGAGACAGGGCTGGTCATGTCCCTAAACTATCATCCAAGAATCTAAGGACTTTACTGGCGGAAACACTGGGGCCTAAAGACTTAAGATACTGACAGGGTCAGCTAGCACCAGACACAAGATTTTAAGTATGTAATTATGGATTGATATCCTCATACGCATGTATGATGTGCTGGAGATACTGCTGCTTCCAGCTTTCTTTACAATATGAATATTATGGGGAAGCCCAACAGCTGCAAAGAAAAAGGACACCCTGGGCTTATTTAGTCTGGTTCCCTCTCCCACATGTAGATGGAGGCATATATGTAGCACACTGCCATTAATAATTCAAATTATATAAATAATTAATTTTGAATGACACAAGGAATGAGTTGACCTGCTATCTACATACCACTCGCACTGGCATAGCATGATTGCCAAATAAGATAAATAAACGGGTTTTTACCTAGGGGTCTGAGATCTGGTTTAAAAACATAAATACCACTAGGAGACAAGAGTGTGCCATCTATGAGATTGCCACCCATGAGATTACCACCTAAGGTTGTGCGGAAGACTGAGAAGAGGCTAGATTAGATAATGAGGACCAAGGTCATCAGCTGCATTTCATGCATTTTCATGCATTTTTGTACTGGAAAAGAAGTCTTCTATTCATTTACATGTACTGTTTGTTGGGTTTTTTTCTGATTAGAGAGCATTACAAAATGCTTTTGTGCAATATATTCCGTATTTTATAAAGCTCTCATAGAAACTACACACACACTTAATATGTATATAAACATAATTTATAATAAGATAAATAATTCCTTAACTTCACAGTGGAAATTAAAATCATCTGGCTTTCAATAATGAAGAGGAGAATCAGATGCAGGTTAATGAGAAGATTTGTCTGATTAACCTTCTCCACAGTCAATGACTTCTAATGGTCCATCAGTCATCCATGCCTAAGTAGTGTTGCCAAATGAATTCAACCCATGCCCAAACATGTATTTATAGAAACAACCGTAGGTCACTAAATAAAACCTGGAACCACGAGTTAGTTATTGAACATCAGGCAAACCATGCCCAGAGCATTCAAACACCTAAAGCTGCACTCTGCATGACCGAATTATTAGACATTACAGTTTCACTGGTATTATACACCCATGTGAGAATTGAATCACATGAGAAAGAAGGGTCACGAGCAACAAGAAATCTCTGGTGATTCTGACTTGTTAATAGATATGATTCTGCATAGCAGTGACTGATAGACAATCGTGCTTAGCAATTGGAAAGTGACATTCTTGTGTTTAAAATTAGTTGTTGGTTTTAATCCAGTTAGCAGCAGTGAGAATGTAGCTGTATTATTAAACCCTCTTGTGCTCTGATGGATCAAGGGCTGGAGTTTGAGAAGCTGAAATAAGAAGGTAAGATAGACTTCATTCCTTCTGTTAACGCTTTGGTTTAATTGTCCCCATAGGACAATGTGGGGAAATTCCCTTTTCCCCTGCCTTTCCAGCATCTGTTACAAAGACAAATACAAGTCCTTTTTCTGAAGATACCAAGTAAATACCTGAAATGTCATGAACTCTTCTTTAAAAAATAAAAACAAAGCCAAAAACACAATGTGCAGGTGGAGCCCAGATGTTGTTCTACAGTGTTATCGGTATCCAAAAGGGTCATTTTGGGAAAAGACTTGTGAAACCATTTAGGATTTTTGTTGCCATGCTTGAGGACATAAATCAGGCACCAGCTGCCAGAAGTTAAGAACTGTCCCTGTGATTCAGTTACTACATAATATTTTCGTAGGATTTATTGAACCTTTCTTTGAAACATACGGTGTTGACCACCATGCAAGAAACAGTAATGGACTCATCAGACTAGTGCTATGAAGACAGGCTGAGAGAGTTGGGCTTGTTCAGCCTGGAGAAGAGAAGGCTCTGGGGGGACATTATCACAGCCTTTCTAAAGGGCACCTACAAGAAATCTGAAGAGAGACTTTTTACAAGGGCATGTAGGGACAGGACAAGGGGAATGCCTTTAAACTGATCGAGAAGAGATTTAGATCAAATATAAGGAATAAGTTCATTACTGTGAGGGTGGTGAGGCACTGGAACAGGTTACCCAGGGAAGCTGTGGATGTCCCATTCCTGGAAACGTTCAAGGCCAGGTTGGATGGGGCTTTGAGCAACCTGGTCTAGTGGAAGATGCTCCTGCATGTGGCAGGGGGGTTTGAACCAGATGATCTCTAAGGCCCTTTCCAACTCCAATCATTCTATGATTCTATGGTTCTATGGTTCTACAATAATTAATAAAGCAAGGACAATTCATTGGCTAACTTGATTGATTTTTTTCTCTTTATGAACTGCCACAGACTAAGGTCCAAACTTTCAAATATGACTATTATTCCAAATTAGTTGTGATTCCCACTATAAAAACCTCTTACATATGAAAGGGCTCATTAAGATAAAAAGTGTGGACTGCATAAGTAAGCTTTTCATTGTTCCAGGTTTCAGTCAGGCTCATATCTTCAAATAAATATCATAGAACAAACTGAAAACACTGAATATTCCAAATGAATATGAGATGAAAAACTTTTGAAACAAAGAACATAAACGATGCCTTTTGTGCACACTTGTGATGCAAAGTTGCAAGAGTTCAAGTGCTTATAAACCCAAACTGTACTGTGTGTTGAATTCCAAATGCCAGACATTCAAGCCTGAGACCATTTTTTTGCCAAATTCTATCTTTTCCACAAGCCTGGCCAAGGGACAGACCCTGCCTCTCACCCTGCATTACTGTGCTGTCTAAGAGCAAATTTTGGCTTCGGTGTCAGGGGTACACCCACCACTACTTGGCCCTACCATCTGTTCTGAGGGAAGCATCTAGCCAACAACTTGGCTCTTCGGCACCACTTTCTTAATTATGTTTTGCTAATTGTGTTATTGACCTTCCTCTGAGGAAGTTCCTCTCTTGTGAGACCAACATTAACTCAATTAATTTAAAAACGGAAGGTGTTTTTTCTTTTTTTAACGGAGCAGAGAGCATTCTAAAAATGGCATGGAAAGGAAGGGTACCACAGCACAAATGCCCCTGCTGCCTACATCTGGCCATCTCAGACTAATGGAAATTATTCTCTTTCTCGTTACCAAAAGTATAGATTGTGAGCAGAAATGGGCAAACTACCTGTCCTGGGTTCAGCAGTAGCAGTCATTTTTCTCCTCCTTAGTATCTGGTGCAGTGCTGTGGTTTTGACTTCCAGCCTGGGAACAGCGCTGATAACATCAATGGTTTTAGTTGCTGCTCAGTAATGTTTACTGTGACCAAGGACTTTCTGAGTCTCATGCTCTGCCAGGGAGGAGGGAAGCCGGGAGGAAGCAGAGACAGGACACCTGACCCAAACTAACCAAAGAGGTGTTCCATACCACAGCATGTCATGCCCAGGATGTAGAACTGATGGCAGTTACCCGGAAGGGGAGTTCACTGGCAAGGTCGGGCTGGGTATCGGTCGGCAGGTGTTGAGCGGTTGTATACTCTTCCCTTGGTATTTCCCTTATCATTATTATTATTGGTGGTAGCAGCAGTGATTTGTGTTATACCTTAGTTACTGGGCTGCTCTTATCTCAACCCGTGGCAGTTACATTCTTTTGATTCTCCTCCCCATCCCTCTGGGAGCAGGGGGTGGGAATAGGGGGTGGGAGTCAGAGCGAGACTGCATGGTTCTGAGTTATGGCTGGGTTTAAACTGTGACACTATCTCTTTGCCATAATAATAAGGAAATAATATGTGCCTAATGTAGGCCATTGCTTCACTTAATCCAACCTACTCTAAACAGGATATTGTTCTTTTACAATACAAAAAGTATTTGATTGAAACAAACAACACACAGGACAAATTTCTAGGGGCAAGTAAAGAATACATTCTGGTAAGCAAAAGGTAAAGTCATAAGGAGACAAGAAAAACATTTTGAGAGACAACTGGCTAAAGGAATCAAAAGAAGTAGTCAAACCTTTCTCAAACAGGCAGCCTGTCAGGTAGTCAATGAGGCCCACAGGTCTTCAAGAAAGGAATAGCAAAGTGGACTGTAGCCAGGTAAGAGCATCTCGTGAGATTCCCACTGCATCGGCTTTCCTGCTGACAACAAATAGGAGCAGCTCAAACGTAGTAGGGGAAGATTAATAAAATAGGTAGGTAGTAACAGATCAGCGTTACCATATGGTATGTACCCAGCTGTAAAAGCTCTGCTAACTTCAGTGCACAACCCACTACTTAAAGGGTACTAAAGCAATAAAAAAACAGATGTGAACATAGTTTTGGAAAAGAAAGTTAGAAAAGGTCCAGAGACCTACAGATTTATAAATCTGATTTGGGAACACTGACCTGGGAAACTTACAATAAGGCATAGAACTAAGACACAGGGCAAACGGGTACAACTGGGAAAAAATACTATGACTTTTGTAGGGAGAAAATCTTACCTCATAAATCCACTGAGCTCCTTGGGAAAAGTCAGTGAGAGCACAGACTGCAGTGGTGCTGTCGATGCAGCACGCTTGTGTTTCCAACAGGGTTTTGACAAGGTCCCTCCCGGGAGGTTTCTAAATAAATAAATAAAGCTCTTGTGGTCAGAAAGGGTAGGCACAAAAGGTCATTTTTTTTCTTCAAAAAAGAGAGATTTCCAGAGGAGTCTCAGCAGCATCTGTGAAGTTGTGAGCTCCATTTGCCCATAAATCATCTGAGAAAGGTGAATGGCAGCGTAGCAGGGTTTGTTGATGGTACAAAATAGGTTAGGGCAATATAAACTAAAGCTGACTGCATTGTGACAGAGACCAGTCGCAATATGACACACATGGGAGTCATCTTATCTAACCACCAACATCTAAAACATAGCTCTTAGAGAAATCAAGAGTCACCTGAGGCTCCTTTTGTACTCAGTGGAGAGAAACAGGCACTTTTAAGGCTCAATTCCCCTGGTCTGTCTGGGATACAGACATTAGAATCAGACAAATCACAACCCTGAAGATGCCTCTTTCTGCTGCCTGACTCAGATGCCATTCATCTACATTTAGTAGGATGAACATGCTCTGAGTATCCAGGCAGTAAAATAGCAGACAAAATTCAATGTCAATAAATGTGAAGTAATGAATATGGAGGGAAACAACTTTAACTAGACATATATAACTTAATGGATTTTAAATTGGCTATTACCTTTCAGGAAAGAGAACTAGGAGTCACTGCTGGTAGGTCTGTGGGAAGTTCTCAGTTCACTGTTAACACCAGTCGGAAAGACACACAGCTTTGTCAAGTGTCAGTGATCTGGAGACTCTAAGGGCATAATAACACAGGTACAATTTAGGACAGGTTAGACAGGATTTTTATTAACTGTGATTGGAGGGAGAGACTATTTGGACAGCATTGCCCCCTCTGCTCCCGAGTGCTCTGCCTAGTGACTGCAGAGACCTAGCCTATAGACTATGTCAGTATATAGGAAAGGAATAAAAGCCAAACCAGAAATGAAATGATGGCATTGTACAGATGGTGTGAATTTACCCATCTTATGGTTCTATAATGTGAAAAAATCATTGATGATACAGGTGTAGGAGAAAGACAAAGGGGGTGGTCCAAAGGTTGGGACACCTTCTGTATGGAGAGAAAATAAATCAGCAGGATTCATTATGTGGAAAAGAGACATTTAAGGTCAATAAAATCAGGATTGATGTGGAAAAGAAGCTTACTTATTCACCCTTTGTTGTAACTCTACCAACATAAATGGAAGGAAGAAAATTCTCAGAATGGGGTTGTCATCACAGGCATATTGACAACAGCATATTCTGAACCTAAACTAGCGAAAGCCCTGATGCACTGAAGTGCACTGCAGCCCGCTCCCAGGAGGTGGTGTGTGGGAAGGAGCAGCAGAAGGAAGATGTTCAGGGACAGCCTTTAGGGGAAACCATAGATGAGAGGACAAACAAAAAGCTAACAGAAGGCCCATCAGACCCCATGCAGCTGGAGAGGCATGGGACTGCCGAGAGAGGCTGTACAGAGTGAAGGGTTCAGAGAGCTGGGAGAAACATAGAGATTGGAAAAACCCTGTGCATAATGAAAGATAAGGCAAACAAGCGTGGTTTCTCAATCCACTAACAGCATAGTGTCTAAGTAGACAGACATGTGGGGCTGTTGACTCTGAATCCCAGGGAAGCCTGTTCCCTAGCTGTAGGTAGATTATCCAGCACTGCCTTTAGCACAAGGCCAGTGAGTAATCACCTGGGGCATCATTTAGGGGACAAAGTTTAAAAGGGCCCTAATAATGCACAATGAAACAGGTAACTGACAGAGGGTAGGAAACACTGAAACTCCTGCAGATCAGAACTGTGACTCTTCTACAGCAAGCAACCTGAGTTCTACAAAACTGAATTATACCTGATATTTTTCATACATTGTATAAATATATATCATTTTTGAGAGTCTGAATGTAGGCATTTGGGAAGATGTCTAAGCTACTGATCAAAGATCAATTTTTGAGAACTGCCAAAGCTTCAAATCCAGTAACGTGCAACAAAAAATTGTGAATTAGCAGTTTCTGTGTTGAAGATCTTCCAAACACGGAGGAGACTATGAAAAATGGCAGAAGAAAAACTAAAAAGAGGTACAAATCTTCTCCCATGTCCTTCACAATGGGTATACAACAGCTCTAGGTAGGAAAGAAAGCAGATGTGTTTCCAGCTGTGGCATCCACTTAGAAAAGCATCAGATTATATTCTGTGCTGCTTGAAAGAAACTAAAAGAGCCGACTCAGTATCCAACAGACTTGTACTAATGGAGGGCTGGACAGAGTTTTTAACCCACAATCTTTGCAGAGTTAGGAGAAATGCACTTCTTGCTGGAAAGAGGCACAACCTTGATTTTCCTTATGGATCCTGTAGTACGTGTTCCCAGAGCAGGAGCGATAACAGGCTGGGCAGGGGGACGGTGATGGTGGGACAGCAGCAGTGGTGGCACTGTCTGTGGTGGCTCTGCTTCCCCACAGGTCCCATTGCACCATGGCTGACATTGAAAAGTTCAGCACGTAGGCAGGAATTTCCCTGGCCCCTCCATTCACAGAGCATGAAGTCTCTGCATCTTTCTCTTTTATTGTTTTCTTTAGCCTCTCCCTTGTTCAAAGGCTCATGCTGGATGATCTAAACCCTTGTGGTTAACAGCTTATTTAATGAAATATTGATATTTTCTTTTTCCCTCATGCGTTAGGAAATAGGGTCTTCAAGCACTTTGATGAAGCACTGTAGTTTCCTCCAACTCTTTTCAAGGTCTAACTGAAAGCCTAAATCCTAAACTGAATGTTTCCTATTAAATTATATCCACATTTCCTACAAGTCCTATAAAAATAAAGTATGCCCACCAAGATCACCGATGAACGAGAACACCACAACCTTTCCAGTTTCTCCAGCGGTCGAGGTCCATCTACAGCCACACATGGAAAAACAGATGAGTGCGTTTTGAGAGGAAATTACCCTCACCAAAAACCAGAGGAGTGAAGCAATAAACTCTGTAATAGTCACTTGGTAATTAAACAAAGTGGAAACAAGATGATGTGCTTATCTTGAAGAAAGAGTAGTGTGTAGTTTGGATAGTATAAAATAAATGCAATTAGAGAATATATAAAAGGAATGTGTACATTACTTCTGATTACTGATTTATAATTTTAGTATTAGAGATGAAGATGCCTAGGAACTAAGGTACACCCAATTTGATTAATATCTTAAAAAAATAGAAAACAGAAGCTATCAGTAATTTAAAATCATAAATGAAAATAAGAGTATCTATAGGGTTCTGAAACAGATTTTAACTGAATGCAACCTGATATTATAATAGAAACATCTATAGAGAAAGTTTTTCAAAATACCCATGGTATTCCTGTTAGTATTCATCACAATGTGGTTCGAATGGAATCATAGTAAAGAGTAACAGCACGGAGGAGGTGTAACTCCAAACTGATGAATTCTGCAATAAAGTACGGTAATCTGAAATACTGCCTATGGAAAGCACATTTTAAATGTTTGTCAGTTTCCTTCATGGGTAAGTTTCAGATTTAATGATTCATATGAAAATTTACTTTGAAACTAATTCTGATTTTCCTCATATGAGTTCCCTGGGATGAACAGGGAAAAAATAGGGTTTTTTTTTAAACTTCTGGAACTTTTCTGTACCAGATGAATTCTTTCTATGGAGCGTCAAAGAGACTGAATATATGCTGGAAGCCTTTCTGAACCAGGATTTTCACTTTGCCCAGTGGAAAGCATCTGGCTGCATAGCAGTTTTAACCAGCTTGAAAATGTATACTTCTCAAATACGAACAAATGGGCTCTTGGTTAGAAGAGTTTGTGATCCTCAGGCATCTTTAAACTTTGTTTAAATCTGAGATAAACATGAGCTCAGTGCACGTAACTGAAGTAATTTAAAAGTGTAGCCTACACACTAATGCCAACTTAAATCAGCTGAGGAGCTAGTCAGAAATATTGTCCAGAGCACCCACAGAAACCTTGCACAGATTGCCTGTCTGCATATTTTCAGTATCCTCTGTAAGAGATTATGCTGGAGAAAGTCATAGGTAAATGCTGTTATCTCCTGTGAGTTATCTGCACTGGCCAAACAAATGCTTTATGTTTTTTCTCTGTTTAACTTTACACAATTAAGGCTTGGAGCCATTAGCAGAGAAGTCTGCATAGGTAAGGGGAAAAAGTATTTGTTAAATACCTTCAGGTTACTCCTTTTTTTGTTGTGTGAAAATAGGAAAAGAACTATCCATCCATGTGTTGTGCTACTAGCTGCTAGAAAACAAAAGGCTTTATTTGTGGAAGAGAAAACACAAGTGTTGATTTCCTTCACTACAATACATAGAAAAAAAGGCTAAACAGTGGATAACTCTTTAAATGGGGAATTCAGAGCCATATCTGAGGAAGTTCCCCATTGGTTCTCTCCATTTGCAAATTACAAACGTGTGTCTGACAGCCAAGACTTCTGCTCAGACTCAAAACTAAGAAACAAGTTAGATAGACATAAAATACAACAGACTTCAGGAAACTTCTCTAGGTCTTCCAAAACTTAGACTAAAACTAAATGTCACCAAGGAAAGAATCAACAGCTTTGCCTGTTTTTCTTTCCCTTTTTAATCTCAGTCACTATTATTAGCCACCGTAATCAAAAGACAAGGCGTTTTCTTGCCCTAGCTAGGTTTAGAATAATGTCTTTGGTTGGTGGGCTTTGTGAGAGAGAGGATGAGAGGCAGGGGAAGGTGTTTGTTTTGTAAGGACAACACATGCTGTTCTGACTAGAAGAGTTATCCCCAGAGTAAGTCATTCTCTGAGAATGAGTTAGTGGACCTGGCTTGCCAATCAAAGGGTAAAATGCACCTTGACCAGCTCCATAATAAAAAAAAAAATGGAAAGGAAGGTGGTATTGTGATATTGTGATGTTGAATCATAAAGCCTCAAAGATCAGTGCAGTGAGTTGTAAGGGGTGTTGGTCTGTGACATGCTTCTTTGTCACCCCGGTCATCTCTGAGCTGAAACTCTACCCTCAGGGCATGAAATAACTTTCTGTCACTGATTTGTATGACTATTGCTCCCAAGGTCACTAAAGCCAAGGCAAAAGTGCCCCAAATCCCACTGACTGCACAAAGGGTCATCATGTGCTCTGCAAGAGCCCCAGTGCACAGGAAGAGCTGCGTCCTGATGATGGCACAGCAAAGGTGCTGCTGCCTGCTCCATGTCGCATGCAGAGGCAAAGCGTGGTGGCACAATGGGCACAAACACAGCTCCTGAGGTCACAAGGTAGCCAGGATGCTGAGCAGGGCACTGTTCTAGTAGGATCCGCAAAGCAAATGCCAGCACAGGCTATGTGCTGGGGCTAAATACGTAGAGTCTCTGTCCTGCCTTTCCCTAACAATCTCCAATTCCTCCTCCAAAGCCTCCCACCTGCATTCCTGAGCTGCAGGGATGACCTCCATGGGGCATTTGCCTTGACATGGGAGGTGGGGAGCCCTCTGCACACATAAAACTTAAGAGACCTTGGCGAAGGCCATTCCTTCATCTTTCTCCCACTCCAATTTCCAAATGCAGCATCAGAGTCCCTCCTGTCTTCCCAGCTGATGAAATATAGCTGTTGTAAAATGCTCGCTAACCACATTTAGCAAATGGAGATAATCAAATAAAAATTAAACTCTACGTACTAAAGAAATGCAGTTTCCAAAACACAGACTTTGGCTAGAGACTGTGTTTTGCTTAAGAGCCTGCCAGCAGATCTGTGGACTGTTTTGTAAACAGTTCTCAAACTGGTGTTTGTGGGAGAGACACATGGGAAGGGGATGAGAGACAGATGGACATATTAAATGTATCCCAAGGGAAGTTCATCAGGAAAGAAGACACTTGAGAGCTGCTTTGATGGGGATCTATGAGAACTGTGTACAGTGGAAAGGAGGTGAACAGGGAATTGCTGTTCATTGTTCCCATTGTTTCCTGTTACACAGAAGCTAAGCGACAGCCTCAACTGTATGTTTAAGGCAAACAAAAGGAAGCATTTTTCTAACATAAGATACAATTTAATTGTGTAATTTCTTGCTACCAAAGTTATAAATGAGCTTTAAAGGAAATTAGATGAGTCTGTGAAGGATGGGATTACCAGGACTGTGTAGCAGCATGGTTTAGGTGCAACCTGCAGCCTCAACCGTCCAAACCCAATAACTGCTGAAGATGAGATGGTGTCCTGGGGTACCAGATGGCGTTCCACACAACAGCATTCTTTATTTGTATTCTTTCTAATACTCAAACCCTAGGCGTTGATACTGATCACTGTTAGATTCTGCATCATGTGACAGAGACATAATTTGCCCTAATTGGCTGCTCTCGCATTCCAGAAGACGATCCATGTATCTTTTGGGGTTTTTTCTGACCTTTCAATAGCTGAAAATCTCATGCAGTAAGCCTGAGTTCAAAACAGTCCACTCTTCTACCCTGCTACTTCCACTCTCTTCCTTAAAATAAGTCTTATTTTTAGTTTCTTTCTTCCCTTAATACATAAAATAGGCTTGTGATCAAACTCATAGATGGTTTGAAATACAGACGATGGTTTATTGAATGCTAGGTTGTAAACCTTGTTCATGTTTTTATCATTTCAATTACTATTTTTAATGTTTTGCTTTGGAACAAGGGAGAACTTCTTCACAGAGCTACTGTGTGGACCAAATAGGGTGATGCTCCCCAGCATCTGCTATATACTGACAAGGAAGAGTTGGTTGGGGACATGACAGTCAGTGGTATCCATGGGTGTAGTGACTACCTAATAGTGGGAATAGTCCAAGTGAAAGGCACAGCACAGACTCTTCAAGCAGTCTGCTGCTTGCTCAGGGAATGGGCAGGTGGGATCCCATGGGGCAGCTCTGAAAGGTGTTCAGAAGATGTGGCAACACTAACGACATCCTCCAAGTATGGCCAGGGCCCACCTCGGTACTGAGGAAGACAGATGGGTGTAACAGGGGCTGGCTTGGCTTGTGGCAGAGCTGCAGTGCAGAAAAGCAGCATAAAGGAGGTAGAAGGATAGACTATAATGGAGAAGTTTAGAAGTATTACTCAGGCAACGGCACCAGGAAAGCCAAAGCTCAGCTGGAATTGAGACTTTCAAGGGATGCCAAGGGCAACAAGTGCTTCAGGCACTACATTAATGATAAAAGGCTGAACAAGTTAAACGAGGGCCCATTGCTGGCTGGGTGAGTGAACTGTGACAGCAGACACCGGTAAGGGTGAGGTTCTCAGTGTCATCTTTACTGTAGTCCTCAGTTACAAGGTCTCCCAGGGTTCAAAGGGAAGTTCTGCCAGCAGTGGATAAGAGTCAAGTCAGGGGTTACTTATAAGAACTTCACCCATACAAGTCCATGGGACCTACATCCAAGGCTGCTGGAAGAAGCGTCTGATGTCCTTGCAAGGCTGCTCTCTATCATCCTTAGAAGGTCATGGAGATCATTGTGGGGTCCACAATAACTGGAGAAGGGCAAGAGTTTCATCCATCTTCAGAAAGGCACAAAGGTCCATCCACAGAACTGCAGGCTGGTCAGCCTCACTTTGCTCCCTCAGAAAATACATTTGATGAGTTCCCTTGGAGAACCCTTCTGGGCACATGAAGGAGAAGAAGGTGACTGAGAACACTCCAGGGCTGCATTAGCCAGTAGACTGAGGGAAGGGATTATCCCCCATTTCTCAGCACTTTTTAGACCACATCTTGATACTGAGCCAAGAACAACATGGAGAAGCTACAAGTGAGTTCAGCAGAGGCCCTCAAGCTCTGAGGTGTGGGTGTGGACTGGAGCATTTGCCCTTTGAGGGGAGACATAGAGAAATAAGAGACATTCAGACTGGTTGAAAGAAAATACCTTTTCCCCATCAGGCAGTGGAACAGGCTGCCCAGAGAGGCTGTGCATGGAGGTTTTTTGAGATCCAGATGGATAGATCCCTGAGTGACCTGGTTTGTTCTCATAGGTGACCCTGCTTTAAGCAGGAGGTTGGATTTAGTGACCTCCTGAGGTCCCTTTCAGCCTGAATTATCCTATAAGCCCATGAGACTATGATAACAGTGACAGTGCCTCCTTTCACTCAGTGCTATAGATTTAACTATTTTTTCTGTCCTGGTGATTTTAGATTAATTGCTTTAGTTTTTGAAATATATACATTTTGATGTGTGCTTTTGTGTGAACGATGATTACTTTTACTGCCCTAACTTTTGACTATTAAACTTGAAGTCCTACAGTGTAGCACTGCCAATATCAAATCTAATTGCTATTTCCAGTTACAGCGCTGTTGCCTGTTACTGGAGTCTCCTGCTAGGGCCAGGAGATGCTGTCCTCTGCTTTTGAAAGACAAGGCAGAGATCCAGCAATTCAGGCTGATGGACCAGAGCTGAGTGCAGCTCTGGCACCATTAAGCTTGGGCTCCCTAGACACCCCATACCCCCTCCTGCAGGAAGATAGTTACAACATATAGTAAGGCGCTATGGACCTCAAAGACCCTCTCTAGGAAGCTTTTGGTGACAGCAGGAGTTCTTGCTAGAAAAGGGTGTTTGTGTTCTTGTTACGAAACGTTCTCATTACAAAAAGGGTGTGCATGTTGACTTTTAAGCTATGGTGAGGGACCTGAGCCCTGTGCAGGGGAAGGGTGCTTCTCTGGACACGACCTGTCCCTGCTCAGGCTCCAGAGCCACATACCATCTTTAAATGGCAAACCTCACCCTGGAAAGAAATGCATGCAGGAGCTTGCTGTTCCAACTTTCCTGCATGAGTTTTTCTCAGGGAGGGAAACATGTAAGCCTTAGGTTATTCACAGGCTGGGAATAAATTACTTCTGTCATCTTGCTTAGGCAATTTTATCTTTCTGAATTATACGGAAAGAAGAGCAATTAGCTTTGAGACTATTGTTCCTTTCAAGCATTTCAGCTGCCCATTTCCCATTCTTCTTTATAGGGCAGCTAACAGATATTTTGATCAGGCAGCTTTTAAGAACTGGAACTGTATTTTCTCTTTATATTTTCCCCACATCTCAGGAGGCTGTGCAGCACACATTTCATACCATACCTGGTCTGTTTCTTTCCTTTCATACTCTCAGATGTGTATGCATAGGATTAGTTTTTAAAACATATAATCATTTAGTAAGCAAATAATGGGCTGCTACATGACAGCTGCAGGCCGTTGGCATTGTCTTTGTGTTCTTGAGACTTATGACTAGGGACAGTTTCAATGATGTTTTCCTGTTGCACTAAACAACCTGATAGAGGCTGACACCAGATACAAGCAAGTTTCTATCTTCTTGCATAAGAAATGAGTTGCAAGAATCCACACATTTCCTGGCAATTCAGTGTCAAACCCTAATGCTTGCTGTAGAGGGTCTGTAGAGCTGCAAGCCTGTACTCCTCTTCATCGCAGACCTACAACCCCACAGTTCTGCCCCTCTCCACTGGACCAGGTAGTGTTTGACAGAAATACCTGCCTTTATGCAGCGCGTCTTTCATGCAGGATTGGACATTGAAGCCAGGCATGACAGAAATCTTAAGAAGAAACTATCTTCAAAGTGAAGGATAGCAGAAAAATCATTAACAAACGTCATGTCAACAAATCCATTTAACTGCAAACTCTGGTTGCATGGGATGCTTCTTGGGCCAGGAAGAGGACGGGCAAGATTATTGCAAGATGTTCTAATAAAGCAATGCTGTCTTGAAATTAAAAGATCACTGCTGTGGAATTGATCTTATTGTTTCGGAATCCATGGGGATTTTGTACATAAGGAAAAGCTACTGTACATTTTTCCATAGTAAATCTGAAATTAGGCTAGCAGGTAAAGCATATTTCAACTTTGCTGAGTTAGAAATGTCCACTTTTAGGAGAAAGAGACTGAGAATGATTACTGGTATCTGTGTTTTGGATTATCTTCTTCACACTGATGACATCCATCCCTATGCAGAAGCCTGCACAAAGCCTATGGGGCACTTGTGGGCAGCCTGAACTGCTTTATGCCATGAGATCCAAGCTTGGAAAAGGATCATTTTGCAAATGTAATTTTACCTGCTGCATCCCCTTCATCTTTTCCCTACCTGTCCCTCTGTCCTGTGTTACAGCCAAATGGTGTTTCCCAGTGTATCTGCCTGCTGTGGCTTCCTGCTTGTTAGATGGTTAGCCATGACTTCTGTACTGTGCCTGCTGCACCGTGTGAGATTCCCAGGTGGTCTCTCCTCCAGGTATTAGGCAAGACCCACGCTGCTTATCTCTTATGGAGAAGCCTACAAAATATAGCATCATTTGTGCTAGAAAGCACAACATAATTTCAATGATGCTGTTTGGTTTGGACTTCCTTTGCAATAACAGTAGGGGAAAGTAACTTTCTTAGGGAGAAATTCTAGTTCCCCCAAAGCCATTAAACATTATTAGCACCAGAGGGCTTTTGGGAATTTCTGTGGCACAGAGTAGATCTTTTGTATACTGCCAAGTCAAGACCAGAGTTATTATCTGGACTCTATGAGATTTCTGAATGCATAAAACTCATTTTTGTATTTTCCCCTTTGTTTGTAATGAAACAGAATGGGACTGTGGTATTTTGTGCGCCAATGAAATTACACTTGGTATTTAATAAATCTCAGCACTGATTAGCTTTTTTAAATGCTAAGAAAGGTTTATTGATGGATCATTTCATGGTCCTGGTATTAAAGTGCTTGTAGCCTCTCATTGCAAACAGTTTTTCATAATAATATGAAAACAGCTCTAGATGTATTTTAGGCATCAGCCAAGATGCATCCAAGTGGTGCAATTATCACTTACTGTATTAAAGCAAAACAAGGAGTACCAATAATATCCTGACATAAACAAGAGTTCTAGAAAAAGGATTGGTTTAAGTTTACTTTCATTTTTCCAGAGGTATTCACTAAACAATGAGAGGCATTTTTCTGCACAGGTTTTATTCTTTTAGTTTTGGAATCATGACTAGCAGATGCGATGTGTCTCAAACCAAGAGGGACTTAAAATGTTGGTTGATTCAAGATACCTCCATTTAATGAATAACTCCCAATAAAATCAGATTGCACAGGGCTGAATGGCAGTCATTGCCATGGGGCTCTTGCAGGCTGTGGTCACAGCCCTCTGTGAGCTCCAGGTATGCGGAGCTACATACAGCCTGCATGGCACTGATTAAACCATCAGGGTCTAAAAATAAATAGCACAGACAAGATGATGGGGGAAAACCAGCTGAGACATTAGTGCTTTCTGACAGTACCTTTGTACATCAGAAATCACTGTTGATTTTCTGATCACTGTATTTCTATAGCTTCTTCAATTAAGTTGTTCTGTAAAATATTACACAGTCCCTTGCTGAGAAGGATCCAGGACATGAGGGAGCCTTGGCACTTCTGGTTGTTATCTTCTTTAATGTATCCTCACTGCAGCTAATCACACAACTTTCCATCCACCTTACATCTGGAAGAATAGATTTATGTATAAAAGACAAAGGCTTTAAATCAGTGAGCATAAGCCATGAATAACTTCATTAGAATCAATATATTCAGCCAGTGCAGTTTAGATAAGGCTCAGCCAGAAGGACTTTTTAACTGTGAGCCAGTCTCAGTGCTGCCTTGCATGGTGAATCATACACAGCCTGATACGTTTTAGGCTGGGCAGAGATTTTAAATCAACAGGTTGTTGATAGGTTAATGGATATCCCTTTTCCTTGATACTTTCCTTCACATTAAGAGTTGGAGGAAAAGTTCAGGAGGGATAGGTCATTGTATACTGTTACTTCTTAAAGGTAATATGGGCTGCAGAGTGCTTTATATAGGTAAGTGCACTGACACCTTGTTTTGGGTTCACTCTGCTCCCCACAGCTTGTAAGCACTGTGAAAGTACAAAAAACACACACAGAGAAAAATTACATTAAAAGGAATCTGGTGAGTTAGGTTGGACAGAAGGAACTCAGTTTCTACAGCCTGCCAAAGAGAAGGCTCAGGGGAGACAAGATCATAGAATATAAATACCTTCAAAGGAAGGGGATTATCAGAATATGACAAAACAAAAAGTAGTAGCTTCAAACTAGGGAACACGAAGTACAGTGCAGTAATTAAGCCCTGAATGGAGTATGGTGCCAATGAGTATGGGTCCAAGAGGGAGGAATGAGGTCATAAGACTTAAACTGATAGAGGAAGACAGGATTACAAATGTAATTAATTCAGTGTTTTGGAAGCTGTGGGATTAGGAGTAGGCAAAGGCAATATCCTTCCTCTCTCCATAGAAGAGCTCTGGGGCTGCTGCACATTGCCCACCAAGCCAAGGTGTCCTTGTCTTCAGTGGTCTTCTCTGTGAGGGTAGCACTTGTGAGGGAGAATCAACCTACTAAAGCAGAGCCATCATGAGCCTGCACACCGAGTTCAACTTCTGTGTAAATCTGCACCTGCTGAACTGTCCCAAGGGTGGAGATGGGTTTTTGGCCTGATCTGAATGTTGGCATCATGTTATCCCAGGAGGCACCAAGCAGGAACACCTCATTCTTTAACTTGCTGCTTCCACTGTGGCTATTCACGACAAAAAACCCCAAAGAATTATCTGAAACATCATCATGTGGAAAATATAATTGAAGTTCACCGATCTGTAAAGCAGAGATGTTCGGGAAACTGATAATGGGGCTATTTTGGAATTTTGCCTTGTCTATGCACAGAATGGTGTGTCTATAATGATAGTGGGAGAGGGCTGGGATGCCAGCCTCCAGAAGAGCTCCTAGAGAAAAAAAAGAGGGGTGACCTGGCTGGCCCAGCCACCAGGGACTGACACCAAGGGGTGAAGCAGGGGTGCCCTCACAATGTGGGATGGGAACTTCAGACCTTTCAGACCAGTAAAGCATCAGGAACTGGGAAGAAACCCTGGACTGTGGATGCATTGTATGCTCCTCCACTGCGTGGGCAACTTGCTCCCTCGCTAATCAATCTATAAATGTACCTTGTCACTCAAGGTCAGAAAAGAGGGAAGTAATGAAAGGCAACCTCCTGTCCCCAGGTCCTCCTGAGACTGGGCAGTGACACTGAGACACTTGGGGTGCTTCAAACCCCAGGGCTCAGATTTTGCAATCCATCTCACCATCTACCCACAACATGGGCTGCATTTCCAGGAAGCTGTGATTAAGCCTCTTCCTTTTCCTTACCAATCATCTATGAGAGTTAAAGGCTTTTAAATAAAATGTGCCGTGTGTGGTATTTAATCGGTTAATGCTTTTAATGTCTTACATCATTTTAAGATTAATTGTACTTCTTTTCGCTTTATGAAGAGCTCCAGATGTGCAAAAATGAATCTCCATTTTAAAGGAAGAAGGAAGCACATTCTGAAACAAATAAAGGCAGATAAATCAAAGACAAAGAATGTCTGAATTATCGACAATACAGGGTCCGAAACAGTTGTATGCCCACAGCCACCATCTATCCTTTCTCCTGCTGAACCAGTGTCAAAGGTGGAGATTAGTTCATCATCAAAATAGTCTTCAACTTTAAAATAATTGCTTATTCTTATTGTAAAAATGTTGTGGTCAAACAACAAAACACCTTGGAAATACCAGAAATAGAACACGGGTTCACACAAGAGATCATACCTTTCAGACACATGTTAAATAATGGTCTTTAGGAACGTTTTTAGTGAAGTCATTGGCTCTAAATCAGACGTAAGTCTAAAATATCGCCATGAATTAAAATATGCACTTGTGTTCTGGCTAAATAAAGAAAATCTCAGAAGATGGCAAATTACCATACTCAAGAACTATTTCTAGCACAGCAGTGCCTGATTAGTCCACATTTTGATCGAATAAACAGAGGACAACCAATTCTATAAATAATATTGGGGTTTATGTCAGTAAAAATTAGCACGATGCGATCTTTACAGTCTCAGTTGTTTTCAGATTAATTGGAATACATAATGAAAGCAATTACACGCTGATATTTTGGTGCGTGTCTCAGTGTATCTTGGAAGGAGTCCAGTAAGTTGTCTGCCTATATCTGAGTTATAGAATGGTGATTTGTCATTTTGAATTGCTCCTCATGAGCAGTAAGCATGAAGTATTTGTATAAATAGTAAATGTCTTTTGACTTGTACATTTCTGTGCCCCCCCAAAAGATGTCACTCAGAATAAAGTACTGCAAAAAATACCCCCATGTGGCTTACAGGCAAGAAACACGCTCTTGAAGCTAAAAAGTGAAAATTGGCCTGATATTCAACATGCCTGCGCATGCTGCATGTGTGTGTACAAATCATGACACATGAATGGAAAAGTTTCTGCGTTAAACATTTATGGGATGAACAACCTCTGCTGTGTCAGCAAATCAAGGCAGATTTTTTCCCCAAAATGTAGCAGAGCTAATCGAGAAGTGTGAGAAAGGCTGGTTTTAAGGCTGAATGAAATCAGGGCATGACCTGGTGAAGAGAATAATACTTTACAGCCCTTTGGGTTTTCATGCAGGATATAGAGTCTCTTCTACCCCATCCCTTACACAAAAAGATGAAGAAGAGAGAAAATTGGAGATTCAGAGGCTACAGCCTTTGGATACGTACCTGGGGAAGACAAAGATTCTTGATGTTAATAGGAATGTTTCCAGTGCCTTCAGCAAACATCAGGCAAGAACTTGGAGAAGGCACTGGGAATGCACTGGGATCAGCACCAGGATGCTTTCAGGAGGGAGGAGGTGACAAGACACAGGGGTGTGGTGGGAGACCACCCTGCATTAACCACCAGCAGGCTGGTGCTGCTTTCCATCCCTACAAGCATTCACATGAATGACCTACCTTTTCTTTTGGAGGAAGTCTTCCCTGCAACAGTGATAGATAACATTCACCAGGGGCTGAAACAAGGTCAGCAGCAACCACCATAGCTCCAGATTGGGCATTTTAAATTTAGCATGGTCTGTCCTGCTGCAGTAACGGCCCTGCCATGGTGACTTGTGAAATGAACCCACCTTTGTCCTGATGAGTCTTTCCAATGCTGCCGCTGTTGACGTTGCTCCCTCCACAAAGACCATACTCTGGGCTGCTCAAGTGCCACATGCTGTTTTGCTCCCTGATGGGCTGTCACCCCTCTCTAGGTGAGGGGACCACCCTTCAGACTGTTTGCAGGTCACATAAGCACTCAGCATCACTGCAAAGGACCAACAGGACTTTAATGGTATTTCTGTTACAAGCAGATCCCGCCTTTACCCTCTGCACCCCTTCCCTAACCCCGCTAAGATGAACCTAGGTGCTATGTTAACAAGTCTAGGCCTTCATTTGACTGAGTCAAGCCATTCCCCTGACTCACTTCAAGCCTGATTTCACCCGTTTCACAAAGCAAGGCATTCACCAGTCACCTCTGTGCTAACCAGGAAGTTGAGAAGAGACAAGTGTCCCTGGGCCAGGCAGAGGACAAGCCACCCAGACCCTTCCTCATGGCAACCTGTGCTCCCCACACCTAGGGGGTTGCACCTGCATTCTGCATCACCCCACCGCCTCTACCTATGGGCATGGTAGACCACTTAGTCATTCCTAAGTTCAATTTCATTAATAGCCATGGTCATTTGCAACTTCTGCTACAGTACTTGGTACTATTACAGTACCTGTTCACATTCTAATTCATCTGTCCCACACACCTTTATTCAGGTGCTTAGTTGTACACATATTTATGTCAGGTAATGGTAACGGCACATTTGCTGGTGATACTTTCTGTCTTGAATGAGTTATGACCAGTATTCAGGTGAAAGTTAAAAACTAAAATTTCAAGAATGCACAAAAAGAGCTTGTGAAAATTGTGCATAAAATAAATGACCTTTCTCCTGCTGTTTACACAGGAGGAAAAAGGTTTTTAAGCTATGCTTTGTATTTAAAACCAGCGTATTGCACAAAAGAAGTATTAATTGTAGTCAGCAAACTGACAGATTGCTTCTGGCCATCATGGGCTTGATTTCCAAAGGTATTTGGTGCTTAATAAAGCAGTTCATTACCTTCTGGGGTTTCAGAAATACTGCAGTAGGCCTGATGCATTGTCTCTGTCAAAATCAGTGGCAGTAAGACGTCAAAGCACTTTGGAAAAGCAGCCACACATGCAAGAGCATCTTTGTAAATACAACCAGATATTCTTTAATTTGCAGATTCAGATGATGGTTTTCCTGTCCATTCGGGGTTTTTGTTTTGAAGCTGGAAGACAGAAACATTTTCCTGCTTATTTTAACTCAGTCTCTCAGCTTTAGACGAAGTAACACAAATGAAGAAAACATTATGTTTGCATCTCACAGCTAAAATTTCCTCTAGAAGTAATTCAGAAAAGCTTCTTCCATACAGCACAAACTGAAAACGTTCCAAAGTAAAAAATATTAAAAGAAAAAGAATGTAAAAACCCTCTTGATCCATTTGGGAGACTTACACAATATTGGACAAAATGATTTAACTCAGGCTGGCCAGAGTGATACAGAAGATATTTTTCTCATTGCATAAATGCACTTTGAACTCATTAACATCAGGGAATAATCAGAGTAAATTTAGGCCTTAGAAGAATTTGTCACTGCCACGAATGTAAACAGTATTTTTAAAGACAAGTGTATTCATTTTCAGGTGAGACTTCCAATTTAAAGGAAAAAAAAAAAAGATGGCTTTTTTATGTTGGTAAGCATGACCATAAACTCTGATGTTTATGGGCTGTACCTTCAGATGAAACATCTTTTAATTAAATGCGGCAATACCTATAAATCTGAAATATTCCCAAACCCGCATTCTCTGAGTAGATGATGTTATGTACTTAGAGATACATCCAGAGTGACAAGAGCACTAGTCCAGCAGATGGCAATTAGTAACTTAAGCAACACAGGACATGACAACAAGAGCACTGGGGTAAACAACTATAAAAGAAGACAACCCCTCAGTGGCTAAAATGAGTGATTCTGAAGGAACATGCATCTCCTGTTGAGCTCACCCCAACAAAAGCCACAGGCAGGCAGTGTCATCCTGGCACCTCAGATAGAAACCACAGCTGGTGGAGCTGGGTCTCTTCCAAGCACTTGGATTTTGGGAAGGCAGCAGGATGAGCAGCACGGCTGGGCACTCCAACAGCCCTACAAGAACTGAGGGAGATCTTCAGGCCCTTTGGTCTCCTGCTAGCATGGATGTTATTAACAAGGAAATTTGTATCCAGGCAGATGTCATTCAGTACAGTCACTGCTGCTCCAGTACAAAGTGAAATATATTTGTTCCTCACAACCTTCTGGTGTGTGTTTCTATTGTCCCAATCTTCCTTTAATGCCTTGCCTAGGATTTTATCACTTCTAATAAACAAATACTCATTATAAAGACCATTTTGCCCATGCAAGTTCTAAATCAGAGTAGCAGTTACCATTTGTAAGACTTCAATGTTCAGATAGACAAGCTGCTACCCAATATCATTTAGATAATGTGTTGGGGCTGAACGTAACTGATAACAAACTAATGTGGATTCATTATGATGACTCAGACAAACAATATTACATTATAAATTCCAGGTAATATATTTCTGTTTAGAGTTGATGTGGTCTTGCTAAGAAAAATGGGCATCTTAAAATGTTGTTCCTTTGGGCTAAAAAAGCTGCTTCAATTCTTGAAGATAAAGATTACTGAGAGACAGTGCAAAGACCTCTAAAAAGGCTTAAAACTGAAGAGAAAAAGGGTGAAAAAAAGAGATTTTTCTTTTAATATGCAAGTGACTTTCTTGTTATCCTATCACAAGAACATTGCTACCATCTAATTCCAGGGCTGCAGGTTGGTGTCAGAGATCTCGGGAATCTAAGTGTGTAATAACGCAGGTACAATTTAGGACAGGTCAGACTGGAGCTTTATTAACCATGATCACAGGGAAGAACACTGGGACAGCATTGCCCCCTCTGCTCCCCAGCGCTCGGCCAAGTGATTGCAGAGACACAGACTATATACCCACTGTGTCAAAGAGACAAAAAAAGAGGAAGAGGTGAGGAAAACCAATCATTTTGATATTAACAAAGCCAGGTATCCATCTCTAGCAGGGATGGGCTCCTTCAGTAGCTTGCTTGGAGCCACAGCTCCAAGAAGCACTCACACAGGAAATAACGTAAGGAATTGGAGAGATGGCTCTTGGTGAAGCCTGTATTATGAAGCATGCCCCATATTACTTTCAATCAGCAGGCAATGTGGGGAGGGGAAAACAAACATAGACTGTTCTTTTAGCTAGGATAAACTTTTTAGCCAGACCTCTCAGATGTTAAGTATTAACAATTTTTACCACCACATTGATAAAACATGCCTCAGGGTGCTGACTCTTACAGTTTTGTCATGTACAGTCAACTCTGTATTATCACTCAGAACAATCTGCCTTTTTTATCCCCCCCCGACACACGCAGTTGGGGAGTGAATGTGCTCATAGCACAAACCTGTTTTCTGCCACGTGCTGGTGTAATCTTCCCAGTCACAAGAAGTTCACTGGGTCATGCCTAGAGAGTGAAATGAAAAAGTCCTCCTTGCTGCTGCTCTCCCTCACCCCCTCCCAAACACACACACCAACTATTCTGATGATACCTCAGTATATAATAATGTCTTCTATGCTGTATTTTCCAACTTTTATGGCCAGGTTTCCTAGCAGCAGGTTGTAATAGGAATCTGACTGTGAAATAAACAGGTACAAAATGACTGACAATTCCCAAAGATGTAAAAATAAGCACATTTTAACCCCATGCTGTTAAAAGAGTTCCTGCACAGTCCCTACAAAGTATTGTCTGAAGAAACACTTCGAAAATGAGGCCCTTTATCTACTTTAAGTACATGCTACATGAATTATAAGCTTATGAAATATGTCACAACATTATTGCACTTGGGATATCTTTGAGCGAAGTCAAAGAAACAGCATTTGTACCATACTCACACAATGCTCCCCCTGTACTCTGTAACTTCCTTGCTCTAACAAGTATATACTGATCATTTCATTTGTGGACAGGACTCATGTTAAGATGACATTACAGTCTGTGCCTTTCTCACGTCAAATTCACATAACTAAAACCAAAACAAAACTGCTACTATGAATACCTTACACTGATTGCACAACTGGAAGATATCAGCTATGCGAACAAATAACACTATTCTTACTCATTCCAGAGAACTGAATAATCTGAAAAACACCATTATGTGCATTGTGTCTTCATATACTTCCATATATGATTTTAGCAGTGCAGTCTTCATACAAATACTATAGACTAGAGCCATCCATCCTCTCTATCCCCATGTCTCCTCATATAAAAAGATAAAAGTTCCTGGGTGTCTTACCAGGGACCATGACTCTGCGGAGAATTAGGGGTAGAAGTGATTTGCAACTCCCAGTTTGAGAAAAGCAATTGCAGACTGAATGGCTAAGGCTCTTTGTGGTTAATGCTGCCAAACTCTTCCCATTAGAAACCCTTCATTTCAGTCTTTCAAAACTCTTCCAGGATTTAACTGTTGGGGCTGAAATTTTCCATGTCTGTTTTCCAAAAGAGCGTCAGCATAAATTGTCCAGTTGTTTCCAATAATAAAGTCAACAGAAAATATATTATTTGCCAATCATACTATTTAGCAGCGATTAGGACAACAGTTTTGTCAATAATTTCTGGCAGTATGATGACTTGAGGCAAGGAAGTGAAATCTGGCATTGGATACTTATTGTGTGATGCATCAGCCTTTTGTTGTACATCTATGTGTGTGGAGGGGTATAATGCTCAAACATAGCCAAGGTATAAATAATTGAGAAAATATATGATTGCATATGCTTAGTAGGAGTTGATAAACTTGCATTTCCAAGGATTCTGTCCATGCCAAACCTATTTTCTTTCTGACCCCAGGATAAAGGAGGCTAAGACAAGGCTTTCCCTGCAATTGCTCTTCCCAGACGCACTGGCCTGGGAGCCAGACACAAAACCAAGGAGGTTACACAAGGTGGTTGCATTGATCGAATTGCTCCCTGTGGAAAGGGAAAGGCATTGGTCTCCTTTCCAGCCCTCTTACCCAGCTAACCTCAGAAAGCCATTGCCCCAAAGCTGTCCCTCCATAGGCACTGACAACCCCTTCGCTGTATGCCCAGCTCGAGCAGGAGGCTGCTTTTGTCCTGCAGGAGCACAGGGCTTTCACACCCACAGCCAACACTGGGGAGGGCTGTGCTGTGAGCTAATAAAGCCTGAGGAACAGTTGTCTATTGTTTTCTTACTCAGGGCCCAAAATTTGTAGTTAAAGTTATTATTTATATTCTTCTGCTTCAGCTTATTATCTGAAAAATGGGACTAATAATACTCTTCATTGCAGCAAAGGAGTATGGCAGTAAGTTCATTATTGCTTGCGAAACAGCTGGGTACACTAATGATGAACATGAAAGAAATGGTCATAAGGAAACAAATAATTCTGCATTACAGCAGGTTTGCACAATGTGAAATGAATAAGGCATTGGATGCTCAGCGAAAACAAGGATAAAATCAAATGCTGAGTTAATTAACGGGCCATCTATATGAAACATGTTTCCATGCCAGGTGTCTGACTTTAAAGACTTTCAAGCAGAAGAGGCTCATCATTAAGGACAAAAATAATAGTACATGTTCTCTTAATTAAATACTGATCACAATGCACAAATCCAATGGAAACTAGTTAGAATTGCACAGATTTAAAGCCAGAAAAAAATCCAGAATCATGTTTTACTGACTTTCAAAGCTTTATGTCCTTTTAACAGGTTTTTATTATTGTTTTTTAATGCATAATGCTAGCACATGCAAATAATAACAAAATGTAGGATGGCTAAACTGAAAATTATAATCTTATGGCTTTAAGTGCTTCTGTAATCCTAGGAGCATCATTTAGACCATATAATTTTACAATATGTACACTATACTACAAGCAACACCAAGACCTGATTCAGTATCTTACAATATATTCCTGAAACCTAGAGGAGAAAAGAACAAGATCAGCCTCAAAACTCCTATAGAAATCAGAGCTTTAATGTAAAGAAACGTAAACAAACTCAGGATGACAGCAGTGACACGTTTTCCATTTTTTCCTGACATCTTTCTGGGGGTGATGTGATTTAGCACTGAAATGCAATCCAATAGCAAACAGGAAAAATCCCTCTTGGATGCAATCTCACAGAGCAGTCCTCTTTAACAGCAGGTTTTCCATGAACACAGGGTGACAGCCGAAAAAGGTCAGGATAAACCTTTACCCGAGGCAGTCACTTTGGTTTAGAGTTTCTTCCCTGGCAAGTAAGAAGGCCATGGTACCAGGCTGGAGATCATCCACACCATTTAATATTTCCAATGTCCCCCAACCTTGCTGCCCACACTGCTGTCCCAGTGGACTGTGACCCCCTGGGCATCCTCACCTGCCCCCTCCATGGCCTGGGGAATCCAAGGTGTGCCTTCAGCTTCACA
Organism: Neopsephotus bourkii; assembly: GCF_033783945.1. Classification (NCBI taxonomy): domain Eukaryota; kingdom Metazoa; phylum Chordata; class Aves; order Psittaciformes; family Psittacidae; genus Neopsephotus; species Neopsephotus bourkii. The sequence continues at coordinate 3,233,315 of NW_026901542.1, forward strand.
CCACTGCAAGGGCACCATTTCAGACACTTCCACCTCACAAAGGCAACCACAAACCAGCTCTCAGGTAGGGTCATGGGGATGCCACAGGGCGTCTGGGAGAGATGCAAGGCCAAGGGCTGTGTAGGGCAGATGTGGGCAGCCTGTGCTGGTGGCCAAATGGATGAGGAGCCTCTCTGGTCTCACTTTGTTTAGCAATGCAGTGGTAGCCCAAGGGACCTCTCCATCTGAGGTACCAGACAGCTCCACTGAGGACTTCCAGCTCCGTCCCTTCAGTTCATGCCTCTCCCTTGGCAAGCTGCCACCCTTGGAGCCCCCATGCCTCAGCTCAAGCCATCAGCAACTGATATGGATACAAGCCCCAAAGACCTTCATCCTTCTTACCACCACAGGCTTCAACAAAAAGGAGGTTTCTCGGAGTTTCCTCTCTTTCATGTGTCCTTTGTGACCAGGAGATTCCAGTGCAGCAGGCATCCCTGTGTGACCCTTGAAGGGCCTGAACTTGGAACAGGGATTTGGAGCCCATGCTTAATAAATTAATCCTATGACTTACAATAAGAAGATTTCAAACACTTCTGCGAGACTTTGTTGAAAATATTCCCTATCAAACATTAACATAATATTATAAATACGGTCTGTGCTGTAAAAACAATATTCATGCAATGCACTGGGCTCTGGAAAGTGACTTTTGCATGTCATAGACCCTTCTGCCATGTGCATTTTAAGCTGCATGTGCAAAGTAACCTGGTTATCTCAAACGCTGTGGTATAGTTTGGACTCGCCAGCAAAGAGCCATTTGTAATCATGAGGAAAACTGAGCTACAGCATATTTCTGACTTCAATATAGAAAAGGAGGACTAACCATCATGCTACATTTTGTCATCACTTAGATTTTTTTTCCAGAATATCTGAAGATCTTTTTGGATATTAAATTTGCTATTATGATTGATTTTAATGCATCAGTCATATTTCTCTTCCTTTTCCAAATTATACTTGCTGAAGAAACAGAAATCTACTGAATAGGGAAAAAAAATGTGCACTTAAAGTGAAAAAACATGTACTCTCAAATTTGAAGATGCAATGAATTAATATTTTTAATTTACTAATATAATAAAATCAGTCTGATTCTTTTCAGGTTAAACATACGCAATGAGTTTCCAGTGAGACAGCTGTATTTATTAAGTATAGCAGGTCACTGAATAGATGGCATTACTGCATTGCCTGAGGTCCCAAGAATGTGCAATCACCCTCAATTACTACTGACTCTGTCCTGCAAGGTACGATTTTGTCTTTCATTTCAGTAGTAGTCAAGAATGTTTTGCATCCCTTAGGAACAAGCCCATGAAAGAGCCTGCTCTAAATTAGTTGAGAAACAGCTCCATGCGATATTTTACATTTGTTTTTAATGAGAAAAGTTCTTTCCAACAGGACAGTTATGCCTACAGAACATTTGACCCATCAATTTCAGAATATCCTTTGGTTTTTGAGAGATCTCCCATGCAGAAAGACACTAACTTGCTGTATGTGCACTGCCCAGTCTTATTTTGTTTCCGAAGTTTGTGTTCTGAGTGCTTACAAAGTCACCGTAAAGTGATTTATTCCAAGTATACTATCCACAATGAACCAATGCCACTATATTGTATACACATTTGTTCAAATATTGATCACTGAAGCAAAGAGAACTGTCGATCTGCAAGTGATCCACTAGAGAGATCTGTTATTATAAAGGTCTCAGTAGAACACTAGTCACTCTATAAAGGAAAAATCCATTCACTACACATTAATATTGCAAAGGCATTCATAGAATCATAGAATGGTTAGGGTTGGAAAGGACCTTAAGATCATCAAGTTTCAACCCCCCTGCCATGCGCAGGGACACCTCGCTCTAATCCACATCACCCAAGGCCTCATGCAAGCTGGCCTTGAACACTGCCAGTGATGGAGCATTCACAACCTCCTTGGGCAACCCATTCCAGTGCCTCACCACCCTAACAGGAAAGAATTTCCTCCTTATATCCAATCTAAACTTCTCCTGTTTAAGTTTTAACCCATTACCCCTTGTCCTACCACTACAGCACCTAATGAAGAGTCCACCCCCAGCATCCCTATAGGCTCCCTTCAGATACTGGAAGGCTGCTATGAGGTCTCCATGCAGCCTTCTCTTCTCCAGGCTGAACAGCCCCAACTTTCTCAGCCGATCTTCATATGGGAGGTGCTCCAGTCCCCTGATCATTCTTGTGGCCATCCTCTGGACTTGTTCCAACAAATCCATGTCCCTTTTATGTTGAGGACACCAGAACTGCACACAGTACTCCAAGTGAGGTCTCACAAGAGCAGAGTACAGGGGCAGGATCACCTCCTTTGACCTGCTGGTCATGCTCCTTTTGATGCAGCCCAGGATATGGTTGACTTTCTGGGCTGTGAGTGCACACTGAAGCTGGCTCATGTTCATTTTCTCATCGACCAGCACCCCCAAGTCCTTCTCCGCAGGGCTGCTCTGAATCTCTTCTCTGTTTCCCATTTTCTGTTTCTTTTTCCCATTTTAGCCTCTTCGCTCCAGCTGAAAAGTGTTTTTCCTTTAGGAGTTTGTTCACATACTTGATCAGCAGGAGTTACCTGAGCTTCAGAGTGCCTTTGCCCCCTCTATTCTACACTAGACATAAGGTTTCAACAACTGATTTTGCTGAAATAGGGATGATCAACACAGGCTCCCCCTCAGCTTTTGGGTCCAGCTGGATTGACTGTTGCTAGAGGAGAAATTTTTGTATCAGCCAAATATTTTTGTCAAGATGTTCATCAAGGTCAACAGAGCTGGACGTCATTAGAGCAAGAGATGGCAAATGCCACAAGAGAGAAGAATGACGTTTCATTTATCCCTTCCACAAACAAGACTGCTGAAATTCTTTGAGCAGTTGCATTGATTGAAGCACATTTTTCTAATGAAAACTGTTCTTTTTTTTTTGTGCTTTGCAGAGATTTTTAAAATTTAAACCTCTGTAAATTTTAGCATTTTGAGCAGTCAGCACTCCAGCAGTCATGTTCTGAGCCACTAGAAGTAGGCTTTAGCAGCGGTTTTAGAGGTGTTAGGTACGATGCCTTAGCTCATGCTGTGTTACAACTAGACATGTTTAAGAATAAATCGGCATTTTCTACTTTGAAAAAAAATGTATTTAAAAAAACAAACCCCAACCTAAACTTTTTAATCCAAATGTCTTCTTTAGAGATTTTTTGTATGAACGTTCAAACCGCATTAGTTTCTTTTATTTCTTACTTTAAAAATATTTGCCTTAAGATTCTTCAGCAAATCAAGAATATCTGTTCAATCCAGTAAGATAAAGTACAAGGTCACTGATGCTTCATTTGCTTGTTGTTGGTTGCTGTTATTTTCAACTTGGTTATCAGAGAGTTATTGGGTATGAGAAGGTAAATCCAATGTCGTCTGACTCGCACAAAGTAGACATGCTGTCTATTTTACTGCCCTGCCAGTTCACACAAGGTGAAAAGTGTCTCCTAGCTGGGGATGGGGAAGAGGATTACTCCTGCAGCACTCATTCATACACTCTGGGAATCTACCACCTGGCATGAATAAAAGGTGGAAGGAGCTGCAGCATTTCACGAGTAGGAGAAACTGCACTGTAATCTAATCATTATAACCAGTGTTATGACCCAGCTTTGTAGCAGCACTAGAGAAGTGGTTGGTAAGATCTTTCAGCTGTTGAAGAGCACAGGGTACGCACAGACAGGAGGGAAGGACTGAACAAGTTGTGCCATTCACATCGCCTCCTGCTCCGACTTGTACCTGACCATTCCTGCCACCAGGAACTCACAGCTCAGAGACCAAATATTCCCTCATGCAAGGCCCACAGATCCCACAGACACAGGTTGCTCTGCTCCCATAGCCAAGCCATGAATGAGAATGAGTTTGTTAGGGATCTGGAGGTAATTGCCAACACTCAGCTGCCATGCCCTGAATTTCTTTCACAATATAATGTGCAATTTCCCTTTACAGCGACTTCCTGGTTCAGATAATTTCAGACGCATTTTGTTTGCTAGAGTACTTACGTGTAGTATACACCTTTACTCAATCAGAAACCTGCTAATTTCTGTGCTGTGCTAATTATGTCACAGCAAAACACAGCATGTTTATGCTTGTTCTTGTCAGCCAGTTTGAGAAAGTGGTTCCCTTTCAGTGACTTTATCACCTAGTTTCTGATGTTTTGCTGTGGACTAACTCATAACTAGCTCCTAAATTTCTTTGGAGTTGTGCATGCGGTTACTTGCAGGCAGTGCAAGTATAGTCCACACAGGGGCAGGGTCTTGTTCACAATAGCCTGCACATACCCAAACTGCAGAGTAAGCTATAATAGTATCAGTGGCTGATATCTATTCATAGTCCACATGCCTGCGCATTACATGTGTTGACTTGCAGCTTGAGTCACGTAATGATGAGTTACATGTGTGATACAACAGGAGTGGGAAGAATATATAAGTGTATATATATAGGAACACATCCAAATTAGTCTTATGGAATCAGCTGCATGATATAGTTGCCTCACCACAGCTGAGGAGGCTTCTTGCCCTAGGAGGTCCTCTCAGCTGTGTAATAGTAAGGCTGAAAATGAAGCTGTCCTTGGAACAATGGAGCTGTCTTCTACAATTGGGGCGCTGGATGCAAAATCTGGGTCAGCAATCAGCAAAGATACATTAAAAAAAAATCAGAAACTACAAAAGGCCTGAGTAAAGACAAAAGCCTTTACTGGCATCAGGGCAGTATGACCACGTTTCTCCCAGCCCTTGCTTTTGGTCCTGCTTTTGGTCCACCCCACAGGGTCCTGTGCGGAGATGAAGCATTGCTCAGCAGAAGAGTTTTACTGTGAAAACAGCAATATCTATGTATTGGAAGGGGCAGCCTGGATGGATCTGCAGGAGCAGCAACAACTTCATAGAATCATAGAATCACAGAATAGTTAGGGTTGGAAAGGACCTTAAGATCATCTAGTTCCAACCCTCCTGCCATGGGCAGGGACACCTCATACTAAACCATCTCACCCAAGGCTTTGTCCAGCTTCACAGCACAGAGAGCAAAGGAGAAACGGTACATCTCTCTCTGCCTGGCACAGGTCTGGTGGAGGAGGAAGGTGGTGTTGATGGGGTTGCTTTTTATGAGAGAGGTGAAGGTAGGAGGATCAGATAGGTAGGAAAAGCAGATAACCCAGGAATTTTAAGAGTTAAACTATCTTCAAAACTAGTTCTCCCACTGAGATGAAAGGAGGAGCTCCCAAGTGGCCCAGCTGGAGCCTCAGCCCTGTAGCTGCACACTCAGGCTTCCCCTCCATCAGGGATTTTATCATCTACGCCTTCTCAAGCTCAGTATAACTTTAAATGAACACAGCTGCATGTGTAAGTAGTGTCTATATGATGTGTTCAGCCTTCTTTCTTCCACAAGTCACATTTCTACCACATATTTTGCACTTCTGTTTCTACCATAAACTTTTCTCATACAATTCATGTGCAGGGACCAAAGAGTAACCTTGAGAGAAAGTGGCAGATGTGCATAAGATCTGAAGCACCCAAAGGCTGTCTCAACAGGGTACAGATCTGAGCGGATACATCTGCTCCCCTGAAGATGCGGGATTCTATCCCCGTGTTTGCGTGTGGCTATAAACCAGGACTCTACCTCAGCAAAGCAGTGTGAGACATTGCTAAGTAAATGCTGTAACCAAGGTATCACATTCCTGTTTTGGGGAAAAAACAAAACAAAACAAAACAAAAACCTACCAGTAAGAGCTATTGGAACACGTATGTTTATGAGTAGGATTTCTGTGTATGCTCTTGCTCTATTATCTCCATACAGCCGCCTTTCATGCTGTCTGCTGACAGCATTTGATGCTTTTTTCCTCCTGTGCTTATTTTTAGTTGCCATAGGAACTTTCTTATTTCCTGTCAGCTGATGTTTTTACTTAATACATTAATTGTATAAAAGGGTGTTGATTCTGATACTCCAGGTGCTGAAAAAAAAGCTTTACGAAGGCAGAACACACATTTCAGTTTACTAGTCTTTTATTCATTTATTTCTATCAATATTTAATTCAAAAAGCTGAATACTGTAATAACAGCTGTTACCACATCAGGGGAATCCAGAGTAGGTCCTCTCCAGCCTTTTCTTCTCATTTGATCTACGTTTCCCTCCCACTACCATAAATACACTTATTTGAAATAGTATCTTTTGTGTGTTTAGTTTGTGGCATCAGTCTTCCTCACTCCCCACATATCCTATCCTTTTTTTCTTTACCTTTTTTTTTTCCAAAAAAAAAGCGCAAATCTGCTGTTCAAATGAATGGGAGTGAAAATAAAAATTTACACATATAAAGAAATACAGCCTGGAAGAATATTGGGATCTGAGGGCGATTTCTTTTTAGCAAAGCCCGATTCTACTTCTCTTACCTATAATAAGCTATTTTGCAAAAGATTATTTTTCTACTAAATTTGTTGTGTGACCAGAAATCAATAAGGAATGATTGGAATTGATCGAGGACTACAACAGCTTAAACTGGAGCTTTCTCTATCCACATCAACTATAAATTTTCCACACTTCTTCCCATGACCTGATCACATATTTGGCGAAAATACCTGATCAACATAGAAATTTACATTTGGATTAGTATTATATGGAATGCCAATGCAAGAGTATTCTAGACCTCTGGAAAAGCTTAGGAAAATAGCAGTAATGTACATGAACTTAAAGCCTGCTATACATTTTTTACATATTCCTTTTTCCATTTCACATCACTGCTCTTCATGAGATGGAGGAAATCAGGCAGCTTGGAATAAGGAAACCAACAAATAAGCTAACATTTATAACTTTGGAAAATAATTCCACCCATGTGACTTCAATTATGCAAACTTCATCTAAGGTTTCATTCTATGCATCCTAAAGACAACTTGAATCTCCTCACCAGCTGCAGGGGCTGCTGCATTAGTCCCACTGAATGGGTTAACAGGAGTGTTAAGGAGCTCACCTGGGCACTAGGAGGATAACAGTCTGCTCAGGAATGTACCCAAAGCACATGGTGTGTGCTCTCCCTGAGACAAGCACTGTCAAGTGTTTTAGTTGCTATAACTCAGTAGGCAAATGATTTCCAACCTGATCCTGGAAGCTCCTCCAGAAAGAGTCCCTTCTGCAGAAATCCTTCCAGCAGCCCCAGCCATCAACAGAACCATCATCACCCCAACTTGGTTCAGTAAAGGAACCCTCCCTAGGATAAGCTGTCCCACAAATGGCAATGCTGATTCTGTTTAATCCTCGCTAAATTAAGGAAGAATATTTGTTCAACAATGCAAGCATTTATTTCTCTAACAAAAGCAAAACGTATTCAACATCTGTCTTCTGAATAGGAAGAACTGAAGGTTTTAGGAACTGGAAATTTATTCTTTTAACAAATTTGTTCTTGCAGAAATGGTTTAAAAAAAGCAACTTCTTCATAAAAGAAAGTGTACATGCACATGGAAGTAGTTTATTAGAGAGTCATAGAGAAGATAATTATGCTGATTACTTCACTGCAGGACTGTCTGGGAGAATCAGAGACCTTGAATATTATTTTATATATTCAGAAATTGACATTTAAAACTGACCCCAATAAAAAAAATTCTTAACTAGAATTTGTCCACAATGCCTTTTCCCAAAATGAGACTTCTAGTTAAACCCAAATAGCTACCGTTTTTATAAAATAAGTTATTGCCCCCACAGACTGGTAATTTTTAATAGCTTTTTAGGAATATGCTACCAGTCTGATCTATATTGAAATACGGGAGAGCTAATCTGTAAGTGCAGCCAAGCCAAATTGAAAAATAACTCCCAGTTCAGTGATACTAATATGCAGTGGCATTTACAGCATCACATTAAATTTGAGGGAAACTGCAAAGGTATCCAGCTCCTCTGGCAAAACCACGGCACAAGATCTGGAAAGAAGCAACTCAAAACAGGCAAACCACCTGCAGCTGAAGTGGATGCTGAGTTTCCACCCCCTTCCCATAGGACTGACTGGGCCAGTCAGCACAGGAAGAGCTGGGAGGTTTTGGAATCCAAACTAGGAACTGGACAGGACTGGAACTGGGGGCTGGCTGGTCCAGACAGTGCCCCATGGAGGATCACCCAAGAGAGAGCTGTGGGATGGGATCAGCTATGCTGGGGTGCCCACCTAAGCCACATCCACCTGGGAAGGAAAGGAGGGAGGAAAGGAGGATAGGAGAAATGAATGAAGGACAGACAAAGCCAGGTTCACCATGTGACAGAAGTGGGAAAGGTGAGCAGGAGAGTAAGCCTAAAAAGTCAAAGTGAAGTCAAAGGGCATGAAGACCAAAATCACTGCTAGAAACAGAACCAGAGTATTGCTTTTCACCTTTTTCACCTCACTGCAGTGAAGATGAGAAAGGACTGAGCCATAGCCACCTTGCCGTGGGGCTGGCATGAAGCATGAGAGCACATTTGCTTTCTCTGCTGAGCAAACACTTGCCTAGCAGCAACTCTGTAAGATTCGAGAAAGGATGAAGTGAGTTACGAGAACCACAGCACTAAGACTGAAACATTAATAACCTTATGGCAACATCCGAGGATACTCTTGTACTTACCAGAGGACAAGAATCAACATCATCCTCTCTCCTTTATACAAATGAAAGAAGGTTATTTAGTGTCCATCTGGTTTTGTTCAAGAGATAGTAAATAACTTTTTCCTCAAATGTCCAACAAAGGCTTTCAGTTGCTCTGAGCTGCCAGACACCAGGATTTTTCCTACCTTACAACTGTCCCCTTCCATGCCATCTGAAACCAAAATGAGCATTCCCACTTATACCTCCTTCATTAGGGCAGTGTGACTGCTTGTTTGTAGAACATGAGTATTAGTACAGCTCAGGGAATAAAAAATTAATAGGCACTATCCAGCAGAGGGAGCACAATAACATAAAAACTCTTCAGCTGGGAGGTGAAGAACTTTTTCCTATCAAAACCCACAATATTTGGCAATCTGAGTTTCTCGGTTTAGCATATGGGTTGGAAAAGACAGAATTTAAATAAAAACAGAGAGCTGGGAGAGAGGACTATCAAACAAGTACAAGCGACAAAATAATTGATTTCCTGTTATTTTCATCCATAAGAAGACAGTTGTAACTCAACTGCTGGAAAAAATAAGGGTTAACAAGAAGACATCAAGGATGATCTTAGGAAGACTAATAACATGTATTTTAAAATGCTGATTTTAATTTAACTAGCACTGGCTGCTCTGTCTGAAAGACTCAAGTGCTGCTTTCAGTTTGACTGTGTGCTTCCTCTTGCTGCTAATGAAGTCATACGTCACAGAAATAACTGATGCACCCATTCACTCAGTTTGTGTGTAATTTTTAGAGCCCAATATGACAGAAACCTCACTAGGTATGTTCTCACCTCTGTGATTTTTACACTTCCCAATCTAATCAAGTTCAAATAATTGTGATTAAAAAAAGAGCTAATACCTATTTTATAAGAAACAATCATAAACCGGAGAAGAAATCCACCACGTTTTGACCTGCCTTACGTGAACCACAGTAATTAAAGCAACAACATAACATTTTAAAATTGGTGCCATCTTGAATGCAAACATTTCACAGGGTTCATTTCATTAATATATTTATACCACGGGATTTTTTAATTAGTACATCTAAATTCTAAGCTCTGCCACTGACTGTTATTTGACCTTTGGCAATTCACAGTCTTTCTAAGAGAGTTTCTGTAATCTTTGTAAGGAAAATCATATTGATTTCACAGCTGGGTAGAGTGTAACAGCAGCTTTGCCTGCTGGTGGAAAGTGGTTGAAATAAAAACCTAATTTTAAAAGGAAAGAGAGAAGGAAGAACTGGATGTTCTGATCAGAAATGCTAACTACAGCTAACTCGAGGTAGAACATACTCAGTTTAACTCTTACATGTTTTCCAAAGAAAAAGCCAAGTGTGATGAAGACTGATTAGTATTTTTCCTGATAAGCAAACTGAATTCTTTCCCCATAATCTGGCAGTAAGATTAACAACTGAAACAAAACATCTATATTGCTAAACTTTGAAGATGCCCCCATGCAGCAGGTTGTTCACTTTGTTGTATAATATCCTAAGGAAATTAGGTTTATGCAGGATCATTATCCATTCGCTCAACTATTACCCCACTATCCCTGGTAATTTTTCAACCTCTTGGACAATTTCAACCAAATCCATGAGAACAGTGGGAGTCTTAGAGATGTCAGAATCATAGAATAGAATCATAGAATAGTTAGGGTTGGAAAGGACCTTAAGATCATCAACTTCCAAGCCCCCTGCCATGGGCAGGGACACCTCACTCTAAACCATATCACCCAAGGCCTCGTCCAACCTGGCCTTGAACACTGCCAGGGATGAAGCATTCACAACCTCCCTGGGCTACCCATACCCATACTCACCACCCTAACAGTAAAGAACTCCTTCCTTATATCAAATCTAAACTTCCCCTGTTTAAAGTTTTAACCCATTACCCCTTGTCCTATCACTACAGTCCCTAATGAAGAGTCCATCCCCAGCATCCCTATATGCCCCCTTCAGATACTGGAAGGCTGCTATGAGGTCTCCATGTTAAAGACTTTTGACCATCAGATGCAACTGAGACTGGATGAGTTTAATGGATGCTTACTACCTTTGCTCGTCTCACATGTGGCTAGTCATTCTAAAAACAACTCCAAAAGTAGACTGAAGGCAAGGCGTTGCAAGAGGTTTCTCATACCCACTACAGGCACAGCATGTATACCCTAACAGGACAAGCTGATCCACAGAAAGTAAAGCTGTCATTCTGGGAAAAGGTCTGAAGAGTTATTTCTTAAGCATACTGAAACTCAAAACTGTTTATCTTACATACTTGTGTATTCCACAACGCTTCCAGAATATCTTATTTCATTAGTCAAGCATAAATTCATTTATTTTTACATAATTCTGTATTAGCAATGTCTTAAGGTCACAACAAATGTATTAGGTTATTTTAGAATGATGATGACTTCACCAAGGTTATTAAAATTGTAGTCAAAACTGCCTACCTTCAACAATGTCTTATTAAAAGTTTCTTACTGCTTATCACTGAAGCATTCTCATGACCCTCCACAGATACATAAATCCAACAAATTAACTTGCAGAAGGTTTTATTGTCTTCTTTCCAATTAACAAATACAAATACCTTTTGCTATGCCAAGACAATCCCTCATCACCTCATCATTTTCATGTACTTGATGGCCACTATCAAAACCTGCTCTGTGTTATGAACAGGTATGGATAATGACCGGAAGCAGAAGAGTGAAAAAATAATTAAACCCAGCCACACATGTCCACAGACACACGTGTTCCCAGACCTCACAGATAAACCTATGTGTGAGGAGACAAGCAATGTGAACTATTTGTGAGATGAACCCTGTGGTGTGAACTACCTGAAAGGGTCTGAGGCTCACCAGTTCCACCACCCACAAATGATCCATTCAGTCTAATGCCAAGCCCCCCAGAAGTGTGGAAAAGACAGCTCAAGTGGGAGGAAACTTTGAAAACCACAAACTTTATAATATTTATGAAGTCCTGAGTACTACTGAGGTTGGAAGGCACTATGACCACAGGCATGGGGAATAACAGACCAGAATCCAAACCCATCTCTTTTTTTCTTCTGTAAGGATTGTGTGTCAAGCAGATAACAAAGAATTAAACATCCTTCTGCCTGTCCCACACATGAAGCAAGAGTAGGATTGATATTGCATTGCCCCATCATTGGGAACAAGAACCGCACCAATACAGGAGTCTTACAGAAGTTTGCACAGGGATGACTGGGTTGCAGAGATGCAGGATATCACCCTAGGTACAGCTGGAAAAAGAACCAACAAAAGCCAAGCTGGAATTTTGGGAAAGGCTAACGGTGGCTTCTGAAATACATCATTTTAATGTTCATACTTCTAGGAGTTATTGCTATACAAATACACTGATGATAATGCTCATTATTTGATCTTAAATTTGAGACATTTTAAAAATCCAGTCTAAGAATTATTAGTCTTAGACTCAAAACTTGATTGAAATGTAAAGTCTTTATGGAGAACTAAGCTATTTAATCCAATTTTCTCTAAAATTTGCCTCTTAATTTTTAAGTCTCATTAAGGTTCATGAAAATACAATCACATACAACCAGTCTGAGATACCATGTAGCACACCACAGTATACTAAAGCATTATTTTTAAAACACAGGTTTATGTTACTATACAGTAAACCCTAGCAGAGTCTTGGGGAGAGAATTAAGCCCACTCAAGCGCTCTACGTCTTCCTGCATAGCTACATCAATGAAGGCACATGTGGGGTGGATAACTTTCATGCATTATGAGTACATACTGTTGCTGACACAATGGTTTATGTGAGTGGGGTTGTGAGGTACTTATTTAAAACATATGCCACTCTGAGAGGGGGTGCAATTTTCTCCATGATGTACTGTCTTTCTCCAACAGCGACATGCCTCCATCACGGGACTCTGCTGACAAAGCAGCTCCAGCATCACGACACTATGGTTCTGAGGGACACAGCACCCCAGTACTAATTCTTACATCCCAACTGTGCTCTTCCCAGGGCTTTATGATGGCTCCATCCATCAAGTATCGCAGCGATTTCCTCCTGTACCATGACATTAGCAGTATTTTGTCTCGCAGAAGACATACAACATGTCCTGGCAGTGGAAAAGAATTTAATATTAAAAATGAATGTGAAACTGCCTTTCTGAATTCCAACAGGTATAGCAACAGTCATTTAAAAATCTCCACTATTTAGGAGTGTCTGTTTAGCTGGTGTCAAGGTATATATTCAACTTTAAAAAGTTTTTTTTACCTGCTAGGATAAACTATGGCTACTACATTCCAGAGGAATATAAATCTTTTTTTTTTTTTTGTGGTAAATGCTCTTATCAATAAAGCTCTTGGGTATAATTTTTTTTCCCCTGAACACAAAACTTCACATGAACCTGCTTTGTAAAACAAAGTTTAGGAAGAAAAAAACCCAACAAACAACAACCCCACTACTTAGGAACAGACAAAGAGAACGAATTTTTTACCCACAGACCATTATGGACCATTAAGGATGCACCAAACTGATACTCATCTAGGTTAATGGCCATCAGGAACCATCAGTTGCTATGAAACTGTTTAAAATCCATTGTGTCTATTGAATGTAAGGAAATGTACCTGTGAAACCTCTTTGAATATGTGCCTGATCTCCATTAGAGAACATGAATGCCCAGAATAGAGTTGCTGGCTTTAAAAGCATAACAAAAATCTGTAAAGATTCTCACTTCCTGCAACTATCTATTTCCTTCAGAGCTTTACAATTAAAAATTGTATTATTAAACTTGTTTTCATTTTAATGTGGTTTTTTTCATGAGAACACATTTTCTTACGAGTTAAAGCCTCGAGGAATTTAAGCATGTCAACAAGTTGCTGAATGGTGCAGAGATTCCCAGGGGGCTGGGCCACTGTTTATCCTTTTTTTATGGACAACTGTGAACTTTTGTGTTGTTAACACTCAGTGTTTTAACATGTTCTAGGAATTTGCTGGGGGTCACATTTTGAAAAATACCACTGGCAAAGTGCTGTTGAGCTTTATTTCAGCAACTGTTTTCAACCAGGAGAAGCTACATGGTTTTGAGAAGGCAGAGCATCTTCCCTGTGACTTCCTATTAGAGAGGCCAGATTCCTTCCAATAACTGATCAATTTTACTTAAAGTTAAGTTCAGATAACTCAACCCTCTCCTGAGATCTACAGGGCATGTATGTCTGCAGGAGCATAAGTATCCAAGCCTAACATTTACACTTTAGTGAAGCCTCCAAAAGTTTGGTTCAGTTTCCTGTTCACTGACCAAGCGGCTACATCCGTTCAGTGCATCAGTTTTGACCGTTGCAGACTTGCAGAGTCACCTAAATTCTGATATCACTGGTTATTTCAATGGCAGAAGAGGATTACCCATAATATGTTTGTATCCATGGTACTTACCTGGTCCCATTGCATGTCTCTGGTGAGACAGCAAAAGGGAGGAAGGAGGTTTGAAGTAAGCATGGTGCAAGGTGAAGTGTCCAGGCAACCACATTCAGTCCATATGCTATAAACTTGGAACCTGTGAGTATACTGATCTCCTGATGTCTACATCTGAGATACTATAGGAAGGCCAGACAGCATTTCCCATAACACAGGACCAGCTCCACATGGCTCAGTGGCACCAGGGGCAGCTCGCTGCTCAGCTGTGACTGCTGATGGAGCCCCTCCTCAGGACCAAGATCTTCCAAGGTCTAAACGTCCAAAGGGGAAAGAGGATCCAGGAAGCTGTCAAGGTGTCTTGAGTTAGGCATTGCTGCCCTGAATTTAAACCAATTTCTCTGTTCCTGGTGTTGCCCAAAGAAGATGTTCCACAACTGAACAGACTAAACTATTTAGAAAACAAATAGTCAAGAAACAGAACAGCAGAGTCAAATTCCTGTGACACTCTGCAGTACAAGTGCTACGCCCTGATCGTATTACAGGCAATGCAAACAAATTGCATTCAAGTTATAATGTAAACTGTGGAATATAAAGACTGACCATAATTAAATACATAAATAGATTCAAAGCTCTGTGTCAGAAGCTTGTGTTTCAGAATCATGATTTACAAGTGGTCGGTCAGCCCTATCGGCACAACCATTTTATTCTGGAGGATTCAGCCACAAAGACAGTTATAGGGACTTTTAAAGTTATCTCTGAAATGTCTACTTTATCCTTTGTTTTTCCTAATGGATTTCGCAAGGTACATACAAATTTTGAGAACTAAAGTGCTACTTCTAATATTTCCAGTTAAACGAAATCTTTAAAATAGAAAGAATGATAATATAAAAACTGAAAACTATATTTAGTATTCTGAACGCAATTAGGGTAATTTTATCCAATTGATTTCTGAAGTTCCCACATGAGTGATCTACAGTGGTATCATTCAGTACAATAGTAACAGGTGCTGAGACAGTAATTTTAAACAAATGAATTTTACCACATTATATGCTTTTCCCCTATTACAGCCAACTTGCCAAGTACTTTTGCGCAATTATCTAAACAAAGGTGTATCAAAAAGTACTTTATTCCAAGATGTATTTCCTTTTTCATTACAAGATCACTGGAGTAATAGCATTGTTTACTCGTTTTTCTACAGAAGGATTTTATCACTGCTTGACGACAAGGATGAGATAGTGTAAGAAGAATACACGAAGCCTATCTTTTAAACTACAGGTTTACTACTAGAGTAAAATATACAGTAGAATTAGAAGAGACCTCTAGAAGACATCTAATCCATCCTCCTGTCTGCAAGAAGCAGTTATTCAAGTACTCTGATCTTACAGATCTCCAATGGAGATGGAAACTCCAAAAGCTTACCAAGCAATCTATTCCCTCTCCTCACCATTAAAATTTTCTGTAATTTCTAAATAAATCTTCCTTGCTGTAATTTAAGCCCATTACTACTTGTTCTATCAAACACAGGCAAGGGAAATAGATTGTTCCCTTCCTCCTTGGAGCAACCTCTTGTATTATAATGTCTTTGCTCTATCTTTTCTGTGTCAGACTAAACTAACGTAATTTATTCAATTTTTTCTTTTAGGCTATAATTTCTACACTTTTGATCTTTCTTGTCATTCTCCTCTGGACTGTCTCCAGCTGATTCTCTTTTTCCTTCAAGTCTGGTGTCTAAAACTGGACATGGTATTCTAACTCAGTATGAAATTAAGGTTTTCTAGTCCCAGATTTCATCTAATTATTTAAATAATGAAGCCGATCATCTCCCAGGAGAAGGATACAAATCAGTCATTCTACTGTATAGTAACTGTCCTGCTGGAAACCAAAGCTGAAAGTTAGATTAATTAAAACCCAGTTCAATGAAAATCAATCTAAAGAAATTCGTTTTCCTTTTGGATTTGTGTCTTAAGCCTGATTGACTGAACATTTACGAAGGCACAAGCTCTGGTTCAAGTTTTCTTGTGCTGTACTACTTACATTAATTTTCTGGTGTCCAGTAAGAGAAAAACCCTCATGATGACTCCCCCCAGTAGAGTTCGTTTGTTTATAAGAGCATATTTCCAACTTCATGAAAACAAGAGCAAGCATGAATTCATGAGCCAAATTTCTTCAAGAGACCAGGCAAAATAGTTTCCTTACGACTGTTGTGAGCTATAGAAGCAATGCCTTATTACATACTATCTTGCTATATTGATTTTAGATCTCCTGGTTAATTAAAATTTATTAAAGTTTTAAATGAGACATGCAGGTGAGAACATGTTTATTCCCCTTCTTTTTTTCTGTCCTCCCTAACTGCTCTACTCTTTTCCCAAGAGAAAAAGACCCATGCCCCTGAGAACAGGATCCTGACATTCAACACACTATCATTTATTCCATTATTACAGTGATTCTAGAACTAAATTCCATTGTATTTAGGTGGAGTCACTCATGGATTATGTAGGATACTCATTATGCAAAACACAAGGTCAGCCTATTTATTCATTCCTGGCGCACTACTTATGTCACCAATGACAATACCAATTCCAGTGCAAGGAGTTATGATTGAGACTCTAGGATTTTGGTCATAGATAAGTAAAAGGGTAGAGGTATTTATATTTGCATTCATTTGAAACACTTCCATAGCAGAAAACATTTTATGCAATCACTATTTGCAGATGTGCTCGGTATTTCAGGTTAAGTCAAACAGTGGAGACTTCAGAAACAATTCTCTAAAACCTCAGCAGTACACCAACCTTATGAAGCTACCCCTATTGAGGAAATACTGTCTTTGCTTACAGTTACTCTGGTAACTATGATACTAAGGAGTATTCATAGTCTACTTTAAGTAGCTGTCTGTTATTATGAACCACCTCTTCAAAGGAATCTCCCGTTCTTTCTTTAGCAGAATTCAACATCTAAAGTGCAATGCATGATGTGATCAATGAAGGGTAGGAGGAAGGAGGCAGAACAGAAGAGGCATAAAATCTCATGAAGACATTTTCTCCAGAGCAAGCAGTGACTGACCTGACAAATAAGCCGGGGCAAGACTGGAGACAAAGCTGCTCAAACAGGCTGAGGGATGGAGCAGGTGGGAAAAGATAGATAGAACAGAGAGCAAATTGAACATCAGCTTGGCTTGGCTAGGTAAAAGAAGAGATAAGGACTGGGATGTTACCAGAGGAACAGGAAGTGACTGGCAAGAAGACCAGAGCCTTTCACTCCGAGGACAAGGTTTTATTAAACAAAGAGATTAGGGCCCAGATGAACAGACTGATAAAATAAATTAGTATTGGCTAATTGAGGGAATGGGAACAGGACACAGGATTAGGTATTATAGCAGACTGGTAAAAGGTGAGAAGCTTGGAGCAGATGAACACACAGTTGGTGGAAAAAGGTGGAAAAGGCAATTCAGCCCTGATTTATCCATTGTCAGAAAGTGCATGTGTCTCACTAAAACAGAAGCTGGCCATGTAAGAACAGTAGCCTACTGTTACCAGCTATTCCACCAGGTCCATCTAGCAGAAGTGTGGTGTCTCCCCATACAGCACAGCAAGACAGAGCTCATTTGCTGTGAGCATTTCTCCTCTTAACAGGTCTTGGTTGGACATGTAGTCAAAGTTTCTAGAGGCAGAAGAAGCTGCTAGGTTATCTATCTACTTTGGTCGCATGTCTACCAAACACCACAGACTCAGTAATACCTGCGAAAATTCATGTTTGACATCTTGAGTCAAAGATGGATGTACTACTGGTAGTCACACTATTTAAAATTTATGACACTTCTATTTGAACTTTACTTTTCAAACACTGGCATTTTGCATGCTTCTTTTACTATGCATGTAACAGCTCTGTTCTACCCATAAAATTACTTACTTAGTGTAAGCAAGCTGCTGTCTTCATAGAATTAATTGTCTTCATGGAATAATTAATGTCTTCATAGAATTAATTCCGTAAAGATATAGAGAGACAGTCAGCAAAGATGCACACTCACATTCCCTGCCATTTTTTTTAGATTTCAAATCTATTTCTGGGAATGGAACAGATTTCCCAAGTAGACAAGATTGTGGACAAAGAACATGTTAAGTTTTGCTTATATCACAGTAACAAATATTTTTTAAGTAAATAATCTTTAAATATCATCAATATCTGTGGTTTACTGGATATCACCATGTAAATAGGATAAAGCCCATGTTAAGGACATTGTACAACAACATTTTTTAAATTGCAATTAGTTAAAGGCCAGGGAAGAGGCAAGTAGCACATCAGCTTCTTACAGTTGCAAAACCAGTTTATTGAATTCACAGTGAAAAAACATCCCTGCAAGTGTAAAACCTGCTTTAGCCTGTTATTATGGGCACAATGCAAAGATATCAGACATCTTTGTTATTTGGCACCAGTTCCTGGAAGGTTCAAAAGCACTGCAGAGCTCCACAATTTCCAGTGAGGTACCTGCTAGTACTGAAATACTTATGTCCCTATGAACCCAAACTTTTGCCATTAGGCAAGGAATCACAGTCTTACTTTGACAGCCACTGAAACCTGCCTGCTCACCCTTTCAGCCTCAGTGAGATTCCCACAACAGGAAGCTCCTTCCCTGCCTCACCTGCGGGGCTGAATCTGGAAACAGCCTTCAAGCACAATCCCTTGGTCAAGTGCTTGGACTAAGAAAGCTGAAGTGTTTGGCACTGGCCAGGATATGCTCCCCAGCATGCCCCAGTGGCACAGCAATTAGGAAACTCCCCTGGAATGCAGCCATTCCCCACCAGCTTGCTTGGGCAGCTTCCTGATCAGAGGCTTCTGTGAAATCCACTCCCACTTCTCCTCCCACGCTGCTAAGAAAGCTTCTGCACCTTGAGCTGGGCTGTTACTTCCTCCAGGCAAAGGGCATCCAGAATTATGCAGAGGGATGCAGAGCAGAGGAACAAGTAACTTCTGTCAAAGATTTCAGCCTTGAAGTAAGAGGGGGTGGAAGCATGCCTATCATGACCTGCCTGTTGACACAACACAGGAAAGAGTAGTTCCCATCCAGATGTCATACTACTTCAGAGATGATTAACAAAAAAACCCCACCAACCCACAGAACACAAATTCCTTACATTTCATGCCTCTGCTAATTTCTTCCTCTAGTCTTCATTGATGCAATGCAAACAAGAGTTAGTGGAAGATATCTGGTCATACCTCCTCCACGTGCTTGTGGTACATTTCCAGTCAGCAAGGTAAAGCCATTAAGGACTACCCTGCCTGTGATGTGACACAGCATGAGTGGCTATAAGGACCTACTAACTGTATGCCACTGCTTTGGGCCATCTACTCTCCCATCATTTTCCCCTACCTGCCATCAACCTGTAAGGCAAGACATGGAACTGGATATTAGATAAACAACTCCATAAAAAATAGCACAGCATTTGCAGAAAACAACATGGAATAAGCCAAAGGGTTTAGAGGTTCAGGGTTATCTCCCCCTTTACTGTACATGTTGATCCCCCAGACTTATCTTTCCTCTATCTAAAGCATATCTGTAGCTTCAACCCATTGTTTCCATGTTTCTCTCTATTCCTGAGAAGGATCATAGTGGTAGGAGGTCCAGACCATGAAGGCTGTTTCTTCGCTCACATGCCAGTAAACAAATTGACAGACAGACTTAGATGCATTATATAATGACGTTCAGACAGAATTTGTACCTGTACCTGATACAGATTTGGTACCAGTTCTTTAGTGGAAGATTTCTTAGAATCTGTCAGCCAACTTAATTTAAAAGTTCTGGGGCTACTTAAAAAGCAGCTTCCTACAGCGTAAATATGGCTCTTGATACAGCTAGTTTTCAGTAAGAACACCAAAGGAGTTTGCTGCATTTAAATGCTGAATGCACCAGTAACTCACGTACGGACCATGAATAGTTCAGGTACAGTAGAGTGCACAAATGCAGCTGGCAATGCCAAGCTGGTGACTTACAGCTAAATCAGTAAGGCTGAGACAGCAGTTGTCACAATTGCAACTGCAATGCAAAATGCACATCAAACTTTGTTTTCAGGTGCTTCAGTTCACTTCAAACAAGTGAGCAGAAACATCTAGGGATTGTAAGGGTGGGATCCATCTCATCCAGCTTGACATATCTACATCAATGGAGTCTGGAGTGTGATTCATTTGACAAAAAGTAGATGCCTGCTTTAAAACGAGTTGACTCACTTTCTGGACAGTACTGACTGTTTTGACTAGATCCCCATTGACTGTAACTCCATGCCTATCAGCTGCCTTTACCCAGTCTAAACCAGGAGATAAATTCAACAAGTTTGACTGAACACTAGGGATATTCCAGGACACGATCAAGTAATAGCCTCTCTTCCAGTTCTCACTGTAGAGGAACTATTGATGATCCTATTGAGTCATCACCATGGCAGAAATTATACCAAAATAATATGCCCAAACCAGGCATTAATTAAAAAAAATAAAATTAAAAAGATTAGAAAGGACTTATTTGGGGTTTTAAAATATTCCATAAGTATGGAGCTATTTTTTAAAATTGTTTTATACAGTGCATATACATACCGCATACATATAGCATTTATGAATATTCCCCATAAACCAAACATATTTTTATGTAATCAAAGTCCTGGCACATTAAGAAGATTGTATGCTTGATAGTTTTCAGATTGTATCATAGGCTTTAAACTATCACTTATTAAAAGATGAAGATCTTGACATTTCAAAGCTATTTAAATAGAAATTATTTCTTAACTGAGGGGAGACTCATTAGTTACAACTTCTTTTTTTGCAGAAGCATATTCTAGTGACCAGCATGTGAGTAACACTTTTATTATATGTGCTGGATATGTTATGGGTTTTGGATCACAGAACCTCTCCTGAAAAAAAAAAACCCAAACCTGAACAGACAGATACTTTTTCTTGCAGAGCACGATATAATTTAATCCAAGTGTTGAAAGCTGATAAATATTTTTTTCCTTTCCCTATTTGGAAAATCCTCTTTTCCCCTTCTCCATATCTAATAAGATACGAGCCAGTATGTGGATTTGTTAACATACTACTGAGGAAAGGAGAAGAGCGCTTATATTCTAACTCTTTAGTCATATAAAAAGAGGCATTATCAAACTAACGATTAAATGCAGGATTTAAGACGAAATACAAGTAATACTTGCTAGTTATCAAAGGTTAAAAATATCCTGGATGTTTTTCTTTACGATAAGAGTTGTGATTATCCACCCCCTTGTATTTGTCCTGTTACCTATAACCTGTGGAAGCTGCTGCCAAATCAGAGATCCCTATCTATTCTGCAAAATTGTGAATGATTACACCAGAAGAAGGAAAAGTCAGATATTTCAGTAAAATAGGTTTCATGTATATTAAATTTTTAGTGAGACATAAGAAGGTTCACACTGTTTCTTATAAAATATATAGAATTTGGTCATAGCTGTAAGGAGATAGTTGACATTTTCTTCCAAGCACTATGTTTAGAATGTGCATAATTTCTAACAGAAAGACACTAATGTAAGTCAGCTTCTCATTTTATACAATTCTTGTAATGCACAGCTCCACACACAGCCCTGCACAACACTGTGAGTGCAGCAACATCCCATTCTCATATAGTTTTGCTAAAGTTAAACAGAGCGTTTGGAAATGGAAATGAACACCAGATAGAAGACAACCATGACCTAACTCCAGACAGATGCCAACTGCAGACATGTATGATAGGTACCTAGGGACAAGTATGCAGTACCTATTAAGCAGATAAGAAACCCACAAAGGAAAACAACAATTTACAGTCCTGCAAACAGGGCCACTCCAAAATATCTGTCACTTTCTACTATCTCCAATCTCATGGTGGATAAACTATGGGAAGGAAAATGTCCCTCAAAGCAATACTGATTAATCATTCTTTTCATGTCTTCAGTTAAGGAGTGCACAGTCTTTGAAAAAAATAGATCCATACTTTACAAAGTTCAGTATTAGGAGCCAGATTAAAAAAAGAGATTAAGATTAGATTTTAGGGTTCTATATTGAAAGCTGCAGTTCTCAAAAGTCAGAACTCAGCTGCCGACTTTCATTGTTGAAACGTGTACATGCCTCACCTTTGACACTCAAGATCTCTGAGGGCAGAAAGATCCACAGTGGCAAACCACTTCCACCCACTGGTCTCTGCCTTGCCCCTCAGATGGACAGGTTGGAAGTGATCCCTGGAAGTCAGCTAGTCCAAGTTCTCATTCAAACCAGCTCCAACTAAAGCAGGTTGCTCGATGAGGTTTTGGACATCTACTGAAAGCCCATCCCAGCATTTGACCATCCTAATAGTGAAAATATTTTCCCTTACATGCAGTCAATTAGCTCCTCCCCTATCACCATTAATCTCCAAGAGTCTAGATCTCTTCTCTATATTCAACCTACCACAATCTCCTCATATGCTTGTACCCCAACTTGTGTGATCTTAGTAACACTCTTGTATTCACAACAGGACATCAATGTCTTGTGCTGTGCAGTCAAAACAGCTCTCCAGAAGCACTCTTGCAAGTGCCAAATAGAGGAGAATAATCACTTCCTTGGATCTGCTGGTTATATCTCACTAATATAATCCAGGATGAAGTTGACCTTGTTTGCTCCAACTGCCACCTCATGGTCAGTGTGTCCACTGGGACCCCAGGTCCCTTTCTGCAAGGCTGCTCTCTAGTCTGTTGACCTCCAGCATATGCTAGTGCAGGTGGTTATCCTATGTACAGTACAGGACTTCTTGCTTGACAGTGCTGAGCTTGGTGAGACTCCTGGCAATCCCATTTCTCCAGCCTGTCCTGGTCCCTCTGAGTAACAGCCCTGCCCTACAGCACTGCAGGCTGGTATAATCCATACATTTGCTGATAGTGCATTATCTCCCATACAGTGAGCAATAACAGTGAACAGACCAAAATGCACTGGCCCTAGAATCTATCCCTGAGGGGAACTGCTACTAGCAACCAGCTGTCAGATAGACACTGTACTGCCAGTAGCAACCTGTTTAGCCTGGTAGTTCAGCCAGTTTTCCATCCACCTTATCATCTGCTTATTCTGTCCATATCTCCCTGTTTTGACTGGTAGGATACTATTACAGAACTTGGGAAAAGCTTTGATAAAGTCAAGGTAAACAATATTCACTACTCTTCCCTTGTCCAGAAAACCAGTCACCTTACCATGATCAACTAACCAGGTTGATCAGGGACCGCTTGCCCTTGGTAAATTCATATTGCCTATTTCTAATCACTCTCTTGCACTTTATGAGCTCAGAAACGGTTTCCAGGAGGAAAAATCTTACAGGAGGCTGAGGTTATACTGCTTAGCTTGTAGCTCCCTGGATCCTCTTTCTCAGCCTTCTTGAAGATGAGTATGACATTTGCCTTTTTCTTCTGTTCACGGGGGACCTCCCTAGTCACCATAACCTACCAAAGTCAATGGACAGCAGACTCACAGTGACAGGGGCTAGCTTCCTCAGCACCCTCATATGCATCCCATCTGCTTCCACGAAACTCTGTAAATCCAACTGGCATTAAGTGCTCAGGTTCTGTACTGTAAATCTTGCAAATAAAAAAGCAAAACAAAACAATACAAAGCAGAAGAGGCTTTAACCACTTCACCTTTCCCCATGCCTTTTGTCAGTAGCTCCCCCTGCCACACAGAGTACTTGGCTCACATTTTCCATAGGATGCCTTTTTGTTGCCCTTCACATTCCTTGCTGTTGCAACACCAGCTGAGCTTTGCCTTTCCCAAATCCCTCCCTGCAGACTTGGGCAATATCTCTATATTCCATCCAGGTAGTCCAGGAGCTGTTCCTACTTTCTGCATACTTCTCTTTTGTATTTGAGGCCAGCTGAGAGTGTCCTGCTCATCCATACTGGCCTTGTACCATGTCTGCTCATCTCTCTGTGATTTGGAGTAGACCAATTCTGTTTTAAGGAGACTGCTCTTGAAGATCGGCCAGGGGCAGCTAATTGATGTGATCCTTCCCAGCAGATCCTCAAACAAGGTGAAATTTGCTCTCCAGAAGTCAAGCCTGGCAATTCTACTATTTATTTCACTCATTTATCTCAGTATTTCAAACCATACAATCTGAGGGTTTCAGCCAAAACTGCCCTCAACCTCCACACCCCCAGCCGGTTTGTTCATGAGTAACAGGTCCAACAGCACACCTTCTGTAGTTGACTCACCAGTCACCTGTGTCAAGAAATTGTCATTGGCTTTTTTGCACTTAATCCATGCTTCAAGTGCTGACATGTGTCTGGAACCTCCTGTTCCCTAAAATAAAAGTGTTGCACTTTTACTGTCTTGACAGCAGAAACCTCACTTGGCCTTCAAGATCTGAATATCCTTATCACCTGCCACAGGGAATCTTGGGGAGAAGGCTTCTTTAACACAACTGTAGCTCCGAGGAATACTGTGGCCCTGATGCAAATGGCTTGTAACACATCCTAAGGAGAAACACGATACAAGTGTGAGGAGGTCAGAAACACTGCAGTGCTAAGGCCTGTTGTGAGAGGTGCTACCTTCATCAGCTACCAGGTGAAACAGTGCTGGAGATGACTCCCTGTTGCCGTATTTCACTTGCCAATGAGCTTCCTTACTAATCTCATGTGCCCAAGAAATCTTGATAACAGTGAGGGTTAGAGCTGCTTCCTTGAGGGAGGACTTCTTCAGAGAACAGCCTCAGGTTGATTCGATAATGAAAGCTTTTGCCAGTTCACAGCACCTGCCTCTTTAATGTGGCCATAGACTTCTGAATTTAATGCTGATGTCATAAGCCTACGAGTCTTTAATTGTGCTGTTCAAGCTCCTGATACCTTCTTGTTCTAAAGTAATGATGGATTGAATATTCATCAGAAATATGTCACCTCCTGAGGTAGTTAAGGCTCCTGCTTTGCACAGGAGGCAATCAGAGCCAGCCTTTCTAAGTCACGCTGAGTGAAAAGTAGTCTTTGGAGAAGACTTGTGGATGCATATTCACATCTTGAGCGTCTAGTAAACAGAAAACACTCCACTACCTAAAATTCACTGTAGCAGGCCACTCCGCCTCAGCATTGTCCCTGAGAGACACTTGTGTGTGAGGTGCTCCCTGCATCATACCCTATGCAGAAGGGGAGAAAAAGTCTCTGAGCTTGAGTAATAGGGGCTGCATACAGCCCACAAGGTGAATACAGCTGGGGGCGATCAATGAAAGCAGAACCTGGCTTTTCCTCACTGAAAGCTGTAAATTCCCAGCTAATGCATTTGAAGTAGGAGGATGGGAACTGTTCCTCATGAAGAGGATTCCTCATCATACTCTAAGTGAAAGGATATAAACACCAATCAGCATAGCATTGTATGCTATATATCCCAAACAAAACAGACACCTACACACAGCAGAATCTCTGCTTGAAAAAGCTCCAAGGCCCTCTTTTGCACAAGATTTTTTCAGCAGACTGAGTGGCCACACTCCTGAGTTTGCAGTTCCTATTCCAGGGCAATTATCCTGCCCCTCTGCACAAGGCAGGACAGAAATCTAACTTCAAATTGCATACTCTGCTGCTGATTGACTACTAGACAGCTTTTGCAAGGATTGCAGGAATATTTGGGTTGTATGTTTCAAGTTCTTCACCTACAAGCTGGATAATGTCCAGGCCTGATAATAATTGTTTCATGAGGGCTGAGATTTTCCTTTTCCTTCAGATAGAAATTCCATTCCTTTGGAAGCTGGGTTGCTTTTCAAGTGCAGAATGTTCCCTTTGTTCTTTTCATCAGCAAATAATGCAACATGAATGTTAAAGGATACCAAGTTAGGGCTTTGTAGCAAGAAGCTGGATACAGGCTGTGCATGGCCCTCTGCCACTGAAAAACAGCCAGGTTCATGAGATGGGTCATTTAAAAGCTCTTAGTCTTTTCGCTTAAACCATGCTAGCCACTTTAGGTGGTTATTAAGGCTATAATTACCTTCAAACTTCATTTTATAGCTAAACACAGCTGTAAATAAGAAATAATAATACCTTTTCTTTTTTCCCCAATCATTATGTCACATCTTACTGGAAATCATGTTCTGCAGATAACAAGTAGGAATCTCTACCAGGAAGTGTTTGCATTAAGCCAAGCTCCTTCAGCTACCTGCATGCACACCTTGATACATGAATAATCCCATAATGGTACTGAAGATTTCACAAATATAAAGTTAAGACATACTGTTAGATTATACATAACTTTAAATAGGAAAATGCAATACGCATGAAAACAGAATTTGGTATGAGTTAAAGAATCATGTTTAATATATCGATGTCTCTATAGTTAATAATTAGCTGTTTCTGAAATTCTTCTAGCATTATAAACAGATAAAACTTCAAGAAGCTATTTGGAGAAAAGAAAGAACTTTAAAGGATTTTCAGCATTTCACACAAAATTTAAAACTTCAGAAGATGTCAACTGTGCATGAGGTATCAATGGCTACATTTAAGTGAAAAACATGCTGCTGCCCTTCCAGTTCAGTCACAGCAAATCTGAAGCATCTGGCTCTTTTGATTTTATATGAAATGTTGAACCAGGACTTGGTTTAGAAGGAAAATGCAGTTAAGTTAAATTCTCTCATAACACTAAGTGCTTTATTTCTCAGTTGTGTAAGAAGTACAAGAGTTGGGCTGGAAGAGTATGGACACTGTAACTAAAATATGAAGTTTTTACTTCCAAGAAAAGGAGTAAATAAGTTACCTTGTTTCTTCATTTTCATTCTCAGCTTTCCATACTTTTCTCTACCTCACGTAAGAAATACAGATTATTTTTTATAGTGCTTATATGAAAAAAAGCTTTTTCAGTGAAGCACATGAATTTACTTAACTTTGACTACCCTTGAATCTGCTCCAAGGTCTAAACTGCATGACATTTCTTCTTACTTCATATGCAGCGACATTTGAGTTCTCCTTCTGGAGCCTCCCAAGGCTTTAAAGCAATTCAAGGGTCATACCTGTACTGGAATATGTAGCATAATATGAGCCATTGGGTTATTCCACAGAAGCCAAACCCCTTGTTGTTGAAGTAAGACACAGGAGGTGGTGGGGCTGATGATGCTGCATTATTCTGGGCTCCAGCGCAACCCATTCCATCACTGGAGTGGTGAAACTTCCACTGTGAGCTGCTAGAAAATCTACCTCTCCCCTTGCTTTTCTAATGCATAGCATAGGTTTGATATGGTTGACATGGGAAAGTGAAGGGCTTCTAACAGAAAACCAACAGTTAAAAATCTGTACTTATATCTTCAATTACTTTGCTGTTTGTAATATAAAATTACAATTTGGAATGAACTGCAATTCCATTCTTCCCTCAGTACTTATGGGGGAGTCACAAATCTCCAGACTGATGTGCTGTAGCTCCACTACCAAAGTGTTGCAGAAAGGAGGCAGAAGCTGGAAATAAGGCTAAAATGGGTAAGATTTACCAGAAATTAAAACCAAAGGGTCTAGAGGGGCAGCAGATTGGAGAATCAAGGGTAGACAAGGCAGTGCTTCAGCACTTCAGTATTCAGTTTTTATGTTGGCTGGAAACCTTAATGTTACCAAAACAAAGCCTGTGTTACAGGTACATCCTCTGTCTCATCTATATGAAGACATGCAGGAAGCATAGCCATTCCAGTAATATCCCGTATCTGCACTGCTTTAAATACGGATTTTTTTTCATTTATGCTTCTATCTCGATGTTTGTCCACACAAAAATAAAGGGGGGGGGGAAGCATACAGGTATAGAAAATCTAAATATAGATTTGCCACAATCCAGAAGATTCTATCATACATTTTTCAAGCGCGAAGGAGATTAATTTATTTCCAAATCTCAGTCTTGACAATATTCAGCAAACATGGTCAACTTCCCTCCATTCCTAAGGCCTGTGGACTCCAAATTTCAGGTCTTTGGATGCAGTACATCTTGGAGCACAAAGGCTGAAAGCAGACAACAGAAGGAAAATATAATAGGGCTGTTATCAGCCAAAATGCTTTATCTGATTTCTGTATTGTCTGTGTCCATCACACATGGACATGCTGCATGTAAAATGAAAGTTAGTTTCCTATTTCTGGGGTTTTTTTGTAAATACCACAAGATGACAGTTGTACTCCACCTGCCCTGAAAAAGAAATAAAGAGTACAGTTAACTATTCAGCCAGGTGGTGCGCCCCTTTCAAAATGCCTGTGGTAACTGGTCTAAGCAAACTAGAGGAAATATAAGACCCACCACCTCTCTGTCCTTTTAAACAGCAACAAGGAACTGGTAGCAGCACCCAACTGCCTCCACTTCAGGTTTCTTCAAGTGAACAAAAGGGACAATGCTTCATCCTGCTGTTGTAACTGAATGATGTGCATGCCAGAGCCTATGGAGGTGGAATAGAGGAAAAGGACACTGCCTTTCTCTGATACTTATTTCCACCTTGCACTTACGCTGCTCTTCACACGGTGAATCTTCTTAGGTAACAAGTCCCTCTAAAAAATAACGTTTTTGTCCTGTAAGTTTCCAGCTGAACTAATCTTTATCTAGGTTACAGTACAGCTGTGCGAATGCTAATACCAAGAGAAAACAAGAAAAGGATGAAGGTAGATGATACGTTTCTGTTTGGAAGCAGCACCAGCTTAAGTTATATTAAATTGACTGTGGAAGAAACTGTTAACTAACCACTAGCAGTGGATCCAGAACTTGACATCAGTTTTGAGCATTCTGTGAATAACTGTAAAAAGCCACTCTGATGCAGGATGAAGCTATTACTGTTGCTCAGGAATTAGCTATTCAGAATGCTATCAACTTATGAACCACTAGCTCGGCAAGTCAACTACTGTATTAGGATGGTGAGAGTATTATGTAAATTATTTACCTTCACGTTTTTAGCACCAGGGAATTACCCAAAATCTCAGTTGTTCCTAGAACAAAATACCCCATTAGTTAAGAGGAGAAACAGATACTGTGCATGACCGTGTTCATGACTCAGAGGTGATCCCATGAAACAAATGCCTCCTAAATTACATTATATTCCATATTTTGAGGAGATCTGAGCTTGTCCAATAAAAGAGCTAGGAGTTGTCTTGTTAGATTTTTCTTCTCCAAAGGTTTAAAGGGCTCTTAAAGTGCATGGAATATTTTGTGCCCAATTAATTTTATGTATTGGGTAAGTAAAGTCTTAAATTAATACATAATCTGGCACACAATTCAAGAGCTACTTCCTGTAGTAGTTTGTGGTAATGACATGTCATTTCTGTAGACTGTGTAAATTGCCGGCTCTGTTTTTATACTTCAATAAAATCTGTTTGCATAGCTCGTACTTCTCCTTTCATTACAATCAAGCAGGCAGAAGTTCAAATAACAAAACTTTATTGTTCGTGTCTCTAAGTTAAATAACCACTGCAAAGTATTAAATGTTCTTAAAACAATATATAGTGCAAACCACAGCTAAGTTGTACTGAAATTGCAGCGTACTTTCAGAAGTGACTGATGCGCAAAGGAAAAACACAAGTATCAGCTGCTTGCAATTCTCCCATCTTCTCTCCCCACACCCTTATTTCTTGTCTAAGTGGTGCATCATGGAAGATCAAGGAGAGTGCTTAGGATGGCTAAATTCTGGGATCAAACAGTGTAACAGTATATACAGCCAAACTGTAACTTGTATCTTATACTCAAAAGACTGTATTTTCACATTAACAATCTACTTCCTTCTTTCAGTTCCAGAAAAATGCTGAAAAGTCATTTTTAGAGATCAAGATACATATGAAATATTTTTAAATAGCAAACCTTTACTAAAAATTAACTGGCAACACTGCTGCAGAATACGATCTCAACTGGTGAGTTTCTTTGCAAGTATCATTACTTACTGCTTTGAGTAGGGAATTGGCAGCAGCTTTGTCCAATTAATTTTGACATGCATGAAGCATGATAAAGAGAACTGTTTATCAGTACTTAAGTCCTGACTACTTTCATCATCCCGAAGACATTATGCAGAATACTACGCCACTCATGTTGAGAGATCAGCCAACATTTGCTGGGGAACACCACTTGTCTTCTGGACTCCAGTTCCAACAGACTTACATATAGAGACAAACCTCTTTTCAGTATTTGAGTTCAAGTCTTGGAAGAAGCTACCAGAGTTGGTTGACTTGAAGAGCTCCTGTTCTCTGACTGATACGTGGAAGACACCAGCACAAAGAACACCACACTCGTTGAGGCTGGTGCAGTGCTGCATTTGATAGTTCACACTCAAAATGTGCCACCCTAGATAGCTGGCTGCAGTAGCCTCTCCTCCCGCCACACCCAGGCTCGTGTGCCTATTTACTACTCCTTTTCCAAATGCTAAACTTCCCATAACTTCATTTGCGCTTATTCAGCTGTGGTGTTCAATATTTATTGATATTCCTTATTTAAGATCACCAGGTTTTACTAAGGCAGTACCAAATTAACCCAAAATACATTTGGTAATCAGTGGTTTTGCTTTTGGTAATTTTCAAACTTGTTCCTGACATCCATTAAGCAGTACTCTGCCGTGTCACTGGACAAAGGGGAAACTTAAGAAACTCCTTCATCAGGTAGGACAACCCATTTTCAAGACACCTGGACAGCTGTGGCCTTGACGTGTGCACGACAGCTTTTTAGAAGGCCAGTGACTACACAGTGTATCTTTTGTGGTGGAGCTTTGTCATCTACCAAGGCAGGGAAAGATCTGTTGGAATACCTGAACAGCCATCTAAAACCCTGATGATTTTTCCTTCAAAATTTGAAAACATCATTATCTGCCCACTTTCCATGAAAAGATGTTCAAGAATACTGAAGCTGCTTCAATGATTTGAATAGTTCCTGTTTCTCTCTAGCTGGTGCTGAGCAGGCATATAGGAGTCACCTTCACTGACTTCTACACCTAGGAACTGCAACTTGTCATTGAAACCAGCAAGCACAAACAAAACCAAGAGTTTTCCTTTCTGCATCTTTCTCAGGAGAAAAATATCAAAAGAATTTTGGTGACCTTCACTATAACAAATGTTCAATATAACATCCAGAAACCCAATGGAGTATTTAATGAACATTTTTTTTTAATAGAACAGTATTATTTACTTCAAGCCATAAAGCTCAGTTCTACATTAACCATGCTTATGAAGATCATATAAAAGTGACTGGAAAGCCTTTCCTCTCTCCCTCAGCCTTAGGGTGGGTTTATTTTGGGGGTGTGGGGGGGTTTTTTGGTGCTTTGTTTTTTGCATGTTTGAGGGTTTCACGGTTTGTGGGGGTTTCTTTGTGGTCTGTCCCCACCTTCCCCAAATAAGAGGCATGTGACCATGCAGCAGCCCTCTATGTTCTAATCATATTTATGTAATACATGTTGCACAGATTTTGTTCAGGGTGGGATGGGGACAGGGTAAGGACAAATAAAGCAGACAACTGTGTAAAGCTCTTATTCTCACACCTAACTGAAGCTAGTAGTACGACAGACAGGACAAAAAAGCTCTTTGACATTATGTTCGCTAGCCATTCATCAGGCAGTCCTTTCTTAAAAATTAAACAAAGAAAAAAAGTAGCAGGCAGTACTTACTGGACTAAGCTTTTGTTAGCCATGAAGCCACCAGAACCCCTTAAACAGAGATTAGCAAACTAAGTAATCCCCAGGGAATTCTCCCAGGACATCCAGCTAGTTGATGAAACTGTTAACAGTCTTGGATTGTAAATAGCAAAGGGATACCAGGAGGCCACAGTTCAGATACTACCCAAGGCTCAGTTCATATACTGACACAACTGCTTCAGCTACTCAGAACCCTAAGCCCAGCCAGGAGGAAGCCAGCACCAAACTCACCACTGTAAGGAGTATTTTTTACTACTTGGATTTCAAGCACAAGACTTGCTGTCTTCCTTTCATATACTGACTCTGTATTGGGCAGTGTTAGTTTGAGTAATTAGCATTATGTTGGAATGAGCCAAGCATATTACAGGATAGCTGACTTCCTGTATTTGAGCCCAGTGTACAGGTATTTCGGAATCACATTGCATATAGTGACTATAAATGCAAATAAAGCCAAATAGCTACTAGAATATGTTTTCAAGACTGAATTTTGATAGGACTTTAGGTTCCAAAGCACCTTAAAAGAAAAAACAACTGAAAATGTGCTTTTTTTTTTTTCCTGAACTTAAATTCTAGTTGGGATGAATTTTTGCAGGCCAGGTGTCTGCCTCAAGCTGATGTTTTCAGACATAATTTTCAACAAGGATGTTAAACATGAAACTGGGGCAGAAGTACAGAAAAAGCCCTCATAATGTGCTTGAAAGAGCCTTTACTTTGAAATTTTGTGGGAGGGTAGACCTTGAATCAGAGATACGCCTTTTGGGCAGTTCTCCTGTTGAGCATCATGGTAAAGCAATAAGCTTCTGACTCTCAAGCTGCACATGCACAGCGAAAAAAAGATAATCAAAAGCATTAAGAGCTAGAAGATGGATTTTCTGCAAATTCTGTGGCCCTAGCAATGCTGCAGGTTGGTCCTGGCAGTTACTCCCACCTGAGGCAGCAGGGGGGACTGCAGGTAAGGCTGGAGCTCCACCGTGCTCTGTGCTCCCTCTTCTGGCACCCAGGCCAGGGCAAAGAGCCAGCAGTGGCCTCGACGGAGAAGGTGACTGGTCATGTTGGGAGTCTACAACAAATGCATCCTGTTGGGCAATATCCCATTTGTTTTTCTGTCCTTATCTGGCATTTACACAGAGCAGTGAGTTTCTTGCATTGAAGAAGGGGCCTCTAACAAAGTGTTTCTCATTTTCTGAGCTCCAAATTCGAACCTCTGGAGACTACATGCAGAAACACAAAGCAGTACCTACCGTCTGTATTCAGCCTCCTTGACTGCAGCTTCGGAGTGCTGCAAGTGTTTCAGAGAACAAAGCATCAGAATCATCTTGCACTAGGAAAGTCCTATAATGCAGACAGGACCACAGCATGTACACACAAGTTTACAAAAAAGCCTAATGGCTGAATTTAATGCTGCTCTGAAGTTACAGCTAGCACTCTTACTGCAGATTTCTACTCTCAAATAACCTGTAAATTATATCCACCGAAACTGTGCTTTGATTAAACGAAGAACACTCCAAATTAGCAGCAATTCTTGTATTGAATTCCTCTGTGCCTTAGCTTTCCCAGCATTATAGTGATGATAATGCTACTAGCTCAGAATTTTCAGAACTCATTAGTATGAGCATTCAGATATTTTCCTAATGATTGCTCTAGAAAACCTTGTGAGAATTAAAAAAAAAAACTAAAACTGTATTCAGATGAACATTTATAAACATCGTTCAGAGCCATAACCTCTTTTATTTTTTTTCAATTCAATGAGCAGTATCTACCTCAAACTGAAGGATCATGCATTAATAAAAGTGATCATATAGCTGAGGACTATCGTAATACACATACTTGATGCCACAGATGGAAAACTAATAGCGAGCACCGGATTTTTCAACCTTAATTTTTGTATGTTTATATGTTAATATTCGTATGTAACTGCACATGATTTTCATGTTCACTTGCAGACACTACTAGACTTAAAGTCAACAACTCTTTGACAGATGAAAAAAATATAACCAAATGTCTATATATTTCCTTCTATAAGTAAGTAAACTGATCCTGAGATGAACTTGGCTGCAGCTAGTTACCCAAACTTAAAAACAAAAATAAAGATCATTAAAAAAACATCTCTGAAAGCTTAATTAGCGTATTTTGGCAAAAGGAAAAGATTCCTTAGCACAATAGTTGATAACATGGGAAACCTTGCACTATCAAACATGTACTGCAAACATGGCACAGACACCACGATTAAGGACACACAACTCCATTTTCGTAAGTGCTAAGCCCAACTAATTCCAAAGGAACGCCATTGAGGCTCTGTAAAAGCTTGGGAACCTCTTGAAGGAAAAACTGTATTATTTCATTTTCCTAAAGCAAAGTGAAGAATGAGCCCAGACTTATTAAAACAGAGGTAACAGATTAAACACAACATTCTAAGGGTTTCACTCACAGACAGACTTTTATTGTCTTATAAATCTAGCTAAACTTGGAGCACTAAAAACTATAAATCTATTTTGACTTTGTAAACTAACACTAGAGCACTTGATGAACGATGAAATGAGGAAGAACTTTTATTCCAAGAGAGCATACTGTAAGATCAGGGCAGTGCTATTTATGCTGGGGAACTCACTACAAGCAGTCCCAAGTACAGCACACCATTTAAGTCACTGGAAGCTTGTGTTCAAGAAACTGAAATAACATACTTGCCAACAATAAAGCAAGCCTTAAGATTACAAATCATGTGTGAATAGCTGCAGTACTAAGTATTCCTGATTCAGCAAAATATGGAAACAAAATGTACACTAACTGCATCTAAAGAGATACGTATCTGAAGTGGAAGGTGCTTGTGACACTGCTGAAAGCCCTCTTGTGAGGGGATTTGCCCCACCCAAAATTGTCAAGCTTTCGTGCTTGAACCCACATTTTCTTTCATCTCCCTTTTTCCTTCCTCAGCAGGATGGCAAGAGTTCTTCCAGCTTCTTGTACTGTTCTCCAACACATGCAAGGGAGCCTCACAGAGGAAAGCAGTTCCCTAGCCTGCAGTTTCCCCACTCCACACACAAGCTAGGTAAGGACAAGAATAAGGAGACTAGTTTTCGTAACACATTTTAATACTGCTACCCCAGTGTTAAATATCCACAGACTGTACTTTTGTCTCTTCGTAAGGGGTAAAAGAGGGCTATGATCACTCTTTGTAAACGGTACTGGATACATCTTAGCTCAGAACAGACACTGGCCCAGCTCTGTGCATCAGTCATTCTTGGTAGCTCTGGAAGCCCCACGATCAAGAATTGATGAAAGACATAAGGCCTATACACACTCTATTTCTTCTACTTTTTCCAAAGCAACTTCAGTTCTCCTGTTTGCAACAAGATTCTGGGTAAGGCAGATCTTAAGTTAAGGTTTAAAATTCAGAAATAGTAGCAACTCAGCCTAATAAACATTTTTACAATATCTGGAGATTAAGAAAGTCATAGATTCCCCCAGGAGCTTCAAAAGCTATCATGTTACTGCAAGCAACAGGAACTGATACTCAACTACATTTGATAGCCCTTTATATGCAAACAACGTCAAAATCAGTTTCTCACCAGCTTTTTTTGTTAGGGTAGATACTGCTGTAGGACAATTTAAGTCGAATGCTTTAAGTGTGATTTTCAAGTTAGGCATCCTATCAGCATTTGATCAATGCAGTAAGTTTCAGATTTTTTTTTTCTCATTTCAGTTAGTCTGAAAATAGATACTTCCTCTTATATGGCAATATAACAGCAACCAATGCAGTGCTACTCACCTACCAGCAGTCTAAGACCAAATCCATACTAAATAGATCACCAAACAGACAGACTGAGAATCATAATTACACAACAAATTTTCTCCTTCAAAAGTGTCTCTGTGTTCACAAGGCATTGATGTGTTTTCACTGCTCTAAAGTACTTTGTTTGCTTGAGTGATTTCAATGGGTTAGTTTAAATGCTATTTAATCAGTATTTCTTTCACTTAGGACTGAAGTTTTCAAAAAAGTTTTTGCAACTTATATTATACTGAGATGCATAAATTGTCACATGTATTGTCTGTCCACACATTCACAGTTGCACAAACTACTTCCCATTTATGCCTGTACAGAAGTTAACTGAGGCAACCGCTTACTCAGAGAAATTTCTACATATTTTTAGCTACCGTTGACTGCCATTTGAATTGGTAAAAATATAAAGATGAGACAGTGCTACGTGACAAGCAAATATTGCTGGCAGATCTGCAATACTGAGAACTCTCCTACTAGCAGCATTTTGCCACTCAGACTGCTAACAAACATTATGGAGTTATTAGGTTTGGTTTTGCTCTAGGTCAACTAGACCTTCTCCACCCATGCATGATACCATCATTCTTACTCTACAAAAGCCCTTACAGTTTGAGACAAATTTAACCTGATTGTTTCTGTATTTCTGAGCACAGTTCCTTTTTAACATTCAGAAGAACTCTCTCAGTTTTGCATCTCAATCAAACTTTCACACATCCAACCAGAAACATGAATCACACTTAGTGCTATTTCAGGGAACATGTACAGCTATAGTGGCAGGGGAAGTGTGCCATCCACCAGATCACACAAACACAGAGGTAATCACAAAGCAACACTAAAACCAGGTAATTTACCAAGTACAAATATGTTTTTTTCTTTTTAAAAAACACGTACTGTTTGCTGTCAGGACATTTGTCACTTCTGTCCTGCAGACCAGTGCTTGTTAGAACCTCAAAACATTTTCCACTATGAAGGCCCTAATCTGCATTACAGGTATAACTTGAGAAATGCAACAAGTACTTTTCACCTGTAAGAAAAGGGTATTAATTTCATAATTTTCCTAAACTTACTGTTGAAGTATTGCCAACCCTGAGTGTTCAGAATACATAAACCAGGACCTACAAAGAACTACAATTTCAAAAGCACTGCAGTTTT
Organism: Neopsephotus bourkii; assembly: GCF_033783945.1. Lineage (NCBI taxonomy): Eukaryota > Metazoa > Chordata > Aves > Psittaciformes > Psittacidae > Neopsephotus > Neopsephotus bourkii. The sequence goes on from NW_026901542.1 coordinate 3,269,863, forward strand.
GAAATCAAGTGGGAGTGCATTTACGTATTTATTTTTACTTCTCCTTCAGTTGCATTTAGGGTTTTCCTGCTTCACATTTCATACTTCATTGCACAACTGAAAACCCCTCAACTTTGAAGTATTTTTAACTTAAGAGTTTAGATGATCACAAAATTCACTGATTCCAAGAGTTGGACCTTTGTGAAGAACAGCAAGTTATTACAAAATTACAGTAATTACAGATAACATTTTTCAAAGCGTTTAATCTATTTGAGTATTTACAATACTGGTTTTGTAACCCATTTTTCCTTCAGTTTTATCTCCTGAGTAGTGCCATAAAGTTGAAATGAGGAAGGTACCAAATATGTCAGGAGGGAAGTGTCCCAAGTTAATTTAAATAAACAACCAGCATTAGTATTATTTAAGCCACGCCTGCTGGGGTAGTCAAGCTCCACTAACTGTAGTGGAAATACTGTACAAGTGTACAGAAGTAGCTTGTAATACTGTACATCTGCTTTCCCACCTTTGCCATACTGTTGAGCATTTCACTTCATGCATAAGACCTTTATGATTTAATCCTGTTCCATTTAAGACTAGCCACTTACAGTCCATACAAAGCAGCAGCCTCTTTAAAAAACCCAGCACAGTAAAAGGTATAAATAATTTTGAAGTATTATTCAGTAAGAATAGGTAGGACTAATACCTTGCTGAGTAAATACCCCTTGTTGAAGTGTACATTTGTCACAGCAAGCTATGCAGTTAAGTCTTTAGCCTAACATATGCAGTTAATTGCAACACTTCAACATTTTTTATTAAAAATGGTTGAGATGAATGTCACTAAATTTGCCACTGGGTTTTTGACCCTTTTTCCTCTACCAGATGCTCATCCTGTAATTCTTGTGTTTAACTGCAGATTGCACCTATATTACATGCTACTGCCTGCAGATTTAAGAGTGAATTTACTGTCTTCACTAGTCCATCTAATAGGCTGTATTTTCTAAACACATCTATATACACAGGCACATACACACAAACAGATAAAATACACTAACTTCAGTTGCTAAGGATTTACAGTTTAGTGTTTAATATAAGCAGCATACAGCCAGTGATACTAGTTACTCTAATCAAAACATGACGTTGACACAATTCAAGAGGAGCAGAAGCAGAAATGAAAAAGGAACGAGAATACTTCACAAACCAGAAAGCAAATGCAGAGTTAGTGGCACACTGACAAGAGCAACTGCGGCCTGCTCTCTGGGTATCTGCAGTTCAGCAGATAGGTAATAAACACAAAAATTAATACTGCAGATTCATGAACAAAGTTTGAAACTGCAACACAGCTATTAGAACAGAAGATTCACTTGGCACAGTTATACTAAAAAAGCAAACAACACAGACACAAAACCCACAAACAAGCAACAAAAAAATCCAGCACCCAACTACTACTGAAGAGTGACAATTCAGCTACTGGACCTGCACTGCCTGTCTGCAAGAATGCTCATTCCACACATAACATTTACGCACTGAAATCCATTGCATATGATAACTTTTATAAGTAATTTATAATGGTACAGGTTTTATTTTACATTTTAAATAAATTCAAGTTGCATTGACAGGTACTGTAAATCAATAAAAAGATTCTATTTTTCTAAAATAGCTATATTTTCTTCCCTTTTGCCCTTTGACTCTTTAATAAGCAACAAGGAAGTATAATTCTTAAATACCACTGTAATGAGTACGTTTAAAAATCATCACTTCCACCATAAATTGCATACCACCTTTATTCAGTACCACTAAAATGCATGCATATTAAGACAGATAAATCAGACAAAAAATGAATTCACAACCTCTTTATCTCAAAAAGGACGGAGCCCCCATCAATATAAAAACAACAAACCCGGTGGTGTAACACTACTATAAGCTTCAAAACCTGTCCATAGGGAATCTCCAATTATTTTAGCTATAAGCCGACCAACCAAGCTACAAGAACCAAGACATCGTTAATGTAAAATAGTTATTACGAAGACGGCATCACAAGATCAGAGCCCAATTCAGACATTTTGTACCTTGCTGCTGGGTAGTGTTACTGGAAGCATCAGCCTAATAGCCGGTTTATTCATAAGGCACGCACTAAAATGAAACAAACAGTAATTAACTGCTGACAGTGACCTAGTTAGCTATACAAGGAGCTAGATCTTCCTGTCACTCATTACAGGTTCGCCGGAATCCGACAGGAACGGTCCCGTCCGCCCGGGCTACGCAGGCTGCCGAGAGCGAGGAGCAGCGCCTCCCGCCCAGGCAGCCCCAGGCTCCCGCGCCCACCGCGGCCCCCGGGCCCTGCGCCGCCGGCTGCTCCCCCGGCCTCCTGCCTCCGAAGCCCTCAGCTCCCCGCGGGCAGGGCCCCGCCGAGCGGCGGAGCCGGCGCGGCAACGCCAAGACCGCCTGCCTTCGGGTTCCCCTCCCCCGCTCCGGCAGCTCCGCACTGGGATAACGCAGCCTCTGACTCGCTCGCTGCTCGCGTCCCCCTTCACCTCCCTCTTCTCCCTCCCCCAACGCGCACACTTGATAGAAAGTCTCCTCTCGGCGGCGGGAGGGCGGTGAAATCCTTCGCTCTCCTCCCTCCGTTCTCTGTAACGCGAACGAGCCGCCGCCTTCTGTTCCTCAGCCTTGGCCAAGTCGGCGTTTTGTTGACAAGGCTCTGCCGGGCACAAAATGGGGCTGCCGCTTCCATGGGCGCCGCCATTTTGTGAGGAGCCGCCGCGCTAAGCTGAAGCCGGAGCCGGAGCCGCAGCCTCAGTAGCGGCGGCCCCCGGCAGCCCAGGCGCGCCGGAGCGGCGGCCGGGGTCTGTGTAATGGTTGAATAAAGTGACCCCGTCTAGGGAATCCCCAGCTGACAGTTACGTAAGGGACCGTGCGCAATTGCTGCGCTTAGCATGGAAACCCACCTAGCCCTGCTACGCAATTTGCCTATCCTCCCCTCTGCCTCCCACTCCCCTTCACACAGCACTCGGGCGAGAAAAGGGACTCACCTCCGCCGACCGCCCCTCGCGGAGGGAGAGAGACCCCCTGCTCTGAAGGAATTTTTAGGGCATGATTAAAAACCACCGCCCTCCTGCGAAGGAAGGTTTAGGTTTGTGTGTGCATACGTGTGTATTTGAAAGAGCGATTTAGTCCCTCAATCGCATGTTCTAAACCTTTCTCGTTGATACTATCCTGGCTTTGGGAGTCTTACACATACTGTTGCTGAAATAGCAGAAACTCTAAAGTGTCATGGACAGGAGCTGCAGACCAGGATCTGCTGCAGGTCTAATTTTAGGGGGAGGGGGGCCTCTTAATGCTACAGTGAGTAAGACACTCTGCATTTTCTCACACTGGAATCTGCACACGACCACTCTATCCACACACAGAGAACAACTTTGAACACAGAGTATTACTATGAAACCGGGGGATTGCTCTTCCTTGTCCTTCCCCTTCCCCCAAAGTGTGAACCCAGGGCAAATCTTACCAAGCGTCTTACTAAATCTCATGTCTTTATGGCTATATTCAAGCTGAAACAGCACTCGAGTCAGAAGAATTTTTTCTTTTTGAGAAAAAAATATTTTTTAACGTAGTACATAGAGTAGAAATCAGAGTTTTTTTTTCAAGTACTCACTTGGGGCCATAACGTGCCATTGATTTTAAAACACAGCTCCTTACTGACTTTAATGAGTCCAAGTTAAAAAAAAAAAACAACAAACCAACACAAAACCCCAACTCTAAAGGCCTGATCTGGCCTTGGATTTCAGCTATCGGTTGTGAGGGGCAAATATTCCTCCAGAGCCTCTTGAACCAGAGCAGGCAGGCGCTCATCTGCAGCTGTGTGCCAGGGAAGGGCAAATGCCCATCTGGGTCACCACGAGCTTTGCCAGAGGAGCAAAGGTTCTTCACCAAAAGTTGCTGTTCACCGCTTGGGCCTTTCTCACTCTTGTTTACCCCAAGCAGCACTGGTCTCCCTCATGGTTGTCGTGCAGGTCTCCTGGGCTTCCCTGGGTGGAAAACGTCAGGAGATGAGTGTTTACAAACACTGCACACGCCACAGGCACAGGGGAAAGCAGTCTACAGTGTCCATCCACAGTAAGGGGCCAAGGCCTTCCTCCTCCATTGGCTTCATACTGTACGTCCTATTTATCAATATACAGGAACATATAGGTGGCTTAGACTGTGTACAGCAGTCCTAAAGCACTTTGATTACAGGCCACGGTATCTGTGAGGGAACGAAGGGAAAAAAAACATTTAGGGAGGGACCCAGACCGCAGGCCGCTGCTGGCGGACCTCTCCAGGCCCCCCTGACCGGGGAAAGAGCTCGCCATTCTCCTCTGGGGAGGTTTCAACACCTCCCGTCCCGAAACGAGGAGTTCCCGCGGCCCCTCCGGCCCAGCAGGAGGCCCCGCCGTGCCATCCGGGGCGACTTCCTGCCCTTGGAAACACCTCAGGCCCGGGCACTCGGAAAGTTTTCCCAAACTCCACATCCACCAGTGCCCCCTTCAGTCGTTGTTTTCTCTCCCCTTGAACTCAGGGCGTTGGGCTTAGTCCAATTAAAAATTTCGGCCCCCTTTCCAAATCCACCTTTCCTGCCCTCCCCCCTACGGCTTCCCCCCCCCCCCCCCCACCGCCGCCAGCCAACGGAGAGAGGCTGATCGGCGCGAGCCTGGCGAGGGAGGGCCCTTTCCCCGGCCCCGAGCCCCGGAACAACCGGTAGTAGTCGTTTTTTTCCTCCCCTCTTCTCCTTCTCCCTCGCCTCTTTCCGCCCGGCTTTGTGTGAAGTTTGCGGCACATTGCAGATGAGCCCTTAGCGGCGAGAGGAGCCTATTGTTCCCCGCCAGGAACTGCTTGCTGGGGCTGCGCTGGCTTTTGCCTTTAGAGCTGCCTTGTGCAGTACCGGGAGCGGCCTCCGGGGTCCGCTGTGTTGCGCTCTCGTCCAGGCAGAAGCACGGCGGCCTCAGATCTTTTTGTCTGAGAGAGAAGAGAAGTGAATCCCGCTGCCGCCGCCACCGCCGCCGCCGCCGCTGCCGTAGCTGTACAGTGTGTGTGTGAGAGAGAGCGAGCGAGGGAGCGAGCGAGCGAGGGAGGGAGAGGGAGATCGCATGGAGCCGCGGCTGTAACACACACACACTGTCAATACCTCACTCCGGCTCCCCCCCCACCCCACCACAACAGTAACCCAATTCATTGTGTGATCCAGCAGCACCATGTTGAGTCTCATGTGCAGGCTGGATCGGTTGGGTTTGTGGTGCTGAGAGAGGCAGCAGCAGCGGGAGGAGGAATTACTGAGAGGTGCCCCTCTCCCTCCCTGCCTCTTTGCCTGTGTGTTGTGTGGAGACAGGACTCGCAATTACCACACTCTCTGGGCTCCCTTATTCCTTTTAAACTTTTTTTTAACCAAGCCCCTCTCCATGGCTGATCCCCGGCCGAGCACGGGCACCTGGGTCTCTTAAAGACAAGGAGGAGCCGCGGATTGTTGTTGTTGTCGGCCGTTTTTTTTTTTTTTAATTGGATTTTATTTTTTTTTACGAGAACCTTTTTTATTACAAAAATGGCAAATTCGACGGGTAAAAACCACGCAGACCAGCGGAGAAAGGGACTCGCTTTCCTGGACGAGCTGCGGCAGTTTCACCACAGCAGAGGGTGAGGAAAATGGGGAGATGGAACGGGAGGGGGGGAGGCTTTTAAACCGACCAGATCCAACTTCCAGCCCCTTCCCTGAAGGACACGGCAGCCCCAGCGAGGGGAGAAAAGGGGGCAGAGCTGACAAGTTGTGGTGTTTTGTGTGTATCTCCTCTGGCAGGTCTCCTTTTAAGAAGATCCCCGTGGTGGGTGGGAAGGAGCTGGATCTTCACGCTCTCTACACCAGAGTCACCACTTTAGGCGGATTTGGGAAGGTGAGTGGAAGTTTTAATTTGGGTTTCCCTCCCACTAACCTCTTCCTAAAAGTCTTCTCTGACCCCCGGGGGCGGCGGGGGGAGCCGGGGTGGCCGGGAACCGTCCTATTTAAAGGCGGTTAGAGAAGGTGGGGGGTGGAAGAAGGAAGCGAGTAGATAGGCAGGTTGGTGGCTTGGCCTTGTCGGCGGAGCGATGAAGGGGGATCGGGGGTACGGCGCACACCCCGCTCCTGCCTCCGCCGGAGCCCCTCTCCCCTGCCCCCCTTCCCCAGGAGGAGGTGACTGGGGAACAGAGGGCTCCGGTCGGCGGAAGGCAGTTTCTTTCGCTTGTGGTGGCAGCTCTGTGTGTTTCTCTCTCTCTCTCACAGAGGGAGAGGCAGAGAGGAGAGAGTCTGAGTGCAGTTTTAGTGCAACTCAAAATTAGCGGGCATGTTTAACATCGATAATCGGCACGGAGCATGGGCTAGGAAACGATCCTCGCAGCCGGGGGGGGCCGGGCGCTGCCCTCCGAGCCCTTCCCGGGGAAAAATAACAAAAGGGGCACCCAAGACGGTGTGTAATCAAATAGCCATCTTTAGGCTTCAAGGCTAGGGACAGAAATGTAGGCCTCAAAAGAAAGGCCTGCCTGTGTGTGTGTTTGTGTGCTGGGGGGACCCCCCGGGCCGGCTCCCCCGCGCCCCGCGGGCCAGGGGGCGCCCCCGCCACCGCTTCCCCGCAGCATTTTAAACTTCTTCGGGTTTTTAACGGACCGCGGCAGGATTTAAAAGGGGGCGACAGAGGGACTCCCGATTGGTTATTGTCCAGGCAGTAAAAACAAAAACAAACAAACCCCAAAACAATACGAACCCTCCTGGCCGCCCACCCGCCCTCCCCGGAAAAAATAATGCGTATATTAAAAAATAAATACAGCAAAATGCCGCTGAGAGACGGGATTATTCCCAAAGGGGGAGCACCACCGACTGTAAGTAAAATATGTAGTCTTAAATCCCATATACATTCCTGTTCAGTTATTTTTATATTTTTATCTATTTGCTTCATGGCAGCTTGTGGGTTTTTTGTGATGTTCGCTGTCAACGACATGTTTATGTGTACGTTGTGTATCTCGGCCTGTATATGTGTTGTTTTTGACAGGTATCAGAGAAGAATCAGTGGGGAGAAATTGTAGAGGAGTTTAACTTTCCCAGAAGTTGTTCTAACGCTGCCTTCGCTTTAAAACAGTATTACTTGCGGTGAGTGCTATCAGGCTGTTGCAGTAGTATTTTTGAGTGTGGGATTATATTTGGGTTCCAGTGTCTGAATAAAAATAACCCTGCTTTTTAAAAATGCTATAAAATAAAGCAGAAAGAACTTGTAATTCCTTACTGGTCTGGTGCAGTGATAAGTTAAAGGCAATTCTGTTTTGTAGATATTGTATTTTCTATTTTACATCTAACTTTGAAGGGATTCCAAGTGTATAAACAGATACATGTCAGAGCCATTTTTATTGATTGTTTTAGAATCACGGTACTAAAGGACTGCTACTGAGATCATGTTATTGTAGTTGCAGAAACTTAGCTTAATTTTTGGAGCACTGAAATTTGTTGATGTATGTGAATTTGTTTACTGCTCAGTGGGGTCAGACATTGAATGAAAATATATCTGCAGGAAGGTAGACTGCTTTGGAGAAATATTGTTATGAATTATTAGCAGCATACATTATATTTTAGAATATAAAGAGCTAACTGATTTTTCTATTACTTGAAAAATACTAGATTTTTTCAGTTTTTAAAAACAAGATTCCATTCCTTGAAATGATACAGTTTATTTTGTGATTCAGATTATTTTTTAATGTAGCATGGAGTTCATATTGAGTATTTTAAATTACCATGTGTGGTGCTGTTCAGTTACTAGATTGCCTTTAAAAAAATAATTTTTATGAACTTTGCTGATTATTCTTTGTGTGCAAGATTTTAAAATTATTTTGTGTATAATGTTTTAGGTGCTATATATAGACAAATACATTCCATTTAGAATAAAGTTTTATGTACACTGGTTAAGGAATGTAATTTTCTGAATTATATAAATGATATTTTTTCATTGCAATTAATGATAATATAGATGTGCAGTGTGTACAAAAGATGTATGGGCTTTTGGTGATCTGTTTTGGTGATCTGAGTACACACAAGCTTTATCTGTCTGTAGTTTGGCCTTCTGAATTAGGAAATGCAGTAATTGTACAGGTGCACTTTCTATTGGCTGTCCTAGATTGACTTCCAGCTTGAAGCTGTGGAGTTCATAGCACAGTGGAGCAGTTATTAAGTTACAGTGATGTCTGGAAAACCTTAGGCAGATATCTGTAGTTACTGAATTTTTCTTTTTTTGGTGCTGATAGATGATTGCTTTAAGATTCAGACGAAGAAAAGAAATTGTCATTGTTAGTAGCTTCAGTAAAGTTTATGATTGGTAGCAGGCCTAGGAACGAAGTGAGAGGCTCCACTTTAGGATGTCCTTCTCTGACTTTTTTTTTTCTTTTTTTTTTTTTTAACTCTCTACTACATAGCCCTGAAGTACTGAGATAAGTGTTGCTGGAGATTTGTGAGATCACAGAAACCATTTTTTTGCTTCTTGAGTTTTTCTTTTGGACCATGTAGTCTATTACTTGACTAGATTTTACATACAATTTGCAAAGTGATAGTGTTTGAGGGTTTTACCTTTTCCTTTGTATTTCCATATGTTACAAGTGCTTGAATGGCCTAACTTTTTGCAGTAGAAGGTTGTATGTCATTTGTATTTTCATCTGTATTTTGAAAGCATTTATATGTTGTGACAGTTAACACAATTAATTTAGCCTTCTAATGACTGTTAATTTTTAATAGGAGACTATTTTTTAATTTAGAATCAGACATACAAAAATGTTGTTATTAGCATGCTAGTACTGACATCATTTAACTTGCAGTTGATGCAGATATATAAAAATGATAACATACAAATAAGGTTTTTTTTATTTACTTGGAATTTAGAAGAGAAAGTTGATAAACAGTTAAGATGAAGAATCTTTTAAAAATGTCTTATAATCTCTGATTTACATAAGCCATTCTGAGATACACTGTCAAGGTTCTTGGTGTTGGGGTTGATTGGGTTTTAGTGTTTGGTGTTTTTTTGTTTGTTTTTATTTATTTTTTTTCATGAATTATTGGTTTATTCACTGTTGCTTCTCACATAATGTGTGATGTGAACTGTTAGCCAGCTGAGTTCACCTCCTTTCGTGTGCAGTAATAAGACTGTGTATACACATATGTGTCACTCCTAGGTTAATGTTTGTTTGACTTTAACCTAGAAGGGGTTTTTTGGAGGGGGGCAGTTTGGCTGTCAGGAAAGAAAAAATACTGTAATGATAAATTTGTAAAAAGGGTCTTGTTTGTTTGTGTTGAAGAACATAACCTGAGGTTTCTCATAGGGTGAGATTTTCATGGACTGCTGAGCAATTTCCCGGGGGGGGGGTGGGGGGTGGGGAAGAAAACAACTCCTCTTGAGTCTCAAGTATGGCTGTAATTTTGGCCTCACTATTATAATGTCTTTGCAAACAAAGTCAAACAAACTGAGGCCTACCAACTTTTACATATTTTTTTTTATCCAATTGTATCTTGTGAGTCCTGTGAAGTGAGGGATCTGCATGGCAGATGGGACCCTGTTGAATTCAGAGGGATTCAGTGGTGTGCACCTACATGAATACATTTGCAGATTTGGATTTGTGATGATTTGTGATGAAAGTTCCTTCTTTCTATGAAACATCTGGCATACCATGTTCACTGAGATAAGACCTTGAGCTGTGTGGACCACTTGCTCATTTTGCTGTGTTATCTCTTAAGAATGCTGTCATTTTGACTTAATATTACTGTGTAAATTATCTAGAAAGTTGAATTATTTGTGTGATGTCATTAGTCCTGTTGGCTTGATCAAACTTAATGTCCTGCAAGACAAGCATCAGGTTATGTTTTTTGTAGGCAGTTGTGAAGTGTGTCTTTTTTGTTTAAGGAACTTTCTTCATTTTGACTCTTGTGGAATTTTGCTGTGTCTTTGGGAATGTATGTTAGGCTTCATTAAAGGTGTGAATTGTTTAAACTTCTGACAGAATTCTGATAGGCTTTATGATAGGTGATATTTGAATACATGATAGCCAATCCTGTCTACCCCTTCTCCCTTGCACTGCCCCCTCTTTTCTCTCACTGGAAAAAGTTATTTATAATAGGGAAAGTCTGAAACATTCAGACCTTGTGCCTGTGTTGCTTTGAGCTGTCTGACAGGTGAAGTAATTTATGTACTGTGGTTCCTAGTGAGCAGTCAAAAGCCACAGTGCTGATAACCATTGATAGACTATACTTGTTAATGTAGTTCTGTAAGTCTCTACAGCGTCAGAGAGTGTAATTCCCTTGGATGTAGTACAAATTAGATGTTTCATCTCAATTGAGGTGAATTAGTAAAGCATTTTCTAAATGCTTCTCTAAAGATTATTTTATAATGTTAATGAAAATCATATGGGGTAATAAATGTAAACATCAGTAATGTGGGTATGCTTTTACATTTTTGTTAGTTGGTAAACATGCAGTAGGTAAAAAGAAAGCTAAAATGAAATATAGCCTGTTTTTATGTTAGTGGTTGATTAGGTTACAGTCCTGCAAAGAATTGGGCTTATGTGACCTCATATGTTAGTATAAGGTTCTGTTGGTTTTCATGTGAGCATAAGCGATATGTTTGCTTCTGTTGTGGGTCTTAATCTGTTCTTGGTGAGTGAGAGACCTTGTAAACTAAATGTGTAAATGAAGTATGCCTAACTGAGTTAAAAGTCAGTTTGTTTTTAAAAGGTATTTTTCTGCAGTAAGAGAAATTATGTGAAAGGACTAAGTGTAAGGTAAAGTAAGTTTACGTTTCAGTTATGCAGAGAATATCTGAAAGGTAGGAAGCAGGTGTATATTATAAGCTTCTGGTAAAGGCAGCAGAAATGAGTTAATATTAGTTAAAGGTGAATAAGAATTTACTGTTGTAAATATTGCGCAGGTAAGGGGAAGTCAAGGAGAGAGGAAGGAGGTCAGCTCATAAATGAGAAGTTGCATGAAGTCATAAAGGCAAGCCATTATGTTAAATTTCCTGAAGTTCCATATATAGTAGAATGAAAAAGTGAGTAGTTAAAAATCAGAACCACACGAAATAGTTACTGACAACAAATAGAGGGCATTCTTGAAAGATATGAAGATATTTGTAGTAATCTCCAAGATGCCACTAAGAAATTGTATAGTAGTACTGATTCCTTAAAAAAAAGGGAGGGAGGGGTTGGGAGTGGGAGCAGAAGCTGAAGAACTAGATAAATTTAAGGGATTCTCCTCTTAGTAAAATGACGACAGAAATATTAGGGAAGCAATAATAAGCAGCTTGGAATTTTCCAAGAAAAAATACTTTAAATGAGTTTTCTTTGTTACTGTTGCTCAGTGTTTATAATTAGGATCTAATACTGCAACAGCATCTGCAGACAGATCAGTGAGTACAGGGCTAGCTGGCTTGCCAGATGTGATTGCAGGTTCAAGGCTTCAGTGGATGAAGAGAAACTTGTAGCTGTAGTAATATTGTACATACTTTCTAAAATTTAAATACATCTCAAAATTTCTCATTAACAAATTATGTATGTATGCGGATAGTCATCTGAAAGAAAAATTCGTCAAGGGACCATAAACAAAAATAGAGCAATGTATAAAGAATAGACTTGGTGAGTCACAGCAGTTTTAGGTGTTAAAGAGTAACACCAGTGCTTACATACGCATGTAATAATATAAGTTTCACCATTTTAGGCATATTTAGTGTCTGCATTGATGAACTTTATAAGAAGATGAATAGTAGAGTTGTGACATTAGCAGACATTGGTAGTGGGAAGAGTTAAACACAAGTCAGGGCAAAAAAGGTTATCTAAAGAAATCAGGCACATTGTTGGAAAATACAAATGAGATTTAGTTTGGAAAATACAAGCTAAAACAGTTGAGGGGCAGTAATCCAAAACAGGTACTCATTGTGAAGGAATAACCTGGAAAGCAGTATTGCTGAAAAAGGGATAGGAGTGATACCATGGTCCTGATAATCCTGTCAGTTGTGTGCACCCAACTCCCTTTCATATGAAAGGGATTTGTGCATGCTTCTGACAGGAAGAACAGGCCCCAGTTTGCAATATGATACACAGACTTTGTAAAAATCAGAATGAGTCTAGGTTGCATCCACAGAGGCACTGAACAAGTCGAGATGAGTTCTTGTAAGAGATTGTGTGACTGATTGTATTTGGAGTACTGTTCTACTTTCAGAAAGCCTTAGCAACAGGTGGGGCAACTTAACAGAAGCTTAGAGAAGAGCAGCAAGATGTTAAGAAGGCTGAAGGACTAATTGATTAAAAAAAAAAAAAAGGATTTGAGAAATAAGTATGTTTTGCTTGGCTAAATAAACATTTTAGGTGAGAAGGGGAAATGGTATCTTAGAAGCATTTTGAAGGGCCTGAATATTTAAAAGGAGTATAATTTTAAATGAAATAAGAGGCTGTGTGAATGTGTAAGTTGAGGGTGAAAATTCAGAGCAAACAGCAGCACAAAAGCCCCAAGATACACCTGCATACTTGCTGAATAGCATGCCAGGCAGAGAAGGGAGACACCCACACCATGGGTCATTCAGAACTACCCTGGTCAGAACATTAATACAGGTACAACAGGTAATGAGAAATAGCAGAGAAACGGACCAGATGACCTTACAGGTTTTGTCCATCCCTGAATAACACTGTAATGAAGGCTTTCATTTTGCATAGCTACAGACTTCTGTTGCAGTGCTGCAGAATTTACCTGTGGAATCTGTTGCACTTAATTTTGTCACAGATCCTGCAGTCATTGACAAGACAGGAAACAAATACATGGATGACATTTTTATGATTTCTTTTTTTAGATTATGCCCCCCCAACATAAGAACTGTAATCTCTGTTTAGTCAGAGGCCTTGCTTTTAAGTCTGAAGAGAATATTTTACATAGTTGGAGGGGGAATTTTTAGTTGTACTGTAGTAATACGGTCAACATACAATTAAGACTAGTTACTGTTCTTGCTACAAAGCTTTATTTAGGGAAATTAAATATGTTGTTAGAATCTTAGAATGTCTCTCAATAGAAGTTATTTATTTGCATGGGTGTTGTCAGAGTTTCTGGGAATCTGCTCAAAAGAAAATAGAACTTTCACAATACAAAGTTTGCATTAGGCCTCTTTTGAGGAGAACAAGTAGCAGGTGAAAGGAGACTTTTTTTGCTCTTTCTTACAGTTATGTTGTTGTAGTAGTCACTATGCAGATGAGCTTGGCCTCTACCAAATTTTCTGAGCTTTTCCTTCAGGGCTCTGCTTTACTGCTGAAAAATGTTGTGAAAAATCAGTGTGATGAATGTTAACATATTTTCCTGGTTATTTTCTTGCAAGCTTTTTGTTAGAAATGACTGCTGCTAAGCTGAACTGTATTAGTTTCTATGGGGAGGGGTAAATGTTGTTCTTCAGTTTTAATACATAATTCTGGTGGTTTAACTTGAAAGCTTAGCTAGACGGGTGTCAGAACTAATAAATTAAAAAAAGCAAGTTTCAGGCAATGCTGTAATAACTGGGGTGACTTACAGGACCTACTGAATCTTCTAATAATTGGTGGAAATTTATATGTTGTGACCGTTTTCTAACATGTAACTGAAACAGTTATCAAAATTAATTTATGCTTTAAAATTAATAGCTATGGTGACGTCTTAGGTTTGAATCAACTGTAAGCATATTACAAGAAGATCAAGAATGCATGTGGAATGCAAGGATATTGCTTTTTTTCCTTGTGGAGTAAGCCTGGGCTAAGAAAAGGGTTTTTTGATTATTTTATTTTAAAGCCAGTAGGCTTTAATTACTTTGCTTATTTGCAGTCAAATCTCAATCGATCAGACTTCCATACTTCTTTTTTCCTAACCCCTTCCCCACTTTCCCAAGTAATGAAATAGAAAAGTATAATTTGAAATAGAAAGTATAATTTGAAATAGAAAAGTATAATTTGTTAAGTTTTACAGGTGAGGTACCAGAGGTACACAGAGGTTCAGATTGGTACTTTTGTAGTGCGTGTCAAGTAGGAATGATATCCAAATACAGTAAAATTACCTTTTATTTTTTCTCTTTTAATTTCTTATTCCTGAGCCTTAGTTAATCCGGTCATAAAACATCTACTGTTACTACTGTCTTTTCAAATTCTTCCTTAATCAATAGCTGAGGAAGCATGATTTGAAAAATAAAATAGGATAATGTTATGTTCTGTGGAGAACTGAACACTGGGTATGTAAAAGATTATGAAAATTGATTGTAGTTTGTTTTGCTGTGTTTTGTTTAAAAATGCCTTTTTAGAGTGTCAAAGTGGTGTCTTGGACCTTAAATTGGACTACTTGGAATAACTCTAGTACCTGTCCACTTTATTAGAAAACACATAATTCATAGAGGGAATTGGGTATAGGCCAGAGATCACATTATCTTGTTTCTGGTTACCAGTCTGATACATATTTATTCTGTGGCCTTAGTTAAATCATTTGCCTTCATTTTATTCATATTTATAAAGTGGGTATACTGTTGTTTGTTTACCTGTTTCTCAGGGAAGTGTGAGACTGTAAGCTCTTTAATGTAGGAATTGTGTCCATGCTTCTATGTCATATCTTAAATATTTGAAAATTAATACAAGTAAGGAATATATGAGGAAAATAAAACTATTCATAATCTTGTTTGCCCTCTTCAGTGTTGAGAAGCAAAAAATACAGCACAGATGAGAGGAAGAACAATCTTTATTCCCAAGGGAATAAATGAACTTGGGGATACCTAAGCAGAGAAATACTGGAACGATTGAAAGAAAGAAGCTTATCTTAAGGAAGGATAAATAAAACAGCAAGATGGTACCCACAATAGTGAGCTTAGGCTTTGCCTGAGGTACTAGATTAGTGAGCTGGGTATCAGATCTAAAGTACAGTCTCCTTGGAGCAACAAGTTCAAGTCTAAACAGACCTGAATTAGATTTTCAGCAATAAGGTACTGACACTGAGTTCTCTACTTCTTGTTTTCCAGTCTTTAAACTGAATGTGTGTGCATTTAACTCCAGATATGTTGTACCAAGCTAGCTATGCTGCAAGAGGGATTGCATAGTATTATAATAGAGCAGCGTTCTGTTGAGTGATGCACTGGAGCATGTTTGTCTGCAAGAGTGAGCTGTGTTCATACCATTTTCCTTTTTTATTGGTGTGGGAGGAGCAACTGTTCAGATTAGTAGTCTTCCAGAATACTTTACAAGTGTTACTTGTCAATCCATAGCTGCCTAAAATACATAAAAATCCTGTAAAGTAAGGCGATCATTCTGTTTCAGAGAGAAGTTTCTCTCACAATATTTGCTGTACTTTTTGTGTTTGTTTTGTGAAGTTTGGATGGATCATACTTAAGGCTGCATGCATTTCTCCATTGTTAGGTCCTGTGACATCTGCTGGTTGGCCTCTGCCTCCTAGTCCAAAGGTTGTTGTGCTTCCATGATAACCCACGTGTAGAGATTCTCAGCTCTATATCACTAAATCATATGACTCACTTGGAGTAGGTCAGTTGAAGTTCTTTCAAGTGCTGTAACAACCTGTGTTACTGGGACATAAAATGTGTTGGGGTAACTTTTTGTTTGGGATACATCCCAGGGGCTTAATCTAAATGAAAATAATTTACTTCAGGGGTAAATCTGGCATGTTCTGAGTATATTAACAATGATTATGATGTAGGATAAGTGTAGACACTGTGTGTGCATTTGTTTTTTAAGAAGTGTATCTGTACTAAAAGGAAACTTGTGGAAATAAACTTGGGAACAGTTCTTCTCTTACATGGTTATTTTCCTCAGGGGTACCTGGATTTTAGTGACCCCAATTAAGTTACGTAGAACTCTGGCAATTTCCAGGTAAACAGTGCCATGTTACAGAATTCACATAATGTCCTGTGTAATTTTGGAGATGATAGAAGAGCTTTGAAACACTGGAAGTTACAGAGCTGTTTCTTGGATGCTTTTTTCCCCCCAGTACCATTTATGAAAACCTGGGAAAATTCACATTTCTAACAGCATATGTGCATATAATGTTACAGTTGCATAGTAAATACCTGGGGGAGGGGGAAACCCACCCAAAAACCCAGGAATGACCTCATTTAAGTGTGAATGTGCAACCTTAATTTTGTCTCTAGAGATTATACTTTATAATTGAACCTTGTTGTCTCTGTGGGAAATGGGAATAAATTCCATGGCAGTATTAATCTTTTGTATTGCTTTGAGATACCTTTCTACCCCCACTTCCCAGTATATAGACGGACAGTTCTGACTCATTGTTCAGCATGGTAATTGATTAATCTCCTTATTAGTTACTTCAAAGGAGATTTTTAGTGTGCTTCCTGGTCATCCTTTCCCCACTTATTTGTTCCATATTACTTACATGGGCCAATTCAGAAATCCTTTCCTTTGCTTGTGGGCTGAGGGGGTTTTGCTGTTGTGATGCTGCTTACCCTGACTGCCTAGCTCATAGGTCTTTTTGTCTCATTCTCTGCTAATCATCATTTTATCAATCTCTGACTGCAGGCTGAAATTCATCTTCTGTTCCTTTACCCCTTGATGTCTGTACCCATTGACTGCACATGGAGTATTTACTGTAATCAAATTAATTCCTGATTGTAAAATTGAAGGAAAAAAAAAGGTGTATGCAGGTAAAAGGGCAAGAGGACAAAGCACTAAATGTCAGATGCCTAGCAACAGTAAAATACTGACTTTTACAGCAAAACAGTAATAGATTCCGTGGTACCTGAAAAAATATTCTGCAGCAGTGGACATGCAGAATTCACAGGATTCATACAAATATCTAAAGGGTATTTCACACACCTGAAAAATGTGTTTTCAGGTACTCTGCAGACCCAGTTAGGCATTGCATCATTGGTGTGCGTTTTGCTGCTTCTTCCAAGGTCATTTTTCTAGCTCTAACATACAGAAATGTGTATTTAGTTCCTTCTTTTTAGTGAAATACTTGTTTCTGGGTAGTTACATGGAAAGGCTAACCCCCGTAGTGAATTATTGTGTTTAACTGGATTTGAAGAGTATACAAGGCTGTAACTACTGTACAGCTTGGAATACTTTCAGTAAGCTTTTTTTTTTTTTTTAACACTTCAGACTGTTTCCTTCAAACTTAGCTAAACTTGTTATTCTGTTTAATGCCAGGTGCTTCTCTGTTTATATAAACGTGAAGTATTCATTAGAAAGATGTTATGTTAGTGCATATGGGATCATACTAAAAGCATAAAAGGTTAGAAAATCAAAATACTTGGTGTCAGTGGCTTCCTTGCCTTTAGTATTGTTTTCTTCCTGTAGTCAATATACTGTTATTACTGAAATAGTTATATTCCTAGAAAGGTGGTCTTTGTCAGAGATGAATACAAGATTTTTTTTCTCTTTAGGTTTTTTTATTACCAGTACATAAATCCCATTTTTCTGTAGAAACTTTCATTCTCCTAAGAAACAGTTTAATTGTGCTTTAAACAGAGTTAGTCCAGCTGTAGAAGAAAGTGCTTATTAAGTAAGATGAGTGAAAAAAGTGACTTAATCTACTGTTCTACATGTAACTGTAAACAAACACCCTTTAGCTTCCCTGCATACATGGATACATTTCCTGTATGGATGTGTGATGCACTTAAAAATTATGATTGTCGATAAATTTATGTGCCTGATAGAAAGCAAAAATATTTTGTTAGTTTTATGGTGACTTGGTACTTCCATAGGTTTGCTGTAAGAGTTGTGCTTGTAGACTTTAAGCCATGTGGAATTCTCTCTAGATGTGCTTAGCGACAGTCTCATCCCTCTTCAGAGCTGGGCTGAAATCCTGTGTCAGTCCTGCAGTGTGCCTGGTGTGTAAGAGGCAGACCATGTATATAAACACAGAATGTGCCTGCTTTAGCAAGGAAAGAAACTAAAAAAAGTGAAATCAACAAATATATATTAAAAACTTAAGAGTGTTCATTTCTTTAGTTGTCTCCAGGAGGTCTTTGCATGTAAAAGAAAGTTGCAAACTCAAGGTTTGGTGGTTGTTTTCTTTTTAAAGAGTTTATGAAAGCAGCAGGAGTTGTTTTTTGTATGAGTAGATTAATTGAAGCTTGCTTTTTTGGGGGGGAGGAGGAGGCTGCTTGGTGATCTAGCTAAGTAAGAAAAACAAGAAGCTGTTACCATTATTTATTGTTTTCAGAAAATTACAAAAGAATTTGCACTGTTTTTATTATAATTTCACTAGTATAGCGGGTTCTGTAGTATTGCTGACTTCCAGTACTCAAAAGTCAAGATAAGTATGTTTCAGACTTTTTTTTTGTATTGTAGAAATAATGGTGGAAAGTCATAGTGAAATAGATACAACATAAATATGGTTGTTAACATACGGTGTAACACAGCAGCAATGTAAATGTACAGAACTGTCAGTATGATTGCCTTACTAGATGAAACCCTATAAAGAATGGATTGTACAGGATTCTGCTGTAGAAGACCAGCAGGTGGAAGCGACTGTCAGGGCTGTGTCTTTTCTTCAAGGCTTTTTTGGTTTAGATGATACATGTTTACTTTGGTTTGTGGCTTCAGAGACTTCATGTATTTCTCGACTTGGCAGCTGCCTATTGAAAAAATGCACATCTCCAGGCAGTTGATTGATCCAAATGTGCAGCTTGGACGCTCTAAAGTGCATGGGGACTACTAGGTTGGTGGCCTGGTGGTAGAAGACACTTGTGCTCTGAATAGACACTACTACTCTGAGTAGCTGAGTAGTCAGCTGTCCAGCTGGGAGGCACATGCTAATTCTGCCTCCAGTTGGGCCAAGCTGCTTCTCCTATAGGCCAAAGAGGGAAGACAAGGTGTCTGGGGGTATTTTAGTGAGTGGGGGAGAAAAGGTCCTTTGGGCAAGGGTAGTCGAATTGCAGAGAAAGAATGTGAATATAGAGTGAGCTGGGTGCATTCATGCATTGAGCGAGGAGACAGGAATGTGGGAATGTTGATGGAGAGAGAACACTGGAAGGGTGGATGAGGTGGATAATGTAGACGGAAAAGGAAGGGTTATGTAATCTAATGCTGAGAAGTTAGTCTTCAGTTGTCAACTCCCTCATTTAAATTGGTCACTGGATATTAACTGACTTGTGGCCCAGATGCTGGGGTGCTGCTGAGGGAAGGCTGTCATTATTTATAAAGTGCTGAGTGGTCTCTGACTTGAATTGTACCATCTGCTTTCTACACTGAATTTGTGACTTACTGGTAAAAACCTTGTAGTAGTTCTTCTGCATCTTTTCTTGCACTACCACTGCTTCATGAACAGAATTACTTCCTGTTCTGTTAGTTTATATTTTTCGTTAACACTGAATTTACCATTTTCATTTTGGTTTAAAAAAAATCTGTCATCATCACAATTACTTTTATCCTTATATTAGAATATCATAAACACATACAATTGCATATAATGAAATAAAGGATTTTATCTCTTACTTAAATAGCTTGCAGGGAAAAAGGTCTTATCTTGGAAAGTATTTCTTCACAGGAATTATTGCACTTAAGAAAGCTAAGAAGGATACAATTGTGGAACAGTAAGGGTTTCTTCAAATGCTCCTGTAACTCAGAAAAGTAGTAGTTGATGAATACTTTATTTTGTATGCTCATTTGTTAAGAAATGCATAACTTTTATTACATATGTATATATTTCATATACAAGACTGGATGTCAGCTTAAGTTTGGGGTGGGTTGCATGGACTTTCTCTCCTACTTCTAATACTACATTTATGTTGAGAATTAATTTTCAACAGGAGATGAAAAGATGCAATGGAATAAACATTCAAGAATCCTAAGATTTTTTTTTATTCTACCTACAAAGATTTAGAAATTAGGTTTGAATCTTACAGGTGGAAGTAGGTGCAAAGTACTGGGTTTTTTTGACAGTTCTTGATCATATGTGATAAAAAACTGTTTCTTGTCCTGGGCCTTACTCTTGTGTAATTTGGAAAGAGGATTTTTAAACTCATCCTGCTATAAGCAGAGCATATAGAAAGGCTGTTGCTTAAAACGCCAAGTTACGGCATGCAGGTTGTTCTGATCCAAACAGCTAGTGGGTAGAGGACAGGTGAATCAGTCAAAAGATGTGGACAAACTGTTTTTAATGTAACTCTGCAGTTTCTGCCATGCTGTACCAATACTATCATACAGCTACACTTTTTTTCTGCCATGGTTAGAATTATTCTTGCGATTAAATATTTTACTTTTATTTTATTTTATTTGTTTATTTTTTTACAAAAAATAATGGAATTTTGTGTTTAGCAATAGTGCTTATAGCCGCTTGGTTTTGAGCTGTCAGCCATGCTGATGTCTCCAGAGAATAAAAGCAGCACATTATTTAAACGGTGTCCATATCTCCTTTCTCTACCTCTTGCTCTAACTCAGTGCATAGAGGAGGGTAGAAAAAGAGTGTAGGTCGTAATTCTTGCTTGCATAGTACATCAGAAATTATTGCTGTTATCTTACATAGCAGCTTGTGATATTCTTTTTCAAGCAGACAGACTTGCTGTCACTTGAGTGGCTGCTGTGCTGCTGGTGTTGGCCCCCAGTAGTGATATGAGCTCTGCTTTTAGGCATTTGGTGGTGGTGAAGGCTTGTTTTGTTTCATTTTAATTGTAGGGATCTCCTTTCATGGAGACCTGCATCAGGATTCTACTGACTGCATTAGCTGTAGAGAGACAAGATAGCAGATTCTAGTCTTGAATTGTCTAGTTCTGCTCTTGTTTATTTATTTGTTTTATTTTTAAGTTACTCATACTGCATTCTGGTTAATTTTCTGAAAGGAGAGGGGGGTTTGTTTGCCTTCAATTTAAATTTCTGGAGGTTGTCATGCATACTCAGGGAAGTCCCATTATAGAGTAAGCAGGAAGAGCATAGAGAATATAGGAGGAAAGGACTCTACACATTTAGACAAATACTCTTTCTTGATACTTTCCCTCATTCCCCCCCCCCATCCCCACCAATAGTTTTTACTACAGGAGATCATGTCTTGTCAGTTAGGTGATTTTTCAGTGCTGCTTGTCTTTTTGGCAGTTACTTACAGATAGAGATAAATAGGGGCTTTGGCTAGTGCTTAAACTGGAGCAGCAATTTAACAAAGATCAAATTAGTAAAAACTTTAGAAGGTCTCAGAGTTGTACGCATGTGGAAACTAAATGAGGAAGAGAGAAAGATCAGAGGATCTTGGTGAGTTTAAAAATGGAGATACATGATGATGAAAGAGGTTGCTATTTTTGCGATACTTTCAAGAAAGCTGAGTAGGGGTGTTTTGCCAGGAGTGGTCCTAGAACAGGGAAGCTTTCACAGTCACAGGTTGTCATGTAGAATGTTTGTGTCTATATAGATTTTTATACTCAAAAAGCATAATAATTGAGAGAACAGTATGCATTGATGATCAAGAAGGCAATTAAAGGCAGATACAGTATGGAAAATAAAATAGTAGGGTTCATCAAAGGATGATTCCAAAAGTTACAAGTGTTGAGAGAGATAGATTTATGGAGTAGCATGAGTTCAGAAGAGACTGAATTATGCTTGAAAACATTTCCCTTGACCATAAGAAATTCTTGTGTAATCAAGACACATAATCAAAGAAAATTATGATACTACCATGAGGATATTCGGTGAAAAGAGTACAAATAGCATTAGAGTTAATAATAATTACACAGGAGCTACATGGCTGATGATGAGCAATATAAAACCAACAGTTAAGAGTGTGTAAGAAAGCAAGTGTAAAGGGCTGCTTAGGAAATTTTGTAACATTCCATCAGTAAGGGAACAAGAGAATCATTAGTACAGATTTGGACCTTTTGTCAGAGAGAGAATGAAGAGACAGTTGAAAACAAATACTGTTAGATTCTGCCAAGGCTCAAATCCTTGATAGATTGGCATCTCTTACAGTGGGAACAGAAATGCCTGAAAAGAAGGTGAAAAGTTCCAAGAGTCATCTAGTAGGATATTCGAGGCATTATTTATGTAATGTGTTGTATTTATTTCCTTATAGCTAAGTTGTTTGGGTAGGTTGGTTTGGTTTGGTTTTATTTTTGTGTAGTTTTTAAGAAGTAATTCAAATGGTACTAAAAAAAAACAAAACAAAACCCATTTTTCAGAGAACTGGTTAGAGTTTCTGTTCATTCTTTCTCCTTTTAAGCTGTATTTTGCTGTTACGGACTTCTCTTAAATTTTCAGTGCTGAGCAGTTCAAAGGCCACAGCTGTGGTACATGGCAATAACCAAGCTCCTGCTATGCAAGGCAAGAACCTCTTCCCTCAGAGGAAGGAACTCCCATAGAAGTATGTTTCTGCAGGATGGTGCCAATGAGCAACAGTATTTACTTGCTGGATGTGACAGATACTGTTTCTTTACCTTTTTCCCTTTGTATCTCAATCTTCATGCCTCTTTCTGAGCACGTATGTACAAATTTTAATGTGGATATTAATTGAGGAGTCAAGATACAGACCCTACAAGAGAGAAAAATAAATGTTCATGTGTGAAATCAGATCATCTGTAGGACTGATTTCTCCCTCTTAAACTTTGTCCAAAAAAAAGAAAACAAGTTATGCTTTTTATCAATAACACCTATGTTACTGAGCAAGTGGCACCTTTTAGAGTGAATGGCTGATCTTCCAACTCTTTCACATACTGTATTAATGCTTCAGAATTTTAAAATTGGTCCTCAGCTGTCAACTGCCTCTTGGTATAGTCTCTAGCACCCTGCTTTTCTTAATAAGCAGGGTTGAAATGCAATCTATGGGTGGAGTCACATCATATTCCATTTCCAGTTGTGTGTACTTTGACCTGTAATTGTGAGGTTATCAGTGGAGAAACAAGAGTCCTGAGTCTGAACTGATACAGTTACCTAACTAAAAGTTTGAGAACTGCTACCACAAATGTTTCTCACTCTCATGGTAAGACAGATGTAACTTTATCTTAGAAAATATTACTTACTCATATTCAGTAATGCAGTGCAGTATCCCTATAGCTGAGGAGACTTTTTGGTAGGAACACCTTACAAAAGGTATCTGGTTGAAAGGGTGTCTATTTTCATGTGCTGTAGTTCTCGCCCTGAAGGTGGCAGGCTTGTTTTCACTTAAAATACAAAATGTTATAACAAATGTTGCTTGACTCCAAATGGATTGTTGGAGTTGTATTTTGCAGTTGTATAACAGGTGTAATATTTCATACCCAAGAAGTTTTATTTACTTAAATTCTTTTTGAAAGGTTCTTTAATGAAAAGGAAATGATGGTAGTGGAAGTCTACTTTAGCAATGGGATATCTTCATTGTGGGCTAGCTGGCAGTAGGTGTTTCGTATCCGTGATCCTCCATCTTAGATGTATGGATCCAAGAAATTTTTCTCACCAAGGTGCATTTTCTCAGCTTGCAGTAGGAAATTTTAATATGTCCTGTTTCATTATGTTAAAGTGTTTTGGAAGTTTTGATTATAATTAGAAACTTCTTTTGGCCAAGGTAGTAGTTGTATTTTTGTGTAGATAAACCCTAAATTCTAGTGTCCTGATTAATCAGAGATACAGTTGCCACTAAATTTTAAAGGCACACATTGTGCTGCAATAATAAAAACATCTCTGAAGTGAATCATATATTTAAATGTATTATTATTTGCACATTATGGTTGGAATAATAGAATTTTATGGTAGTACAGATTTAGTACTTGTATCACAGTGACTTGTACTCTGATACTCTTTGTAAAATGGGTTGGAGTGAAAACATTAGCATTTCAAGAAAACCCTTAAACTCTGGAAGAATTTTGAACAATTTGGAGCAATTAATTTACCTACACTTAAAATAATATGGTTTAAGAAAAGTAATTTTCCTTTGTTCCAAAAATGTGAGAAGCACTTACTTGAGAGACAATTTGTAGAATTACTCTAAAATTAAAAGGATAAGGATTCTTGTTCTGGGTTTATGCTTTCATTATTTATGGTTGTGGACAGAGGTAAGTTGCCTTACATTAACTTAGTAGAAAAGCAGTTCCATACCTCTTCCATTATAGTGATTTCAGACTTTTTTTACTTTCCAGAACTACTTTTGGCTGTAGGAGAGTACTGCAGTTTGGCAAGGTCAAAGTCCTATAGTTAGAGAACACATTCTGATTTGTCTGCATTTTAGCTAGTTAAAATTGTCTTTCCCTTTTTCTCTTCTTTATTTGCATTCTTCAGGTTAATTGGATGGCATGTCAGAATGATAAGTAAATAGGAATGGCACCTGTGCCACTGTCAAAAGAGCAAGGAGTAACATGCTGTAGCCGTGATGGTACGTTAAGTTCTCTTGGGGACTCAGGAGTGGTGATGGTGGGGAAAGAAGAGTTTGGTTTTTCTGAAGACCTTCCCTGTTCTGATTTTTTTGCAGTTGTGCTGGTTTCCCCTTTTTAAGCACAGGAAACTGAACGAATACAGCGGAAGTTTCCCATCTTTTGAGCAGGGGGAGGAGGAGGCTGGCTTCTATCTCCCTTAACTCATCTTGTGATGCTAAGAGCTCATGACTCTTGTCTGGAGATTGCTTTCTACTTACTAATCTCTAGTACTATTGGTCTGTTGGAAAAATTAGTAATGCATTGCTTTGTAGTTGTCTCATTGAGAATCATAGAATAGTTAGGATTGGAAAGGACCTTAATATCGTATAGTTCAACCCCCCTGCCATGGGCAGGGACACCTCACACTAAATGATGTCACCCAAGGCTTTGTCCAACCTGGCCTTGAACACCACCAGGGATGGAGCATTCACAGCTTCCCTGGGGAGCCCATTCTAGTGCCTTACCACCCTTACAGTAAAGAACTTCTTCCTTATATCCAATCTAAACTTCCCCTGTTTAAGTTTTAACCCACTACCTCTTGTCTGTCACTACAGTACCTAATGAGTAGTCCATCCCCAGCACCTCTGTAGTCCCCCTTCAGATACTGGAAGGCTGCTATGAGGTCTCCACGCAGCCTTCTCTTCTCCAGGCTGAACAGCCCCAACTTTCTCAGCCTCTCTTCATACGGGAGGTGCTCCAGTCCCCTGATCATCCTTGTGGCCCTCCCCTCTGGACTTGTTCCAACAGTTCCATGTCCTTTTTATGTTGAGGACACCAGAACTGTACACAATAGTTCAAGTGAGGTCTCAGGAGAGTAGAGGGGCAGGATTGCTTCCTTTGACATGCTGGTCAGGCTCCTTTTGATGCAGCCCAGGATACGGTTGGCTTTTGGGTTGCAAGAGCACATTTCTTTTTAGGAAGTGAGTTGTAACAGGAGTTTGTGTTCAAAGCAAACAAACACCACCACAACCACCAAACCTACAGAATTTAGGAAATGTCAGAAGTATTTACCTGACTTGGAATTTAGCAGCTTTCTTTAGATGAGTCAAGGCTTCCCCCACAGTTCTCAAATGTGCTCTGAGTTGATGCTGGATACAGAAAGGGGTAAAAACAGGGGTCCATTCATCTAATTTCTTAGAAACTTCAACAAGGTACCAAGAACAGCTGGTTTTGTAGCATGATTTTAAGTAGCTTTAACAAGAATATTTTTGCCACCATTTTTTTTACATGATACAAAGCAGTAAAATTCTTACTGAGAAAATCTGGAAGGTGAAGTAGAAGAAGTTTATCTACCTGTTGTAAGCTGTTCAGTGGTATATAGTCCAAGAGCTGTATTTACGTGCACTGCTAAAAGGTGAAGTTATGTTTAAAGACAATACAAAATACAAGTAGTCTGTTTTCTCTACTGTTGTCTTTTTTAAAAAGAATCTAAAAACCAAACAAAAAAAAAAACCAGCACATGCTGACATTTGGGCTTTTCACAGAAGCACCATTCTAAGTGCTGTGAAATGGAAGAACATCTAATGCTTTCTAGAGCCATTTGGGAAGGAAAAAAAAAAGGCAGGGAGAATATAGTTTGGGTATTTCTAAAGTGTGTTTTATAATAAGGAATATTTGCAGAAAAATAAAATCCTTGCTGGGATTAAGTCTGTTGCTTTTTTTTTCTTATCTAATACTGCAATCCCTGATGATGGTATCACACATGGTGCCTGTGCAGAGTATTACGATAGCGTGATTGGGATTATGTTTTCGTGGGAGTATAGGAACGATGGGAGTGTACAAGTACATTTTCACAAAACATGTAGTATTGTGAGTTGGTAAGTTGTGGTTTAGAAGCAATGGCAAGTTGGAAACAGCTATGTAGCTGAATAAGTCTCAGAAATCAGCATAGTAGTTGTTAACTTTTCATAATGCAGTTAATTGAAAATATTAATAGATTGCTAAAGTGAAGCACAACAGCATCTACTTTATCTGTGTGGTAGTTTCTTATATATGGCACTTTCAAAATCTAAGAGTTGTAATGTTTTGGGTAACATTCCATAATACATGTTAATAAATAATTTTTTAATTCTTTTCTGTACTTACCTAAGACAATCAGATTTAAAGCCTCATGATAAACCTTTTGTGTAAATAGTTAATTGATCAGGATGCAGCAAATCATGGAGGTTAATTGTGGGTTTGGGGTATTTTTCCTTGCAAATGGAAAATTGGAAGGCAATAGTGGAAATGTATGACAGAGAAAATAAATTGAACTCATGTTTTCAGTTGAAGGTCCAGAAATCTTGTTTCTGTGTATTTAGGGAGCAATCGGTTTGATCACATTTGCCTATAATGGAACAGAATAGACTATCTGATTGTATTGGTATTAGTGTCAGATTATAGATAGGATGACAAATGCTGCTTGCATGTCATTTTATGCTTCTCTGGTACTGAGGCCACACCTTTAAGAGAGGGCATCCTTTAAACTTGAAACACCTGTAGAACTAGTTGTTCAATTATATTTAATTTCCAACACTGAAAGAAGTGTGGTTTTTCAATGACTTCCATTTCTCATGAGGCTGTGATGTGGTTTTGAGTACTTCAGGTAAGGGGAAAATAAGGAAGTTCTGCAGTAGTTGTTTTATATTTTTTTTTACCGATGTTTGATAGTTGCCTGTATGAGATATAGTTAAAAGATGAAATCAAGGATGAATATTGCTGATTCCAGTTAAATGTGGACATTATTAAAAGGGGAAAATTAAGCGGTAGGAGACTGAAGCTTTAGTGGAAGTTACAGCATTTCTGCAGCATCTAGAACTTAATGTCTTTCAGTGAACATTTTATTATGGTGTATGTCAGATTTAATGGAAGTTATGTCTAGTTACAGTTATGATTCAGACAGATTCTTTTATTTTCTAACCATATTTAAAATTCCAGTTCAATAGAGTATCTCAATTCAAAACACTAATAGGAAAAAGCAGTTACTGAAGTGCCAGTTGCAAAAAATAGTATGTTGTATTAATAAGAAAATAACTGAACACAGAATTGCTAAAATAGCCATTTACTAATGACCACTGTAAGTATTCAAGAAAAAAAACATACATTGAATATGAAAAGTTAACATTTATTTCCTTAGATTTAAAATGAAACCTTTATCTTATCTCCATAATGTCATATATATTAACTTTAATGACTTTACTTTCTGCAAAGCGGGAGCCAAATTGAAAAAGCTACTTTGGAGTATATGGCTGGTAGAGGATTCATACAATCATAGAATGGTTAGGGCTGGAAATGACCTTAAGATCATCCAAACTGTGAAGATAGTCTTTTGGTTTTGACCTCTAGATACGTATCTCTGCTGTTCCCAATCTGACAGATAAGGGGTGGGACAGTTTTGGACAGGTAAAACTCTTCCACCATTTAGATCCTGAAAGGTACACTGCACGTAATGTAAGTGGCATTATTTTTGAAGTTTCCATTTGCATTTCAAACACTGGTGTAATGTTTGTATCCATTATTTAAGGTTAGTTTACCTCATTTAATTTCACGTTTTCTTAGAGCTAAAATAATAGCTACATAAACGCCTTATTTGTGCTTTCAGTATCAACCAGACTAAGAACTGTTGTAGTTTATTACTGTGTTACATACATAACTCAGACTTGTATAGTTTTTCAACAAGTTAAAGTCATTAGTTCCATCTGCCTTGGTATGTATAAAGTGACATGTATATTGAGATATCTATCAGTCTATCTTCTGACATGTAGAATTTTAATGGTAAATGTTTGCGATTTTGAGCAGTACCACAGGTTTCTGCTTTAGCACTTCAGCAATGCTGGTGTAAATGTTTCCTAGCACCTCTTTTCATACATGTTGTGATGTCTTCAAACTGCTCAGTCCTTTGCAGGGAGGTTAGTGAAGTTTCTGGGGTTTGAGCTGGGAATGCTGGATATCCTGGCATTGAAGCAGCATGCCAGTAACAAAAAACTCCTGCGTTTGTCATGTATTTGTAGATCACTGTTTACAGCTCTCTTTTTAGGTATTTCAGCTTGCACATATGGTTGAATAAATAGTTGTGGAAGGATACTACCCAACAAATGCTTTCCTTAAAATAAAAAATGATCAGTTGTGTGAAGAAATGAATGACAGAATCTTGCCCTATAGCCTTGTATAGTCTTTGCAACAATTCAAGCTTTTGCAGCATGTGACTATCTTTAGTAATTTTTCTCTTTTTAATCAAATATGGTTTAAAAAAGATATTTTACCCTGCATATGAACTGTATATCCAAATGTG
This sequence comes from Neopsephotus bourkii, assembly GCF_033783945.1. Lineage (NCBI taxonomy): Eukaryota > Metazoa > Chordata > Aves > Psittaciformes > Psittacidae > Neopsephotus > Neopsephotus bourkii. The sequence continues at coordinate 3,298,459 of NW_026901542.1, forward strand.
CAGTCTCAAAGCATGCTGTGTTTGACAGGGAATAGGCTGCCTGCTGACTAAGTTGAGACATTGATTTTGGAGTAAGTCACAGTCTTTGATTTACTTTTCTTTTTTGAAGCATCTTAAAATATGATTGAAAGACATTACAGATGAATTCATTATTAATTATGGTGGTTCAGTAATAGACTCTACACGATGAAAGAGTGCTCACTACCTTAATCTTTAAATGTCTATAATAATCGCTGTTTATTTCTCTTGCTAATCTCCACTGCAACTCCTGTGTCCCTTGGGCTCAAGAGACAATGTGTTACCAGATCTACTGTAGCAGAGTGCTTCAGGGCTCTGCTACATGTGTTCTGTCATGGCTTTCAGTGTTTGTTAGTGTGTTTATAGGGGAAGATAGTTTTATTGCTTCACTAAAAATGTATGACAGTATAGAGTGGATCAGTTATACTGTAGCTATTTCTGGAAAATGTAAAACTAACCAGGCATTTTCAGGTATCTGCCAATAACTGAACAGCATTGGAGAAAATATCTGGAAACAAATTGGGATCAGAGCTTCCATTATTTGACTAGACATTTATTTCAAGAGAATTAGAAGAGGAAAAACAAATCTACTGCAGTAATGGGCAGAAATTACTATCGTGTATGTTTTTTCTAACTCACTGTAGAAAATAAACATTTCCTTCTATCTCTGGTACCTTTTGATATTTTCATTAAAGTACTTATTTGTAATTTTTATGTGCTTGCTTTTGCCTAGAAAATGTGCTCAAACATCAAAACGCTCAGTCATTTTGAGCGAACAGTGACGAATGTTACACTGCTATTTGCTGTTGGCAGTCTTTGGGGTCACCTTTTTTTTTTTTTTGACATAAAGTTGAAGGTCTTGGTCTTGTGTTCCTGGTTCCTTCCTTTTCTTGTGAACAAGAGTCAAAGCCAGTTAAAATAAGTTCAACTGAATTTCACAGGAGTTGGATCAGTCTTCCTGAAAAAATAAAGATTGAAAATCTGATATGCTGGCAAGACTCTTAACCTTTGGCTCAGGCTGTATAATACAGTTAGGTTGTGTCTATATTTTCATGTAACTAGCACTCTGGCAATATAATTTGTCTTTCTGAGCAGATACTTAAATATTGCATGGTTTATCTGATGGTTGGTACATGCTATAATTTTGAAATTACATTTATAGTAGTGAGCTCCTTGGTTGTAAAGGTGATGATACAAGACTTTTCTCTGCATTTGCACATCATGTCCTTCACCCTTGCTCTTCTCCTCTATTATTTCAAGCAGGCTGCATCTGCAGTTGATTGGAAAGGGGCAGATGGCTCCTGTCAGGTGTAGGAAGCAGACAGGTAGTGGATGCCAGGGTCTTCCCTTTCATCCTGAGGTAGCTGCAGAAGTGGCTGAGAGACTTCCCTTTGGGTTATTTGTACGCGTATACCTGCACTGCTGCTCAGTAACAGTTTTTTAATGTAGCATCTGCTGATTATGACTGTGAAAATACAGTGATGTTCCTAAAAGGACGTAATGATTGAGATGTACCTTCCAGTAATGATGATTTTATCACTTATTTGTAGGGTTGTTCTGAATGAGATCCCATTCCCATTGTACAGAGTATTGTAAAGATGCACAATAAATTTCTTCCACAGGGCTTGAATTAAATAAGCAAAGACAGTGAGACTTGATCCAAGCTGCTTTGCATAGAATCATCCTGTATGTTGTTACTGGGCTGTCTCTACAGCCCTTGTATTTCAGGTCTCTGTTCCAAACACATGGATATTTGAGATGAGCTTTCTAATGCACACAATTGATTTAATGTATTAAACTGTTTGCTTTTCAAGTTATGTAAGTTCATGGTAAGCATAGCCCTCAGACAAATGAGACATGGGTATTCAGGTTGTCAATATGTATTCAAATGTCAATAGTTCTTATTACTACAGTATTAAAAATAGTGTAATGTAGGGGGTTTATATGGTCTCATTTACTTACATCACTAATTGTACTTTGTACTCTGTCAAGGAAATAGTATTCAACTTGTATGTGGTGAAGTTTGGTTTATTGAGACACATATATGTATATGCATATATATATTTTATCCTAAGTATATACTTTCTCAACCAGATTTTTCCTAAGGATACATTCATGAAAGCAGTCTTTTGCTTCTGGAAAGACCATAATTGAGCACTCAATATTTGAAGGGCCCGGAGAGCAAAAAGAGTGTGAATACCATTTTAAAATATTATAGTAATGGATTTCCTTGATATGCCCTTCTCCCTCCTCTCCAGAAAAACCACAAACAAACAAACCTTCTGGAATGAGGAGGACCAGGAACAGTTTCAGTCCCAAAGCAGGAAGTGATTATTGTTTTAGTAAGTCATAAACTGGAAGAATGGCTGAAAATGAAAGTAAAATTTTTAGTTATAACTAGGCACTCCTGCAAGTGGCAACTCATTCTTCACATGAACTTCAGTTTATTTTGTTTTCCTCTGTGGTAATTCCATTGATTTCCAGAGCATAACTGAGCAGTTATGCTATTGTGCACTTCTTAACACCAGCCTACTTAATGGCTGTTCATGCACCTGTTGGTGTGCAAACAAAGGAACAACATACCCTGGAGTTCTGCAGACTGCCATCCTTAACTTTCAATCAAAATACAACAAAAAGGAAGAAGAAAATACAGACTGTGAAGCATTCTATGTACTAATAAATAGGTCACTTACAATTTCTATGAAATACTTCAGATGACCAGATGGTTACAGAGTTTTGTCTGCATAATTTGTATTTGGTATGTACATCTGAGGGCATGAAATAGCTGTGAGCTGTGAGCAAACAATGTTCCTTTTGGGACCCAAAGTAAAATACCCTTATAACAGAGAGCCAAATAGTGGGGGAATTCAGAATTTATTGCTTTCATGAACACCTGTGCACTGGTTTTTGTTTTGCTTTTAATTTGTCTGTATCTGAAAGTGATGTAAGCAGCATCTGGTTATTCTTATTTAGTATGCCTGTGCTGCCAAAAAATCAACAGATTCCTACTGTACTGCATTTCAGAACTAATGAAGACATAATTATATCCCTGAGCAGGAAGAAGGAATTACGCTTTGTTGGGGACTAGACTAGAATAGAAAGAAAGTAAAAGAGCAAAATGGTATTTTGAACCAAGTAAGAAAAGTGATCTGTTCTGTCAAAGACTTGGTATTTTTATCTATTGCCAGTTGACTGAGAAAGAAATGCAATAGTAGAACTTGCATTTCTTTTGAAAATATGACCAGGTTAGGTAGAAGCTTTTTCCCCTTCAGTTTTACACATCTGTTCTGCCATTTTTTTCTGCTTGAAACTGATGTACTAATTTGTAGATTTTCATGAAGATTATTAAAAATAAGCTGATAATTAGAAGTAGGATATGTCCTTTCATCTGTTTGGTTTGGTTTACATATATTTTTAAAAAGGTCTGAAAAGTATTTTAAGTCCAGTGTGCTTGAAAAGTCATATAATTTCCTGAAAAATAATGTAATGATTTTTGTAAGAGGCACATATTTTTCAAATAACTAGTGTTAGGAATGCATGCAACTACCTACTTTTATTTCAGTATTGGTGCTTGGAGTCAGCAGGGAAGGCTGAGGAATCTGTCATTGGAGATTGTCAAAACTTGACTGTACAGGGACTGGAGCAACCTTGCTGAAGTTAACCCTGCTTTGAGCAGGGAGTGGATGAGGTCACCTTCAGAGATTTCTTTCAAACCGTATTATTCTGTGATTAGAAGATCATATCTAGTTATATGTAAAAATATTTACCAGGTTTGTGTCATCTTTCTGGTAGTCGGCAGTCCTCTGCGTGCCACCAGTGGGTCTTGTGTTTTCTTGCTCTTGTGTATGCCTTCTTCTTTTGACAATACTGTAAACTGATCATGAGGACATTATGGAAGTAATTGCTGATAAATGTTTCATTCTCACAGTGTGGCAGCTACTAGGATGCAGATAACAGTTTAGCTGCCCGCTAAAGGTACAGTTCCCTTCTGACTTGAAAAGCGTAGTTGTTTTCCTGGATTCCTGTAACTTCCTTTGCGTTTTCACTGGTCTTTGGCTACTCAGGTTGGGTTGCAGATTGAACTGAAAGATCTGCAGGTAAAAAGTAATTTTCAGTCTGGTTAGTCTGTGTACAGGTGGAAGATGGTAGAAAGATGGCTTGGTTAGGGTCAGTGTTTTCATAATAAAAACTGGTATTACAGTTGTTTCTTAAGGATGGAAACAGCCACTGAGAGAAGGTGTCATATAGCATCTGTGTATCATTTTTAAAATGATTAAATAAGGTAGTTTGAATGAGATGGGAAGAGTAAATAATGGCTTTACCATGTAGTATCTCTGTCGCTATTGAAATTCCCTCAGTGACTGTTCTTTTGTATCCCCTATGATTATAATAAGTAAAACAATTTTGCACCAGTTTTCATTCATTTGTCAAGATGCATCTTCCCAATGTGGTAACTTACAGAAGAATCATATAGTTTGCTCACCCTTTAGTATGTATGTGATTTGAGCTTTGAATTTTGAGGCCGTTTTGGTTTGGGGTTTTTTCCTAAACTCAATCTAATTTAATCCATTTTAGGATAAACAACAATATCAGAGGGACAATTCTCACTGGCCGTCCTACAGCCAATTGCCTTGAAACAGTATTCATGTATTTCACACAAGCTTTTTCCTCTATTTTGAGGAAGAAATCCATAAAAGGATTGTGTAAATGAGCCAATACAAATAAAATGTGTTACACACAGGTGGAAAATAACATGTGTCCTGTTTCTCAGATACCTAAATTTATCCTGTTGGAGAACTGGGAATCCAGCTCTTTCATTGAATCAGACTATGGTAGATCTTAAGTTGTGGTAATCCATGAGATAATACATCCTAAAATTACAAACAAAATATTTGGCAAGATGGTAAGTTTTCTACAAATGTTTGTGGCTATCTGTAGCAAGTTTGGGTTTGGGGGCAGGGGAGGTGGGGTGTGTGTATCAAGGTAAACTCTGAATTAAAAAAAAAAAAGTAAGTATGTAGGCACAACAACAAACCTCAAACTCTAAAACTATTACAAAATGGTCTGGGGTTTTTTTTTCCCCCTGCCTAAAGTTTTTCTGACTTACCCATAGAGTACCACAGTTCCAATTACCTGAGTTACACCTAGCAAAATAAAGCTAACAGGAGGAATATTTAATGTGACTAGTAGATGTTGAGGGACATAGCCTGTTTAGCTAAAACTTAAGTTTAGGTGTCTAAATTCATAACCTAGGTAGGATAGTATTGTCTCAGTTTTGGAAAATTCAAGTAGCTCTTTGCCATTCTCAAGAAATGCTGCATGCACAAAATCACTGTTTTCTCCATTGCACTACATGCTGTTTTGGAGTGCTTGGACTATACGCTCATGGTAGGAATGTTTAGTCTGTAAAATATTGGACAAGCTTGTGGGCTGTACAAATTATTATTTTAAATTTAAACCAAGCTTGAGTTGCTCTGTTTATAGGAAGAGGTGAATTAACAATGTGAGGTGACCTGTTCTAGGTGAATGGTGTTTCCACAACAGTGGTTAAGTCTGGTAAAATGTGTGAGGCAGAGGGAGCAGGAAAGAGCAGCCAGGTAGTCACCACATTGTATGGATCAGAACCTGTGCCTAGCTAGCTCAGAAGAGGATTGACAACTCTGCCTGGAAGGCACACAGGTGGAAGAAGTGCTGAAGAAATCTAGGTGGGGGATTTAAGGTAACCTGTAGCAAGGGAAATTGCAGGGTGAGACTTGCTTTACTAAAAAAGTACATGGATTTAAAAAGCACTGAAATACTACCCCCTGCTGTTCCTGATGCAGCTCTGGAATACCTACTGCTTCAAAACCCCCACATTTTGTACGTGGACTCTTAATGTCTTGTTTTCTTCTTAGCGTGGAACCTTTAAAACCCTGCAGTATCAAGTGCCACAAAGTCGATGGCCTTGGCTGTGACTCAGTAGCAGAAGTTCTCTTTAGGTTTGCACTGACAGCAGGACTTGGGCATTTGTTTTGAGTAGTGGATGCAGCCCATCCTCTGCAGAATATAGAACTTTTGGAGTACATAATAGAACCACTGAGACTTTTGTAAACTAGCTCATTAATTAGTTTGAATTGAAATGGATGAACAATTGGATTGAGAAATGTAACCTTCTGTTTCAATATCTTTCTAACCTGAATTAACTTAGTAATGGATGAGAGAAATTATTAAAACTTCAGATGCAGCCAAAACATATTGGAATTTTTTATATAGTACCTTGAAGAATTTAGCATGTAATTTCCCTGAGCTGCTTGCTATTATACATATTAGTAAAAAATACGTAGCAAAGATTAGATGAGTAACTATGGTTGCGTTACACGTGAAATCGGAATTAATTTGACTTGTTGCTTCTGCAGTTCACGTGTGTAATTCCAGTGGTTGTACTAAGTCAGACAGTTCTTCATAGATTAAGACATAATCTTCATAGATCTCTGTTCTTCTAGAGATTTGGTAGTTGTATGCTATCTCAGCAGGTGAAATAGCATGTCTGTTGTGATTGTTGAGAACACTGGGGCTCATAGGGCTGTTATCCAGTAAACGCAGATAGAGGGATTCAGGAAATAGAAATATTCCTTACTTCAGAGTTCTTTTCCCTGGAGAAAAGAAAATATCTTTTTGAAAGACAGATTGGGCCACAAATGCTAAAAAACATGAAGCAGAATGTTTGTCTCATTGTATTTAATAGAGCTCAGTAGGGCAGAGTTAAGCTTGTTTTAATATTTAATCACTCAGTTTCTGTGTCTTAAAATTTATAGAATTCTTTTGAGATAGTTTCTGATATTTAGAATATCTGCAACATTCCTAAAGTAAACAAAACCTTTAGTTTTAGTCATTTGCGTGTAAGTTTAGTAAAACTAGAACAGAACTTAGCGCCTTTGGATATGATATGTGAAACAGGTTTTCAGATTCAAAATGCTTTCTGAAGCATAAATGAAACTTCATAAGAACTGTTTAGATGACTGTTTTTTTCTGTTTTGTAGGTAGGGATAGTAGACAGCATAACTGATTCTTTGTATTTATTACTTTTGTAAACTGTGTAATGTTAGTATACTACTTAAGTAAAAGAGACATTAAGTGGTTTCCTAAAACATTTGATGGAATCCATATGTAAATTGAGCTGATTTTATTCTCACTGATTCTTTTCATTATCTCAGTTTATTAGTGTGACTTTTACTACAGGGGGGCCACAAGGATCAGGAGAAATGAAACTCATGCTAACTTTGGACACTTAAAATCTAAACTGTCTTACTGTTTCATAAGATCATGTACGATGTTTGTTTCAGTTTTATGAAATGCTGTGTAATGATTTTAGCAAAGTAGTTTAGTCTCACAGTGGGTTTCATCTTTTTACAGAAAACAGGAGCAAGATAAGAGTATGCCTCTTGTACATGGAAAGTGCAACATGCTAATTATCTATAACCATGTTTAGCCTGACTTGACAGTAAAGTAACATGAAAGTTGTATATTGATACCAGTGCAACTTAATACCAATAGCTTTTAATTGTATTTCTTGTTTTTGCATAATAAGTAGTTCGTATTTTTTCCTTTCTTTACCATATTCCCTCTATTCATCTGCACACATTTCCTCTTAAGTGATCAGAAGGCTTGAAAGTATAATTTGAGGAAAGACTGGAAGAAAAATGTTTTATTTGCTTTACAGAAAAGAAGACAAAAAAGAGATGTGGCAGAGCTCCCTAGTATGTGAAAGGGCCTGCAGTAACACTGAAATGTCTTTTTGTGTCTGTTGGAGGTGGGACAAGGAGCAATGAAGGGGGATGATTGAAGCAAGAGAGTTTTATATTAAATGTTGTTAAAAGTTTTCTGACGTAAACAGCAGGTAGTCACTTCACTGTAGAGAATCAGTGGCATCTCCATCAATGGCATTTTTGAAACAGATCAGACTAACATTTGCCAGAAGGGGAGGAGGGATCCCTTCAGATCTGTACCTGCAGGCAAGCTTGGGATCATGGACTGGATAACTTTTTTAAAGTTTTTTTCTAGTCCTGTTTTCTACTTTGCCTATTTTTGGCTCACATCCCAGCTTTTCTAAAACTCTTTGGGTATCAGTGATTAAAGTGATGTGCATTCATTGGGAGCCAGCTACTTTAAGGAGATATTAAAAACCTTTTTTCCCCTCTCTGGCATGGTTTCATATTTCACAGAAAATCCTTAGCAGATATTTCAGTCTCTGTAGTATGTATGTTGGGTTTTTTTTATTTATATATTTAATAATTTTTGTCAGGATGTTTCATGATTTGTAAGATAACAATGCAAGTAATAAAAAATACTCTTGGATGCTAGTATTGTACTTCAATCAGATAGTGCTTTCTTTACAATGAAAAGTATGACAGTATTAACTTACTCGTAATATGTATATTCTCCAATTGATTGTTTAGTCCATAGTTATTATATCCTCAGTGTATGAAAATGAAGATCATTATACTGAGTTCAGATCAGTAGTGCGAGAACTGCCGGATTGCATTAACATAATTGTAATGTGATTATTGAATTGTTAGTATGAAATTTGAAGTGGAAGGCTGGCTGCATGGCAGACATTTTGCTGGGGCAAAGGAGGGGTACTTCTTACCCGTCTTTATTTGTGTTTGAATTCCACATGGTTCTTTGCACTTGAAACTTGACGAAATACATATTCCAGCTTTTAGAGTAGCCATTCCAATGAAGTTCTGAGTAAATATGGTTTGCAATTAACTGTGTTCACATGTAGTGGTATTAACTACTTTCAATTCTGTTCTGCTACTGTTAATGCAACTCCTGCATGGTGCTAAATATCCTGTGCCTTGTTTGACACATCTGCAGCATTTTTAAGTGATTACACAAGACCAGTGCTACCTGAATTAAATGTGAGTTTTTGCTGTTACTGTCACAAATAATGATCCGTGACTACAGTTGTAAACCTGAAAGGTGCAATTGGCAAGGCTAAGAAGAGATGCTTGTAATTAGTGGGCAGGAAGTTGGAATTGCAAATTTGATCTAAGGTAGCAGGAATACTATTTGGGAAATGAGGAATAGGTTTTGTTTTTTTAAAGTTGGCATCACCTTCAGAACAAATTTATAAATGCTTGTAATGGTAATTCCACAGTAAATCTTTTTAGTTGTGCAGAGCATGGTTACAAGACAAAGGACAAGTGTACCACTGCTCTGTGAGTGTATTTGTTTGTGTGTAAGAATATAGCTGTTAAAACTGAAACTGTGTATTGCACATGATGATCTTAGTGTACTTTTCCCATTATTGCCTGCTGGCAGTACAGAATATGGGTGTGGTATATTATGTTCAAGTACTGGTGTCTTAGAAAAGAGACTTTATTTTAACTGATGGCAACCCAAAGTTAAATGAATTCTAGCCTGCTGCTCTACGAATGTTGTTTTCTTCTGTCGGTCTCTGTCATGGTAGCTCATGTATGTTTTCACTCCAGGTACAAAATTGGCTATTCCGCTTGTCCATTCCATCAGTCATAAATGCATGTCTTTTGTTAACACAAATTACAGTATTAATAAAATATTAGTCCAAGTAGATATTGCAGTGATTTGCTTGTTTTCATGTGTAGTGTGTGGACATGTGTATCCGTTAATTCCTAAGTATTTTCAGTAGAATTTCATTAGTTTCACAAATAATGTTTTTCGTGTCATTTTACTACATGTCTGTCTTCTGCAAGAGCTTTGGCACCTGTTCATCAGGCTCGACCAAGCCTCAAATTCCAATAATTTGGTAATTGGCAAATACCTAAAGGAAAAAGACTGGAATTGTTGGTCATGAGGGAAAGTTAGGGACAGTATGCATTCCATGTGAAATGGCTTTCACCAACCCCAATGTACTGGCTTGCACGTGGTTGTGAACTAGTTGTAGCGCATGCTGTCCCTATCTGGAGAGGTGAGTATGTGGGAGCTGGGAGTACTTTGCAGGTCTGCAGTGGGCACAGAAGGGAGAAAGCAGTGATGAGGAAGTGTGAAATGCAGGGAGATGAGGACAACTCATATATATGTTGAATGTTGGGATAAGTATTTTCTTTTAGGCCAGAGGAGAAGTAAACATGTTAAGGGGAATATGAAGAATATAAAGTGTGAATCTATGATTCATCATTTCCATTCCTTATGGAATGATTTTAAGAGCATTTGTTTTCTGTGTGTCTTCCCTTGGTATGCTGCTTGGTTTTTGTTTTGGTTTTGTTTGTTTAGTTGGGGTTTTTGGTGTTTACTATCCTGCTAAGATTAAAGAACAAACAGAATTACAGAAAGTAATGCCTCCTACTCTTGGTGTCACAGGATAAAGATATGGAAATGTATATGTTATATAAAACTATTTCTAAATATTTGGCTTAGTGTTTTGAAATGCCATGAGTAATTGGCACGCAGAGCTGAAGAACTGGAGTAACACATGCACAAGGGCTTTTCATTTTGTGCAGCAAATAATGTCTTACTACAAACCCTAGATTTTAAACAGAAACTTACAAACCACTGCTTTACCAAGTAGATATTACAGCAAGTTAACAAATTTTCCACCAGGGTGCAGTCTTTTCTAAGGATTTCTAACACCTTCAGCTAAGCATCTGCATTTTGCATGTAAATATTACTGCAGTTATTACAGGCAGACGATTAACTTTATTTTTCAATATGCACTAGGCTGTTTAATTTACGTTATCGCATCGAGTTTAACACCTGAGACCAAATTAGATGGGATCAGTTTAATGACAACGTAGAATCATCAGATTCCAACTAGGAAAAAATCTGGGTCTCTTTTTTTGTGTGTTCTCTAGGATGAAATATCTTCCCCCCACCCTTTCTCATTCATTAAATAAATACACTGTTGCCCTGCGTCAGTAGCTAGACTCAGGCAACAGTGTACTGTAGGAGTGAACTTTTTCCATTCAAGTTAATAGGGTGTTAACATCAAAGCTTAATTGTGAGTATTTAAATTCTTTACACTTGTGAATGACGAGCCAAAATAGAGCTGAGGGTTACTTAAGTTGCATTCTTAACGATGAGGAGAGTCGCAAGTCATAGGATGAAACCTGAGCCATTTGCCATGTCTGCAATAAAAATACTTTAAGCTGTTATGTTTGTCTTGTTTAGATGCCTATTAAGCAAATGTCACTTTTATTATTGTCATCCTAACTCTGTTCCCTAGGAGCTTTAGTCATGCTATGTAGTACTCAGTGTAATAGAAAAATACTCATGATTTGGGTTGCTTATGCAGATTGTTAGCAACTGCTGTAGCCAAAAGCAATTTGATCAACAGATTCTATGTTTTATTTGTTGTACAGATATTTCTACTGTGACATGTTAGGAGAAACATAAATCATTTGTGCACAAGTCAGACTTACTGTATCCTAGGACACTTCAGTTTTCTTTCACGACAAACCAGTGTATCGACAAGGGTATTTCTGTGTTTTAGCATCACATCTGTGATTATAAATGTGCTATACTTTTGGGTACTGGATATTACTGTTCACATAAAAAAGCGTTATAGTTTAGAGTTGTTACTGCACATGGGTGTTTTTCAGCACTTGAAATTAGATTCTGTGAAATAATGCTGTACCACGATGTCTGTCACCTAGGATTTTCAGTAGTGCTTGAAAATCGGTAACAAACTTTCTATCACTGACATTGGGGTGGTGAGAGGGATAAGAAAAATTTTCTTGATAAGTCACATTTAATGCTTAATTTGAATAATTTTATTAGATAATTCAAAGTAAAATAACACTGTTATCTAGGGAAGAGTTGCACAAAAAACTCTCAAGTACAGGTTACCAGTGGTGAAAGAATGAGCTCCTGCTTCTTTCTGTCCATAGCTGTGAGCTCCCACCACTTATTTTTTCACTGGCTCTGGCATTTTTTTACACCCCTCTGCCTGTTCTGAGATTTGATGAAGTTTATTAACATGGGAAGAAACCTACCCCAAGAAAGGAAAGAAAGGTAGTTTATTGTCAAAGTTTTCAGTAAATAGGGTGGACTTGGGGGTACTTGTCATGTCAGAGCCTTTACAAAGTAGTATAGCAGTGGTACAATGGTTTAGCACAGCTAGGAGTGAGGGTGAAAGATGGCAGCGGTCCTTTAGATGGGGTGTTCTGGGAAGTGTAACTGAAGTAGCTGTTTTTCTGGAGCAGCATAACTTGATCTTAACTTTTGGCTCTTACAGTCACATCCTCCTTTGTGCCAGCTTCACTGCTCTTCTGACCCCAAATTCAGCTGCTTCAGTCACTTTACTGTGGAGAAATTTCACTGTATGCACATTCACATGTAATCCTGTAATTTAAAAAAGGGTTTACTGCCCCCCCTTAGTGAGTTGAAAGGGCTTGGCACAGGGACAGGCGAACACCAGAGGGAGCAGTCATGCTTTGCCAGGGGAGAGTACCAGTACAGCAGCTGCAGTTCTGCTTGTTTTGATGTTAACCACATTCTCTGGCCTTAGGAAGTAAAAAAGACCCCAATGGGGTGGGGTAGGAGAACCCCTGTCACTTTCTGATACGGATTTATGCACACAGAGTGGTTTTTTATTTTTGCCTAAACTCCAAAAATTATGGACTGGTTTTTAATGCATCTCCCATTGAACAGTTACTTAAGGAAATGTTTGCTTGTTGATTGTATAATTGTTGGCCAAGTTTTTAATGAATTATTTTTCTGAGATTGTAGTAGTGTTTTTGGATTTTTAGGAGGGCAGTAGATAACAAGCTTTAAAACCTACTGATTTTCATTAGGGAGAATGCATAGTTTTGCTGCACTTTTTGGCTGTCAAGTAATAAATGAACCGAAATAACACCATATTGAAGATAAAACCATCAGTGATTTTTTTTCCAGGCTAGTTAGTAAATTGAGGTACAGCTTAATTAGAACTCTGCTAATTTGTGGACAGCTGTAAATTCCTAGCCTGTATTAGGCTTTTTGTTTTGGTTTGCATTTAATTAATGAAGCCAAAGCTATGTAAGGGATGGCTCTTAAAATAGTGAGACATCAGAAAACCCGATTAAAAGTTTGCATGTCATTAAAAGAATGCCTGAGGTCTAAATCTTTAGCTTACATCCCACTAACATGTTTTTAGAGCAGTTTAAAGATGGGATGCAACTATATTGACTTCTATTCAAGTAATATTTTCACTTATGCCATCTTTCAATTGTGTGTTTGTTGGTTGCATTATAGTAAAACATTTAAAGTGGTATGATCCTTCTAAGGTCCCATGGAGTGAGGGCCAATGGCAATAAATACATGGTTATAAATTACTTTTTTAAATGGCATCTCTTCAGTGAATCTATTGCTGTGGCAAATAAAAACCAATACAGTTAAAACAAAAAACAACTCACTGCTCCACAGTAATAACAAGCCAGTATAAGCATATGTCACACTGAAGGTATTTGACAGTTATGAGATAAATCTAGATTGGATCATAATCTTGCTTTTCTAAGCTAGATGGCTTGTCTTCCTACTCCTCCCTCTCTCTCTTGCCAGTGCCATAGTCCAGGGTGAATTACCCTGTAGGTTGCTGATACAACCCTTTGTACAGGTTTTGCAGAGATACTAAGGTAGAAAATCTAAGCCTTCTGCCCTGCCCCCCCGCCTGAATTTGTTGACACTGAAGAGGTCTGTGCCGAATTAGCACATGCTTTGCTTCCACATCTGTGTAGTTTAATTACTGTGTGGGCAGCCTGGCAAAGTGGATGGAGGTGGTGACTTGTACAGGAGTATGGACATCTCTGCAGGGCTGCGACACCTGCTGTTTGGAAAAACCTCTGGCTCAAGGAAGGAGCTTCGTCAGAAATGGCAGTTGCGCCTATTATTTCCTGACTCCACAGAATGAAAGTGTCCTAGAAATTCTAGGTGAAGGAGCTGGGAAAGGTGAGCTTGCTACACTCTGCATTTGATGTTTCTTGAGTAAGTTTTATACTTACTCAAACAATCTTAAAATATATACTGATTTTAGTAGTCCACAAGGCCACATAACAGACATGTGGTGTAACACATATAATCTGCATAAACTAAACTGCATTGCTTGCATACTGGCTGAAAGAGTACTTGTTGAGCCTTTTTCTGAGCAGATTTCGGAGGCTGTTGGTTCTGCAGGAGCCATAGTAATGAACAGAAATCAGGTGGCTGAAGCTATTGCTGTTCCAAAGCTTTATGTTACACTTGCCCCACTTTCTGTGAGGTGATGTCAGATGTGCATGTGAATAAGCTCTTGAGCCACCTGACTGTTTTCAGGTAAAATTGTCTGCTTCCGTGAATACACTGGGCTGAGAGCAGCAGTGATTCATGAGCTGATTCAGGAATGCATCAGCTGTCTTCCTTTAGGAACAGCCACCTTTATCAAAAGGGAGGGGCAGGCAGCTGGGTGGTGACAGCTTCAATTGTCTGATTTTTATCTGCTGTTGCATGTCTGTCAGCACCTGGTGTTAGTTTGCTCAGTCTGAGGCTAAAACTCGAGGCAATAGCTGACAAATGCACTTGCCTGTGTTAAAGTACAGCGTGCTTAACACTGTAGCCCAGTCTGAGGCCTGCAAAATGTCACAGGTAAGAAACGGCCAGTCTAGGTGTAGTGTAGACAAGCCTGAAAGTGTTGGATTTTGAAGACAATTACAGGTATAGTACAGAAACATTTTCCCATTTTTACACTGATTTCTATGGATACAGATTTGGTAGTATAAAGAAGTCTGGCACTTTGAAAAAATGTGAATGACACTGAAATTACATCTTCAATTTAACTACATAGGAGGGGCTGCCTTCTATGGCATGCTTGCAATTAAAACTTTTTACTGAATGTAAGTTGTTGCTTATCTTTTTGTTCTTGCAAAGGCTAATGAGTTAGCTATAGTCCCTTGTTACTACATTAGCCGCAGGCTATTTTTTTGATCCTAGCCCAGTGTGTGGTCAAACAGATTTGAAGCAGTCTTGTAATTGCATTTAACTGTATGTTACAATAACATGCAACATTTTACATCTTTCTGTACTGTTAGTGAAAAGTATATTTATTCTTTATGCTCCTTGACATGTTTTGTTCTTACAAAATTAAGGCCATTTCACTGATGTGTTTGTAAAATAGCAAGTGAAATCTGCCTTTCATAATACTCAAGTAAAAAAAAAAATAGGTATTTCATAATATCACATCATTTTGATGTATACATGGCTAAAAATAAAACAATGGAAATTTCAGGCTTCTTATGTACTGTTTCAGACTACAAATGCTCCCAAGCCATAAGCAGCAACAGTGCAGGGATGATGTAATCACTGCTATAATAGGGGGGTTTGTTGCATCATGAAATTACTGAAGTTGATTTCAGTCACTTCCTAATTTCAGTAAGCAGTTGTAAACTTGCACTGAAATGATATATTTTCATCATGTTTACACTTTCAACTTTTAAATTACCTTACTTAAAAACCACCTTGAGGATAATATCAGCTCAAAATCATAGACAGGAGGCTGAAGAAAGGTTTCCAGAAATCCTCTGGCCCTTCTTCCTGAGTTTTCTGGGGCAGGAGAAAGTATAGAGGCAATATCCTGCAATGTTTTATTGCACCTTAGTAACGATTTTAAGCAGCTCAAAGTTCCTAGCTTGATGACATTTGCTGTGTAGTCCATGAGTTCTTACAATGCCATGTGGTAGAAGACTGCTGGGGATTGCAGGATGGGGCAGAAATGCTAGGAAGGACAAGCAACTGCTTACAGGGATACTGTTCCCAACGTTACTTGTAAAATTACGTACCTTTTGCTGTACTAAATGATAGTCTGGAAGAGCATGAGATTTGATAAAAGCTATTGGAATTACTGCTTGTTTCAGGTTTTGCCATCAGTCTATTTTGCGGTTTTCCAAACCTGAAAAGATTTGGAGGCTCATGTAATGAGACATTTTTGTCATGTAGATTTATGTTCAATAAGTTACTCTGGTTGAGTAGCACCTATCTCTTTCATGATGGGTGTACACTGCGGACTTGCACAAGTCAGCTGGCCTATGGTGAAGCAGGGTTTTAATATGATTGCCACTTGATTTTTCCTTTTCCCTCTCATCAGTGTTTTTATAGTGGAATGGAACTAGTTCTTAATGTTCAGAGAGCAGTCATTAGCAGGGCTGGGGAAGGAAGCCAGGAATGTGGTGCTCACCTCCACCTGACAATTTTATTATGCCATTATCATAGCAGTGGGAGGGAAATTAGCGGGCTTTTTCTCCAGCCTCCTCTCCATCTTCTGTTACAATGTATAATCTTCACTCATTTCCCATGAAGGTGAATTTCATTTCACTTTCTCCTTCATCTCCTCTTACTCTGTACCATGCAGAAAGTTCTCTTTGTGCTTTCTGACAGGGTCAGCTGCTGGACGTGTGCTGTAGCCAAGTTGTACAGTAGGTTTGACAGTCAGTGTGGCCTCCCTTCTCTGCTACTGCACACTGTCAGCAGCCGCCTTGTCCTCTGTGTGACATGCTTTATCCTTAGGTTGGGTGTTTACTATTAGGGTTTGGTTTGTTTGGTGTGTTTGTTTTATTTTATGACTTTAGGAAACTTAATTCTGATTTGTTTTCTTGATATTCTTTTCCCCTTGTTACAAGCCTAATGCATTTAAGAGAGAATATAGAGCTCTTCCAGTCTTCACTTTGCCTCCTCAGTGTCTTCCTTCCACACTCTGTCACTGGTTTTACAGTCTTAAATACCTTTCTTATTATTTTATCTCTTTTCAAATTTTTCTTCTGTTTTCCTATAGTATGAGAAAATACTTATATGTGAGATTATTTTGATAAGATGCAACTTGGCACATGCAATTCTGAAGGTATTTATTTTCTTTTTAAAAACAGTCTTTTCTCTGTAATGGCCACAGCATGTCTTTTAAGTCATCCTTGTGTTGCAAAACCTCGCTGCCCAGATCTGTGTGTAGTTAGTTGCTTGTGTATCTTGCATAAGTTCGTTCTAATTCATGTGGTATGCCCCAGCTCCCAGGAGCTTTAAACTTTTAAAAATATTTAATAATACTTTCCATATCCTTTCCCAAAGGAAGCTACCCAGAATAAATGTTCAGATCATTTGGGGCCTCTGTTCCATTAAAAAAAACAACCAACCAAACCCCAAAACCAAAACAAAACCCCCAAATTGCCAAACAGACTGAGTTGCTCATTTTTCAGTAAAGACAGAGGGCAGCTTGCACAAGTGGTACTAAAGCTGGAGATGCGCTGTAGCCCATATTCTTATTGGTGAAAGTTCATGCAGCACAGCTTGTGGAAAGCACTGATTTGAAACTAGTGAAGAAAAAAAAATAGACTATTAATCTAACTGCTGTTTGTGGTAGTAGGTTAGAACTACAGGACCTTTACTCTGAGGGTGTAGACAGTCTTCTTTGCGATCTGACATCAACAGTTCAATCTGTCTTGGCTGGTCTTACCCTTCACCAGGTGGTGGGTACTGTACCCTCTACAACCTGCTAACCTGGTGACTCATTCTGTAAATACCTTGGTGGTGGTAGCACAATGTCAGCCAGTTTACTTCAGCTGTCAGTGTTAGACAGGTAACTTCATAAAACAGTAGTTGGCAGTTGAAAGCGGTGCTGCTCTCAGTTGTTTGCTGTCAACTTCTGCTGGACTCAGAATTGTAGCAGAGGTAGATGCATAGTTCATTTCCTGCTCTTCTGCAGGCAAAATCAGCCAAACAGTTTAAATGAGTGGTTCAGCTAACCTGAGTAGTTTTGTCTGAAGCAGAGATGGAGTTACTTGGAACAGAGACTTAGGTAGGCTGATTGCCAGTAGAGGTAGGGGGCTTCTGCAGTTGCCCCTGTTTCTGTTCTGATGACTGCCTGAACATGGTAGTTCTTTTTCCAGTGTGGAGAGTATAACATATGAGTGCAGTTATTTGAGCAGCTAAGTGGTGTAATAATCACACTGCACCTCTTTTTTTTTTTTTTTGTTTTTAGCAATGTTTCATATTAGAAACTATTGAACAACAATTCTTATTTACTAAAAAAAATTACTAACTTTTATTCCTGTTTTCAATCAGACTGTATTTAGATGAAAATTAAAATTCCTTGTCTTTTTGTTAAATAAAAGGTACCTGAAATATACTGCATACCTTAAAAAAAAATCCATTTTATCTAGACATGTTCTGGGTTAAGAATTAATTTGTTAAGTTAGGGAAGTTTGAAGTGTAGTTGATGAGTTATGAATTGTGCCTTGTTGTCAGAGTCCCTATTTTCAAAGTGATGCAAAACAACATCTTCCACTAGCACTTGAGTAGATTCTGTGGGCTGCATGATCAACATGCACTGAAATCAATGAGAAGCAGATGCCCAAGTGTTTGTGTTCTTGTGAAAACTTCACTTGTCACCCATCCGCTTCTTTGCCTCCTTACAAACCTCTGAACATCTGACAATCTGACTACATGTTTTAGGGCTGGTACATCTTTTATTCACTTACCTTTCCTTTTCCATCTTCATAATCATAAAAGGAAAACCAAGTTTTCATTTTCTTTTAAATTCTCACTGTGCATATGTTAAGAAAATAGAGTAAAACCAAAATTATTTAGAGAGAAAGTGGGGAAGAAAAAAAAGCCTGTGCAAAAGGTAAAGTGTTAGCATTCCAATTATATTTCAGGTGGATAATGCTGCTCTTAAAGAATTGTGTGATACTCTGACGTACAGACTTTAAGTGAACTCAGAAACTAGCTGGTTTTTCTTAAAGTTTTCAGTATGATTTAAAAAAATTAAACTTCATGACGCACTTCAGTGATGCCCTTTACTATTATCTGTATCTTTTGAATAAGTAATAGTAAGCTTAACCTTTAAGGAAGATTAATATAACTCATAACTAAGCTTTAGATTGATTTATTTTTAGAAAAAATGTAGTTTAAAAATCTGGTTTAAATAGTTTGATAAAATGGGGTTTGAGGTTACTGTTAAGTAGGATCTCTTGGATTTCTGTTTATTTTACTATTAAACTTGCAGGCTGAGTTTAGAAAAGGGTGTTTTGTGCATTTCAAAACTCACACGTCATGGAAGTGCATTCATGATGAACAGTAAGTTCTTGCATTTAAAAAGTAATATAACTACTAGCTCTATCCTAATGTTGTGTAGGTTAAACTTGAAAGTATATTATTGAAAGTAATTTGAAATTCTCCTTGTATTAATATTAAATTATTACTATTATTAAAACCACCAACCTAGGAAGTAGAAAACTTCCTAGTGGATTAGTGTATTTCTATTCTGTTTCTTAAACAGTATTTCTTACTTGCCTAAAATAGGATAAATGCCACTGTACCATGTAAAATATGAACATCATAAGTGAGGAGACCCTTATGACAGGGAGGCCATCCTTGGTTTTTAAAGACTTTTCCTACTCTCAAATAATGATACTGATTGACCTAATTTAATGAAAGGCATAAGCTAGCACCAGTTTGCTGAAGGTGACCAACAACTTCCATGAGTTTTATCAATGCTGTTGATGACCCTATTTATGTGTTACACAGAGCAGTTTTCATTCTGAGGGCTGCATCTCTTTGATTGTGTTTTAGTTATAGGGAGTACTTTCATTGGGTTTTTCTGAATGTTTCTAAAAATAAAAATACTATAAAGTGGTTTAGTCAGCTTCAAGTATACCTCATGTATTACAAAATAGATAACCTAAGTTTCAAAACAGTGTCATTTTAGAGCTTAGTAATTTTTATATTGTGCCTATTTCCCTGCCACTTCTGCTCGTCCTCGAAAAAATGATTATGTACTCGAAAACAGGGAAAGAATACTACTGCATTGAAGTAATTGTAGTATTATTTCATGATGAAGCCATATAAATAGACTGTTGAGGAACCTGTTATTATATAAGGTGGAATATGGTTGGTGTTTAACTCATGGTTTACTTCTTTCTTTGAAACTTGCAGAAGATACTAAAGAAAAGGAGACTGGTTTTTAATACACAGTTAATGTGTTCAGCCCTTCCTTCCACTAGAAATTTTGTCTTCAGGGATGTTGAGAACAGTTGGGTGTCTATATTGTGCCATGTCTTAATTTGTAAGATATCTGAATGCACTTTGGCATGTGTTAGGTATTTTAGAAAAGTAAAATATAAATTACATGGTGTTTCTTTACATAATCTGAAATAAAAGCAGAATCTTTTATGACAGTAAATCAGTAAAAAGGGCCATTGTTTTTTGTGTGCAAATATTATGTAAAATCCTGATCTTAGTTGTCTTGAAACAGTTTTTGTTTAAATTAAAACCTAAAATACCTGCATTGATTTAATCACAATTTCTGGGCATTTTCACTTTGAATCATTCTGTTCTTACTCTGTCAGGCACAGTTGTTAATCCTTGGAACAGAGGGGAAGCAAAAGGAAATTAATTTCTTCAGAATTTGATTTTTATTAGAGGAGTTGAAAGTGTGACTCAAATTCTGTATTCCTGAGCTTTCAAAAAGCAGAACTAGAAAGTTCTTTTCATTGGTAACTTTTCTGAATTTCAGGAGCTGGAAATGAGCACCTGAGCAGTAGGTGCTCATATCATTATGAAAATGACAGTACTGGCAATGCCACGCTGCAGCTGCTTGAAATATCGACTGCTGTAGCTTTTATTAAGTTTTCCTGATAAGAATCCAAAGGACTTCTGGTTTTATTCAGGTTAAGTTCTAGTAGTGGTGCCATAATCACAGCAAGGTCTGATCACCTTAAGGTAGCTCTTAAAGTGTTGTGTGTGGTTTGTTCCTTCTATTGTGATATTTCCAGAGGGTTGGATATTATTGCTGAATTAATGCTTTTTATGCTACTTAAGGATTTACTTTTTTCCCCAGCTGTTGGAAAGCATGAGGTCACAAGTGAGCATAAAATACTGAAGACTTGTTTTTAATTTTTTGTTTGACATTTACTTCTGAGAATGTTTGTAGAAATGATTTATGGTAGAAGGTTTCACTGGCCTGAAAGAAGAATCTTCAGACGTGTCAGAACTTAGGTGATACTGGGGTGGCCTGGTTTCACAATACTTGGTACTTAAATGAAAGAACCAGCATCATATGCTGGAAACCTATATAAAGTGTCTGTTTTCTGTGCCAGTATGTCACTGTGAGCCTGTAGCTGTATTTCCTACAAACCTGTTTGTCTTGACCAGGTACTGTGTGCTGTAATAGCCAAGTGGAAGGGTGAAGGAAGTGTAAGTAACAAACCCAGTCATTATATTCTGGAATAATACAGAATCATAGAGTGGTTTGAGTTTAAAGATCATCTAGTCAACACCCCCTGCCATGGACAGGGACACCTTTAGCTAGATCAAGTTAACTAACCCCCCCCCATCCAGCCTAATGGGTAGCATTTAGTAGTATTCAGAATTTATGTACATTGTAGAAGGCAGCTCTGAGGAAGATGGGGAGGGGGATGGAATCTAGATAGTTAACTAGGAAAATGTTTGTTTACTTTCTTATATGTTGCTTAATAAAGATACAATGTGGATTTCTTGCTTTTCATAATGAACTACTTCTGGTCTACTGGAAAAAAGTACCTACTCTCTTTTAAAAAGATACACTGTACGTTAATTGCAGAGCAATTCTCTTCCCACAGATTATTTCCATTCAAAACAATAGCAATACAATAAGCCTTACTGGGTTTACACAGGATTTGAAGAGGCTGGTCAGTCCACAATGGAGGATCAGGTTTTATCTTCTCTTAACCCCAGACCACCAACAGAGATTCAGTATCCTCCAAGCCTTTTCTGATACTTAATAACTGAATGCTATTATTACTGTAGTCTTTTATAACAAGACCAAAAAATAGAAAACTATTTCTCTACCAGTATGCTCAACACGTTAGTATCTGTCTACTTGCTTTTAAGTAAGCTTAGACTCTGAGTGGGTTTACTACGTATTTCACAACAGCATTCTCATTGAGTAATGTCTTAGATAAAAGTAGGGTTCTTGGTTTCTTTTCCTTCTAATACTAAAAATTTCCTTCTGCCTTTAAACAATTTGCAGTGATTATCTTCAGGGCCTGAAATGGGTATTTCCCAACAGGAAATCTGATCTTTGGACTTTATCTGTATTAATCGTGCCTGTTTGTTCTCTCTCTTTTATCTCTGTATACGTTCTAATGGCTTTACATGACAGTTATACAAGGCAAAAAGGAAATGCTTATAAACTCTTTCTGGTTATTATGTCGCTGGTAATTTTAAATCTTCTCTAAATGAGCGACACTTCATCTCTTGTTCAGCTTTCCCTGTGCTGTATCAGAATCAGTGTTAAGCCAAAGGCCATCTGTGTAGCATTCAGTGTTTTCTCTGCCTATATCTGTACTAGTGAATTAAGTGTGCCTGAGGCTAATTGACACAAAATGGCTCGTGCCCACATTCTTAGCCCCAAAATGGGATAGCTGTATCCAAATTTACTGTGGGAATGATCCCCTGACCAAGGGTAGCTTCTGAACAGTGCCTTTAAATTGCTGGAAAACAATGCTAATTGGCCTGGACAGAAAGCGTTTAAGGCCCTTTTCTAAAATCTAGTAGTAAAGACAGTTAATTTCCATGCATGGGAATGCTCACAGCACTGTTGATTTTGCCAGTGTGGATATGTAGCCTTTACAACTTAAGGCACCTAAATCAGTGCTACCTCTTCATCATCATCTCTAAATTTGTACTTGGCTGCATTCTTGGAAAACACTGGGATACTGTAAACCCTATAACTACATGTTGTTGCATGGTGAAAAGATGTAAAATTAGTCATTGTTTTAATTTCAGTCTGGTATGTTTGTGCTTATTTAAAACGTACAGATATTTTTAAGTTTAATAGTTCTGTGAGGGACAGATTGCATTATTGCATTCTTTCTTACAAGGTAATTTCTGGTAAGGTCTTGAGATAAAGGACTCCCAAGGCAGCTTTTTCCTCTCCATGTAGAACTTAAAGAATTTATGTTCTATTGTGCAGAATCCCAGCACAGTCTCTTAATCAGATTTTTTTTTATTCCATTCTCACTTTTTCATTAATGTTTGATCCATCTGGTAAAGTGTTCAAGAATTAATTAATTTTTGTGTTTGTTTGATTTACCACATAAATAGGGACATGTAAACTAGTACATTTGCTTTGATTATATGGTCAAAGTGTGCAATATATATTAGCAGAAAAATTGTAAATAGATTTAATTGCAGGAAAAGACTGATTTGAAATATGAAGGCAGAAAAGCACAACTGTTAAACTTGCCAATTCTGTGCAGAACGTAATGATGAAATTACAGCTACATGAGCTGAAAACTGGCATGGCAATGTATTTTAATAAAAACTTGGAGATCCAGTAAATTTGAGAAACAGCCTGTAAGCATTAGAAATTAGTAAATTGAATTTTTTTTTATTCTGTGCTTTTTGCTTTTATTTAGTAACTCGTGAGCAAGGCTGAAAGAAATACTGTGAAAATGTGGCTGAAGCAATTGATGAAATCTAGAAAACCTACTTCTAGGCTGCTGTTTTCATGAGATTTAAATCTACAATTACAATCTACAATTACTGTTCTCTTGTATCATTCTAATTTTCAGGCTTCCTATGGGAACCTTAGTGGTGCTTCTTGTCAGAGTAGTGCCAGAATATAGCAGAGTGTGGATTAATAACAGGCCAGGGAGAAAGGACCATTTCCCAGTAATTAAGATAGCATTTTGTTCATGTGGAGTCTGGACTTCAAAGCCTCATTCTAGAAACTGCTGATGTGTTTTGCGTTAAGAGTGTTTGAATAACATGCATAAGCAGCATTTCTGTTGGCATAGTTATAATGAAATACACAAATATGAGGTATTACATTTTTTTTTAGTGTTTAAGTCCCAAGAGTACTTTGTTTTCACTGCAGTCTAAAAAGCGTGTGATACTCTAAATTTCAGAAACACACAAGCCAAGTATTTGCAGTTGAAAAGAAGTTATGCAAGTCTTTGCAAATGAGACAGTTTCTGCTTTAGTAAAGTGGTTTTTAGTGAGCGTATAATCGTAGCTGTATGTATGTGATGTGACACCATTCACATGTTATGATATTTCACTAGATTAAGCCCTTTATAGGAAATTTATTCTGCATAGCCAAGACAGAGTGACTGTTATCATCTGTAGTATTGTAGATATCTGTGTTATTTATAGTGGTTTGAGAGAAACCCGCAGAACTGGAAATTCTTGATAAACTCTTTTCAGGACGTTATTATTGTGTAAATACCTTTTATTTAATGGCTAGGAGGCAGAAAAGTAAAGAGTTTTCTCAAAAAAAAACCCAAAACAAAAAAACACACCAAAACCCAGTCTAGTTTCTCTAAAGAGATTAATTCTCCCACAAGGGAATGGTTCTTAGTTTTGTTGTGCATATATCAGTCCTCTTTATTTCCATACTCGGTAATGGAAATGTGAACTAAAGACAACAGGGAATTGCCTCCTTAACTGTAGGTAGTCCATGGCCAGTTTGCATTCTGAATTTGGGGGAAGAGCTAAGACTGAATTGCCATAGGAATTTTGTCTTTAGTAAGAACAGCTCGTCATCAGTGCACTGACAGAATGTGATTCTGCTCTAATACACATTGTTGGCTTCTCTGCCTTCTTTTGTATTACCTGAAAAACTCCAAAATTTCTCTAATTTGAATATCAGAATAGATAAACATGAGAAGTAGTGGGCAAAGGAATCTATACCTATTTATAATACATATAGTTTTCTTCATATAGTTGGTTAAATATTTCTGTGTTGCTTATATAGCTTTGTAGGGTCAGTAGGGCTTCTAGCCAATTTAACAGCTACTGTGTTCACTCTTCTGAATGTACATTAAATGAGTACATGTTATTTTGCATTAAAGTGTCTTTACATATGTAGTTGTTTGTCTCAGAAAATACTTATGGAATACTTTGGGTGTTTTGTCTGCGGAGGTCAAAGCCCATGATATGTTTAATGTACTGTTGTTTGTTCCTAATCTTGTGAGCAACTCTTAGATTTTTGGCCTTAATATTTGGCAAAATCTGAGTTACTATTTTTAATGGAAGTCCTCAGCTTTAAAACATGCTGTAATCTATCACACTGTGTAGGAACAATAACTTTGTGGGGTTTTTTTAAAGACATACTTATTCTTTTATGTGTACATTTATACATATATTTAATTTAAAATATTTCCTCTATAAATACACTTACTAGATAAATACATCTTTTGCTGTCAGAACACCACTGAGTCCTAGTATATGTTTGTGAAAGAATGCATGTAAAGTGATTTTTATGTTAGTATTTACTTTCACACTTGGTGACCTAAATAGTGTGCATGGAATGCATGTGCTGTGCAGACTCTGTATTACAACACTCTGTGTATAATTAATGCTATGTAGGAAGCTGTATCTAGTTCAAAGTGTTATCATTACTGTATCAGTACATCTGCAGTGGATACAGGAATACTGATAATGGTTGTAGGCACTCATAAAGTAGTGGCATCTGGGATTTCAGTGGCTGTCTGAAAGTAGATGATCAGTGTGGGTGATAGTATGACACTGTGACTTGCTTTGGGCCCACTGTGATTCCCAGTACGTGGTACCATTTGTATTAGTGCGTCTTTGTGGTTTAGGTATTCTTGTGTTCAGGCAGCGTGGGGAAACCTAAGTGGTATTGTCGATTGTGTCTCAGAATAGAGAAACTGTTTTTTGCTAGAATCCGTGAGCGTGTTATGCAGATAGCAAAAATCTGGAGGATTCTGGTGTTATGTTTTTAAGAGCTAAACTTGGACTGCAGTGGTACTTAACAGTCTTGAGCTGGTGTCCTAGATGGCAACAGATTTACTATAATATTAGTAAGATGAATACATCTGGGAATTGCTTTTGTTCAAAAGTTAATTCCCAGATATAGACTGGAGAATTAATACTATTAATACTGGTACAGCTCAGATATTCCTAGATGCGAAGCCCCTGAGATCTACTGAAACAGCTGCTGAAGCAGTAAGAGATGATGCTGGTTTTGAATTGTTTTTGGCAAGCAGTGAGAATGAATTAGAAGAGTTAGTCCTGGAAAATAAACGTGTACTGCAGCTGTGGATCACAAGTGGATTCAGTTTAAATTAAATTTAAAAATTAATGAAAACAAGTCTGTAAGTGAAAAATCTTAATTTCAAAAGAACAGGGGTTAATACATTTTGGTGTTAGAGCATAGCAGAGCAGAATTTAGTTGCTTAACTGTCAAGACTTTGTCAACTGGGCTCACTGTCTTTGCTGTGGAAAGAGCTTCCCATACAGTCCTTCTGCCAGGTTTGGCCACAGGATGTAAGAAAGGTTAGAGGGAAGTTAAAGGTAGAAGTAGGAGGAGGACTAAATTTTCTTTCAGCTACTATTTTGGCTAACAAATCTTCGAAGCGAGAGAAACTTTTGCCATTTATTGTAGGACTTTTTCCTCCTACCCTCTCTTTCAAGACAGAGTTTGTCTCTAACTTGGAGACTGTCAAAATACGTTTTCTTCTCCTGTTCTCAACTGTGCAGTGTATGTTGGAGTTCCTGGTGGTGCAGTTCCTTCAGAAGCTTGTGGTGTTGTCCTGCAGCCACCCGTCTTTTGAAGTTGCACTCCAGCATATACAGATAGTTGGCTAGCATATGGCTTCTATTATTTGCGTTCTGTATTGGAGCATTATTAGTATGAAAGCATAAAATAGTATCTTAAGTTTCTTTCCTGTTGATGTTCCCATAGATAGTAAGAACATATTTTCAGTGAATTAAGGATATTGTGTGTGTTTGTTGTCTTAAATTATATATCTTGCCTTATCAAAGATTTAGAGCTTCATGTATTTGGTTTTCTTCTGTTTGCAAAGGCTTCTTGGTAGGTTAAGAATTTTTAAACCAAATTTCAATCAAACCACAAATTTGACCATCTGTCATGGAGTCTCAGATAACCTGTGTTACAAAATGTTGTTAACACATTTAAATTCCAGTTTATGCAATTGTAGTTTGTATGTGGATCTGTATAAAGGTCTTGGACTAAGTTTAATCTGCACAGGGTCTTCTGAGTTTGCTCACAAGCCTCCTAATGCGTGACAGAATGTTGTCAGGGTGTAGGCTGGAGCGGTGGAGTCTCTGGTATGATGCATATGGTCTGATGGGGCCACACAGGAGCCGATTCAAGAAGAGGTCAGCCCAGGCAGCAGGAGAGTGTTCTGTGACCACACAGTGAAGCACCAGCCAGATGTTTGAAAAGCCCAGCTGTTGGAGTGTGGTACTCATCTAGCAAGCTGGCCAAATACAGTCTTGATTTGTCAGCCTGTCTTACTAGGTGGTTGCAGTAAGCCAGAAATCAAACAAATACTGCTGAGAATCATATGTGGAGTGTTTCACTGGGTGCATTGTGTGGGATATTCAGTTTCTGTGTTAGGCAATATGAAGATGGAAAAAACACAAACATTGTTTAGAAGGATTCAGCTGCCAGCATCAGTTCTGACAATAATTGGATGTAACTGTTGGATTAGAATTCATGGTGCCCTCAGGTCCAAGGAAGAAAGCCCTGAAAAGATTGCTGATGACACTGGCAAAACGCTCAGATGAGAAATAAAGTTTGAGGCAGATAGTTGGTATATACTAAAAGTTAGATCAGAGCCTTTTGAAGCAGGTTGTTGAGTTTGGCATTTCCAGGAACTAGGTAGGATAGGCCTTGGGACAAGGGTTTTGTAAATGGACATCTATGAAATGTATAAATGGGTTAGGCATTACTTGGGGCTGCTGCAGCAGCAGTTTTAAGTTCTAAAGCTGGAGTTTCATTCCAGAGTGTGGCACCAGTCAAGCCACGGTCGAGCAGAGAGTCAAGTTGTAAGTGCTTGGGCCCTGCTGAGAAACAGCCTTCTCTGTGATAAATATACAGCCTGCTATTAGGCTTCATGAGTGGATCAGATAGTCAAGTGACTGTAGCACGCATAGATGAGTGGTATAGGACTACCATGGATTGCCTGATACACATTTTGTCTTTTCAAAAAGGTTGCAGCTTTTGATTTGCACCAGTTCATGAGTTGTCCCTTGTGAAGAACTTGATGTACAACTGGGTAAGCCATTTATGAGTACTGCATGCATTAGGGAGGAAATTTTTACAAGGGTGTGTAGTGACAGGACAAGAGGGTAGATTTAGATTAAGATATTAGGAAGAAATTATTTACTGTGAGGGTGCTGAGACACTGGAACAGGTTGCTCAAAGTAGCTGTGGCTGCCCCATCCCTGGCAGTGTTCAAGGCCAGGTTGGACAGCGCTTGGAGCAATCTGCTTTAGTGGAAGGTTTCCCTGTGCATGGCAGGGGGGTTGGAACTAGATGATCTTTAAGGTCCCTTGCAACCCAAACCATTCTATGCTTCTATTCTGTGTTGTTGGAAGCCTTTTTAAGTTCAAAGTCTTACAGTAATAGGTAATTTTTTTATCCTTTTTTCTTTTGCTACCTCCAGTATTTTTTAGTTACTTTTATTGTTTCACCAAAGCATGGATCACTATTCTGAAAATTTTCTAGTTTGCATAGCATTGGCACCAAGAATCCCGTAGTCCTTCAGGTAGGGCAAAAGTCATGCTGGATTAGGGGCAGTGAGATGATATGTGATGACTCTTACTTAGGTTGACACAAACTGCAAGATGGAGTAGTGTGAAATCCTTATTACAGTAAGGATTTTGTCTCATGATTGTCTAGAATGTTGTTAATAGGATTGCAAATAGGGGGAGGGGATGCAAGGGAATGAGCAGGAAGACTGTCCTCTCATAATAGAAGGTGTTCAGGATAGCAGAATGAGTGCCATTTCATGTTGTCAGTCCCCTCCTGATAATGCTGGCAGACAATTTCAAGAAAGATCAGGTAGACCTCTGGTAGGAATGGGACCTGCTTGTTTTTCAGCTGAGTACAAAGATAAGGAAGTGGTAGTTAATGATTGATGTCTGTACTGTTTTGTCAGGACTGGCTTAATATATATTTGTCAAATTTACTGTGTCCTGATATGGGGAGCAAAAATACCTCAAAATCTCCTGATCTTTTATACACTTATGTAAAATAAGTTGACAAATACTAAGGGAGTTTGTGGTAGACTCTATATTTTCACTGGGACATCATAGTGATCTAAAAGTCTAGATGTTTTTTGTTGGGGTTTTTTGTTCTTTGTTTGGTTTTGGGTTTTTTTTATTATTATTATTCCAATTCTCCTTTTTTCTGAGAAGCAGATTTAAAAGGTACCAGAAATGTTCCTGAGTCCCTAGTTGATAGTTTGTGGCATACTGCAAGTCCATTCAGGGCTATTGTTGGTAGTAAATCCTATATGCCCCTAGCTGTACCTAGTGTAGACTCCCTTTTGTTAGTATTTTCTCCCAAATGTCTGAAAACAAGTCTAAAAGTAACTTGGCTGAATAAAAGCTTGGTTTGTTATCTAAGTAAGTACTTCTAATGGACAAAAATATTACTCATCTTCATAGAACTTACTTTCTCACAGACTTGAGTGGAACGAAATGACTTACTGAAGTTCTGTCAGAGGAACAAGATGTGTAATACGTGAATTAGCTTTTCAAAAGGATACAGTCTTTTGATTTCCAACTCAAAGGATCCTTAAGGAGTCTTCAGAAAGCACTGAAATCACTTGCCCATCAAAAAATAGCCAACCTTCTCATGTGTCTGGTTTCCCAGGTGTTTTCCCAATTTTTAGTACTTTGCATAAACCGCAGTTCTAGCTGTTCATCAGGTGTGTGTGTGGTGCTGGTTTTGGGGATGTTTTGTTGCTATTAAGTTTGTTTCAGAGGGTTTTTTGTGGGGGTTTTGGGGATTTGGTTGGTGTGGTGGTGATGTTTGTTTGTCTGGTGTGATCCAAGCTGGAAGGCAGTAGTGGCTGTAAATTAATTGGTGTTGTAATGAGATTAGGAGACTTGAGGCCTGTAGTGTTGATGCATACTGCCTGTGACCTTGCTGAAGTAAGGAAGCATTCTGAATTCCTAATACCCTTTTTCCATGATCAAGGTGTACTTTTCTAGTCTGTAGCTACAGATCTGAGTTGTTTTGAATCATGAGATTAGCCTATTGTGATTATAATTTGAGCTTTTGCACAACTTTTTTTAGTAAAAAGCTCCATTTATTATTAAATTTCTTGTATCTTTAGAGAAAGTCCTGTTTTTACAGTAACTATTCTGCTGTTTGCATAGTAGCTGTATGCCAGACTGGTAAGATTAGAATCTAAGACTAGCAAAGCTCATTTACAAGCTAATTTACAAAGCTCCTTCTCGTTAAAACTCCAGGTCATGCATTCTCTCTGCAGCAAAGAAAAGGAGGGTTTGGAGGATTGAGGTCTGTACAGCTGTCTGTAAACAGTTGGTACTTACATAGCATAAAGGAATTGTACTGCAGCAGTCTGTTATGGTCTGGTTGTTATAGCTGAAATTCAGTGCTACAGAGCTGTTAAATGTGATGTATTAGAAATAGTAAAACATCTCCCTCTAAACTAGCAATACCTTTAAAGGGAATATGTGTTAAGAGGTGGGGAAAGTATTTCTATTTGTATGTGGGTTTGGGGTTTTCTTTATTGCTGCTTGTCTTTCTGGGGTGGGGTGTTTTTTTAGCTTTTATAACTGATGCTTTGGGGTTGTTGGGGCTTTGTCTTGTTGTTCATGTGTTTTTTCTCCTCAGCAAACTTAATTAGTTTGGTGTGAGATAGGCAAGAGGGAGTGTTCATTGAAGAGGTGGAATTTTGGGGAATCGAATAACAACAAAAAGACCTCAGAATTTAAGAAACTGAAGTTCGTACTTGCTTTGGCATAGGGAAAAATTGGATCGTCACTTGAGGTTGATAATGAATCCTGGTTTCCTATGGAATCTTCAACAAGACATTTGTAAGAACTTTGTGAGATTTGTCAATACTGAAAAAAAAATACGACTTTTAATTTGCAGTAGTCTTTTAATTCATACATAAAAATTTTCCGCTCCCTAAAATTTCATACTCAAACCAAGTGGGAAACAATGTAATTGTTTGGGTTTGGAGGGGGAAGAAGAAAAGCAGATTTTGAAATGTCAGAGTTTTTGTGTTTGGCAGAACTGTTCTAACACATTTTAATAAAGTAGGTATTAACAGAGGAGCACAATATTCATATTGTTCAGCTCTGCCTGGACATGGCTTTAATAAAAAGCATAAGGTTCAGTATTTGTATCTTGAAGTACAGAACAACATGGATTATTTTATGATATATAAGGGTTCGTGTTTATTTTTAATGCTTAAATTGTTATTTGGTTTTGGTAAAACGGACAAGTACAAAAAAAGATGATAATAGATTTGCGAATGATATTTTGATTAGTAGATATGTTTCCATATGGGGATTTTTACTTATTCAATATTCTTATGAAATCTTGTATTCAGTAATGAAAGTGGTTTATGGTAAGCTTGAGCTTTGACTCAGACCAGCAAAAATATGAGGAAATAAGATCTAGTAACAACATTCCTGAAGTCCCTTTAGACAAGCTACAGCATGTATCATCTGCCAGTGTGGAAAAGGTCCATGCACGTTATCTTCTTGCTGTGCTCAGCTGTGTGCACCCACTGTTTGTCCTGCATCAACTTCAGTATTCATCTGACCCCTATTCAGTTTGAAAAAACAGTGGAAAGATGACATAGAATCCTCTTCATTTGTGAAATGAACTCTTCA
The DNA here is from genome assembly GCF_033783945.1 of Neopsephotus bourkii. Lineage (NCBI taxonomy): Eukaryota > Metazoa > Chordata > Aves > Psittaciformes > Psittacidae > Neopsephotus > Neopsephotus bourkii. The sequence continues at coordinate 3,330,064 of NW_026901542.1, forward strand.
AGAGACTGGGATGGTCAGATGGAGGGAAGGTCAAGCTGTCTCTGAGCTATTCCTTTGGGTCTTGATCATAAACACCCTTTTATGTAGATTCTGTTCACATTGATTGGACTTAACTCATAGATTTGATTAATACAGTTCAGGACTTTGTGAATGTCATATATTTTCTTCAACACGTTTTTTCCTCAATTTCAACAGCTTTTGGTGATCTCATAGGAGCACAATGCAAAGCATTTGCTTGTGCATGGTAGAAAAGATCCAAGTCTAGATTTTTAAGTTTCCTTTTCACTTGGTAGTTTTGTGAAACATCTTTTCAACATTGGTCACCTCAATTACAGTACAAATTCATTCAAACCATGATGACATTGATCACAGATTCAGTGACTTACTGAACTGCTTGAAAGACAACAAACAAATGCCCGTGGCTGATAGAAGACCAGGCTTTTTTGCAGTGAGCAAAACTCAAAAAATATTTTAATTGTTATTATGGGTCATTTTGGACGAGGGTAAATTGGAAATACTGTGATCCTACGTACTGTTTGACTTGCAAATAGTGCATGACTGAGTGTTTTCTCAGGATTTTAGAAGCCACTATAGAGTTTATCTTAAAATCCTAATCACTAATGAATGCAGGTGGGAACTTAACCTGGCACAATACATAAGCCACTGGTGTTTTTTTCAGTTCATAGCCACTACAGTGATTTTCATGTTCAGAATGGCGAGAATAGGGAAGAGATGCTGCTCAGTATGTAGGTGTACGTAGTTCAAAACAATGAGCCTTAAATAACTGTCATCAGAAGAATAAAATACTTTCTAGGTGATTTAAAACCATGGGTTTCTAGCTTTCACAATTGTCGATGAGTGTTTTATTCCAGTAAACCGTGGCTTTGTAGCTGTGTTAGAGTATCTTCAAAGCTATTTTGAGAAACCAGTACAGATACACTTCAGAATGGAGTCATGGGACACATAAGATTGCATGGTACATTATTCATCAGACATTCTTTTCGACTGTACAGTTGAATGTTTGGTTATGCTACTATAGCTTCATGCTTTTTAAAATCTTTTTATCAGTTATGTTCCACAGTGTGTGTATTCCTTTCTTCACTATTACTTTTAAATTGCTTAATCCCGTACTATATTTAATATTAATCTCCCATGTAGAGCTTGAGCATGGTTCTGAATTGAGCTCTGACATACTCTCTAGTGAGCACACACATAGATACCAAAAAAACCCCCACTTGTGTGTGTTTTGTAAGTTATCCTACAGTTTTCAAGAAGTTCTCAAGCAAATGGTAATATGGAAAATGGATATTATCGCATGTAATCTTTCTCTGTGTGTATGATTGCCGTATTCAGTGATGTGATGTTCATTTGTGGAGTACTTAACAATTCATTGCTATTGCAAGGAAATGTGGTTTTTCTCTTTAAAAACTAAAGCTTGAATAGCTGAAAGCAGATAACAAAGCAGAAGAAAACCATGGTATTGCTTCTCTGATAACATGCAAGAAGGAAATAAAATAATAAAACAGTTATGTAAACACTTAGGCCAGACTATCTAAACAACCATTTTAATTGAAACAAAAAACATCTTTAGAAGGGAGGTGCACTGTTTTATTTCCCACCTTGGAGTAATGTCTTTGCTAATATGCTGAGAATCACCTTTTTCCATATAGAAGCTACAGATTATATTTGGTTCTGATTTTGGATATAAGATATAAGGTAAAGGAAATAGGTGGGATGAAAGAGTAAAGAAAGTGTAGTGGAAGAGAGAAAGTAGGATTTAGGTCTAAAAACGTGGATGGAGAGTGTTGAGCTGTGAGTTTTAAAAAGTTAAAACAGTTCTATAGGTTTTTACTTTTCTACAGATTTTAAGTTGGAAGCTAATTTATATAAGCGAGGACTTTGAGTTTAAAGATAAAAGCCAATCATATTTAAATGTAATTTTTAGTCTGTTAAAAAGGTCTAAAAGCAAACGATAGTGCAGGGAAGATTTTTGCTGACTTCTTAACTCACTCAAGAGTCTATGTATTAAGGAGGGGACTGTATCAGTGGTTCACATGCAAGTAACATATATAGTACTTTGAATATCCTGAACACTATTTAGACACGAACCATAGTTGCATGTGATACAGTACACTGTAATATGCCTTATTACTACTGTGGGGGTTTTTTGTTTGTTTTTATTTTATTTATTTATTTTCTTAACCAAAATGTATGTGCTGATCTTTTAAAGGTATGGCTGTGTCACTGATACCTCACTTCATGAAATAACTACTAATAGAGTGCATCTAAAGTATTCCCCAGAGGTCAATGAAAACACTGTTTTCTTAAGATCTTTCTGATTAATTATAATTTAATGACTTGAATGTCTGCCAACAAAGAAAATATACCAAAAGCTTGGATTTTTTCCTCATATATTAAGTATTTTTAGCATATACAACGAGGAAGATAAAGCTTTTAAATTATTTCCTGATTATGCAATATTGCATTATGATTTAGTTGACTCGATATTGTCAGTTTCCAGCACAATGAAACCTTGTAAATTTAGGCAGGTTTGCGATCTGACGAAATTTCATGACAGGTTTTGCAACTGGGTATCGGTGTGAAGTTAAGCCTATAGTAGTGGGCCTTTTATGCTGACTTTATGTATTACAGTATGGAAGGTTCTGAAAGGTACCAGTTTTAATGCTAAATTAATTGAGATAATTTACTAAGCTGACAGTTTACTTTTGGTATATATCACTTCTGTACTTGCAGTCCATTCTGTGTACAGTATATCAGCTTGTTTTTTCTTAAGGTAGTAGTTGAGTAGTCATTAACTGTAGCCATGGCTCAGAACTTCTGGTCCTGAATTACTGCCCTCAGTATCCCTGACTTCTCTTCCTTGTGTGTAGTTGCTAGGATTTGGTATACAGTTTCTCTTTGGGTAAGGCAAAAAGAAATGAGTATCGTTCTGCACTTGACCCCAGTTTGTATATTGGTAACCTGAACACAGTAATTTTTATGATGCTTTCACCTATGGAGTTATCTTGGGTAGCAAAAGATGATTTGGGGAAAATGGACTTAGTCACAAGATGGCTCAACAGATTGCAGTTTAGCTAGTGACTGTTGTTGAAAAATGTGAAGAAATTTAATATCTAAATCCATTAATTCCACATACCTATATTTCCTGTATCACCTAGTTGTGAGTCTGACCCATGTTCTGAGTTTTATACCACTTTGAGGACTGTTCCCAGTAACTCTACATGTTTGTATGGTTTTTATTTTCCTTTGACTGTTCAGATCTTGAGGGATGAAGGATTCAGTTGTACAATATATATTCAAAAAGTTTGTTTTGTTTTTTTTTTTTAATTCCAGTTATCTAGAAAAGTATGAAAAAGTCCATCATTTTGGGGAGGAGGATGATGAGGTACAACCAGGCAATCCAAAGCCACAACTTCCTATTGGTGCAATTCCAACTTCCTATAACTACCAGCAACACAGTGTGTCAGGTAAATTTTTGAGGAAAAAAGTGCTATTTTTTCCATGTATGTATGTGTGTGTGTGTGTATGTGTGTATTTTGACAGGCTACAGAGATAGTGTGTAGCTAAATTTATAACATTATTGAAACCATTACATCTGTAGGCCACTCAGGTTATTCATAGAATACACTCAAAAGACCTTTTCCTCTGGAACCACAACAAAATAAATACGAAAATCCATAAGGTATTTCTCTTCTTTACAAATGTTTCTTTCTAATTATCAGGGCTGAGCAGTTCCTTGTCTAGAAAAAACATACCTTGAAAATCTGAAGGTTGTTTTTTCTGTCACATCCGTCATTTCTCTACAGAGCCCAATACCTGAATTTAGCATGTGATTACTTAAGCTTTAAAATCTGAAGAGAAAGGCCACGTGTATTAGGAGCCAGAATCAAAACCACAGTAATTTAGAGACCAAAGTATGAATCTTGAACCAATGAACAAATCAGAAGCAGGACTCTGTGAAGTGGATCTGTAACTTGTTGAATAGAAGGTGACTCCAAACTGTATTGCGGTTCTATTCAGTTTGAATTAAAGTTTGCATCTTCAGAGCTTTTCTTTGAGAGAACATACAGTAGTACTGCATTCTGGAGGTGATGAAGGAATTAATACCCAACTGGAAAGGCATACAGCTAAGTGGAATGTGTTCACCATTTCAACCAAACACTAATGGGAAAAAAAAAAAGGAATTCTGTAAAACCTTGTTAAAAACCCACAGTAGCTTATTAATAAACCTTTAAAAGTTACTTCTAATTCATAAATAGTATTGCTTAATGTGTTCTCTGAAAATTAATTTAGCTGTGAAAACATTTTTTTTTTTTCTTACTTAGATTACCTTCGTCAAAGCTATGGGCTCTCTATGGACTTAAACTCACCAAATGACTATAATAAATTGGTGCTTTCACTGTTATCTGGACTACCAAATGAAGTGGACTTTGCAATTAATGTGTGTACTCTTCTTTCAAATGAAAGCAAGCATGTTATGCAGCTGGAAAAGGACCCTAAGATCATCACTTTACTGCTTGCAAACGCTGGGGTGTTTGATGACAGTAAGTATATGACAACATTTTTGCATCAGAGAGTCAGTACTTGTAGCATCTTTCACGACCGTTAATAATGAAAATGTTTATGATTTATTGCACTGTATTGCACTTAAATGTAGTTTTTCTTTTTGCCTTGCCCCACAGCTTTTGTCAGGCATAACAATTACCTTGTACGTTAGATAATTTAATACAGTGATGTTGAATAGTTCAGTGAAGTGTTACAAGTAGTTTTTCAGTGATAGAGTTGAATTGTTCAAGATGCCTAAATTTACAGCATTGGATTTCCATCTGCGTGTAGTGTATTACTGCCTTCTTCTGAATTCGTAGGGCCATGCTTACTTTTCACAATTATCTTCTCATAGCAGTCACAAATTTAAAAATTAAAAAGGGCAGTCTGAAAACAAAGACCCACAAAGCTTTTTATGCTGATACTCACTGGGCATTCAGCTGGAGTGAAATTCAGAATAAAAAACTGGAGGGATACGAATTTAAATCTGAGTTTCAGAATTACAAAAATTTTAAAAAGAGCCTTTTTCATAAAAATACTTCAGTATGTAAAAGAAATTCTCCTGACTTGTTCCTTGTGACCTCCATGCCAGATTGTTCCTTGTTAATTGCTTGTTTGTCTCTCTGTCAAGGGGAAAAGAAGTAAGTTAACCATCCTAAAATCATAACAGCCATAGCTCCTGCCTCATGCTAGTGAGGAGGAGCTGTTTACTGGCCTTACGGGCTGATATTTTTAATTGAACACACCCCCCCCCCAAAAACCTGAATTTCAGAAACTGCCACCATAAGAAATCACTTACACTTCGCTGAAAAAGCTCATTTATTTGTGTGCTTGTACAGATGATCATATCTGTTTGAGTATAAAGCTACTTTGCATGTGTAAGCACGTAGTATGGTATTCCAGAGACTCTGTTTTAAAATTCTGGGGAAAAATCAGTGTTAGACATTGTATACTGTTTGTTGGAGTTTTTTAATCATCAGCATTTTTGCATAATGGTTTGCAGCTTGTCCCTTCCCCCAGTATCGCATTAGCGTTCTCCAACTTCTCTTTCATGTGCTTGTTTTGTAACCCATGCCCTTCAGATATGGTTAGATCTTGGTCATTTAGTGTCTGCATCTATCCCAGTCACAAGAATTTTCAGATAAAAACATCTGAAAGAAAGCTAAAGTGAAACTTAGTACTGCACGTTAGTGACTCCAGGTAGACAGTGTTGTCTCAAGTTCTTCACTTGAGCTTTGAGCACAGGCTTCTTCCATAGCTGGTCTGTATTAGTGTTTCTTACACTGAAAAACATTTGAGGTAAAGCCAGCAGTAATAATGAGCAGGTAATGGGCTTGCTCTTTTCATTCCCTGAGGAAAACTTTGGGGTTTTTCTGTTTTTGTTTTTTTTTTTATCTTGCCCAATTACCTCTTCTGGATAAATTCAGGAAGCATCCCAGCAGCATTAGGAGGACTAATTGGGACAAACTGGGGAAAGACAAGAAGTGTGTGTGTTTACTTAGTTTTGCAGCATGAAGCTTCAATTTGAATTACTTACATGCTTTTATATATTATCAACAATGAAAGTAAATCTGTCAGGTTTGGGGATTAAATCTGTAAATAAGATCATATGAAAATACTGTCATGATAATTTTGGGTGTAAATAAATGATAGCTGATTAACTGCGTTTAATGTGGGGTTTAGATTTGGCTTATCTATAATTAAGGTTTTATCATTCTTAGTATTTTTAATGTAGTGTTTCTAGGTAAGAAGAAAAATATATCTACAGTTGTTGGGTTTTTTTCTTCCTTCACGTTTGAGATGATAGTTATATTGCAAGTTATAGGGCAGCCCCTGGTATTTGGTGGTATATACTGTCTGGAATTTGGAGTAGTGGATGAGCCTCTGTTTGGGTTCTGTCAGTTGAAAGCTGATGCAGTTTTGAGATTGAGACTTGTAGCATTTGGGTCAGAACAATGAAATATTATGAACCAGAATGTTTTGAGTGTAACTTAAACATGTCATTATTTCATTACAGAATGTTTGCAAGACTCTTTTTTTCTTGGATTGACTCAGTCTTTGAGTCAGATTGACTGAGTCTTTGCTGCTTTCAAGGAGCGATGATTGGAAAGTTTGTAGTAGTGGCTTCGCCAAACACCCAAGAACATCCACTATGTTTTCTGGTTAAATATTGATGTTAGATTGAGAGCTGTCAAAATCTCACTGCTAATGTTACTTTTTTTAGAGAATATTAGTGGGAATTTGTTTAATAACTGAAGTGTTGTTTACAGCTTACACAGTGCACATATGAAACAGTTGCTGATGTGAAGTTGAAAATTGAGCATTCATCTCCTGGAAAAGAGTTATGAAAATGTTTTCCATGTGTGTTTTAAGCGGTTCACAATAATCCATTCTCTATGGAAAACTTATTCCCAATTTAAACTATAAAAGTGACATAGGAGTTAATTGAATTATTATGGAAATTTCATTTGGTTTATGCAGGATTTTTTTTTATGAAAAGGAAACACTGGAAGAGTCTATAGTGTTGTTGAATCTTATTTATTTATGCATTAGTAAAAAGTAAATGCTGATTATTTTACTGAATTCTGCTTTTTATGCTTAAAGCTTTAGGATCATTTTCTGCTGTATTTGGAGAAGAATGGAAGGAGAAAACTGATAGAGATTTTGTTAAGGTAATTTAAAAATTATTAAAATAATTTTGAACTGTAAATGGTGGGCAGCAAATTCTTTAAAAAGAAAACGATAAGATACACTAACATCTCCTTAGTATTGCTCTCAACATTTATTCCTTTGATTTAAATAGGGGACTAAATCACAGTTGTCATAAAATATTTGTATAAGCAAGAATTAAATGTATTAAAAAAAAATAGGTGTAGGTGAATGAATAAAGAGGTTCCATGTTTCTTTTTATAAGAAAGCTAATATGTGGGAGGAAAAGGAGAACTGGCCAACATATTTAACAAGATAATGCTCGTTTGCTGCCCTTATCAGTGAAGAAACATTCTGGATTATGAAAATTAGGCCCATTACATAAGAAGCATAGGACAAATACAAAGAAGCTGGCAATGTTGAAAGTTTATTTCAGTTAAAACAATTTTTGCACAAGGCTTTTTTATCTTTCCACTAGAGGGCATGATCTGCTCTACAAGTAATGAAATGAGGTAAAAATATAACTGAAGTTTCTTTGTATAAATGCTTCTTTATTGTAGGTGAGCACTTTGAGGTGATTGAGAGCATGCAGTTTATTATAGCTGACATTTCATATATTTTCTGATACAAAATTTTCCTGAATTACAGGTGATGATTTATGTGGCCAAAATAGGAGAAAGAGTAAAATATATTTTGGTCTGTTACGCTTTTTATTAAGTAAAAATGTGAAGGGATAAGCTACCAAGCTCCTTATGAATTCATAGCCAGGTTTCTGCTCAGTTTCTTAATTGTTTCATGTACTGAAATGTCTTTCCAGTATTATACAGATATATTTGCTATGAGTTTCTTCCATTTGTCTTTTATTTCTGTGTACTCAATTTTGGGACAAGTTGGGCCATAGTAGTGTTAGCTAAATGGTAAGTATTGCTGAAATGTCAGTGAAATAGATTCCGTTCCCAAAATTTTCTAGGTGAAGTTAAAAAGGTAAGGGTCACATATTTGTCAGTATATGAACTTGAAAATGTGATTCAGATGTGCTGAAGTTTAAAAAATAATGCTTTGTAAAAATTGGTAATACACCCAGAAGTACTGTATGTTGTGTTTTGATTTGTTGTTTTGGGTTTTCTTTCCTTAAAACATTTAGCACTGCTGTGTTGACTTCACCCTCAACTGTCACAGACTGTTCTATCTAGAGCAGCAACAAGTGCCATGTCTAGATCTGTAAACATTTAAGATTACACAGAATTCTAATTTATTACATGATCAGTAATGATATAAACTTAAGTAATTGGGATAGATAGAACAGATGGTTCTGATAGATGTTTTTGAGGAAGTGTTAAGTAGAACCACTGTAACTGCAATAAGGTTTACTAATAAGAAACTTGGATGCTCTCCAAGATCTATTTTTAAACATTACAACATGTATAGCACCACTCTGTATTGAAATACTGCTGAAAGCATGTCAGAAACTAACACCAGATCTAAAAATATCTCTAATGCCAAGAATCCAGATTTTTCAGAGCATTTTCCTTCAAGCATTTGTTTGACCTTACTACTGGAAGTAATTTATTTTGTATTGCATCTGTGGCAAAAGAGAAATCAAGGGAAGCATTGTGGGAGCTTCATGATATAGGAGAGAGAATTTGGTTGGTAGGGTAGAGATTGTGTACGTGGTTTTTGTTTGTTTTTTTAAATTCACTTTTACAGCTTTAAGATTAATAGAATGGCTATTGAACATGTGTCACTACTCACATTATCTTTTCAAAAAATCCTCCTTCATTTGTTTCGGTCTTTCTCAATTTTGCTGCCAGTTGTTTGTGTCTTGACTTTTGTAAGCAGTGCAGTTTGTTTCTCCACTCTGATGGCAGCAGTTCAGAAATTTGTGTAAAGCTGAAAATGGGAGAGGAAAAAATGCAGAATTACGACTAGAGTATAGTGATGGCATGAACACACAAATGTCAGAGAATCATAGAAAGTAGGGTTGGGAGAGCAGTTTCTTAAACATATGAATTCTAAACTAATAGGAATTGCATTGACAGAAATTATGTTGAGTTTCTAAGTGTTGCACTTACACTGTAGTGGGTTTTTTATGCGTTGAAATTTTGGGGTTGAGGAGGTGGCTGAGAAATATTAGGAATCCTGAAGTTGTTCTGAAAATAATTCTTGGGGTTAAATTCAGGCTTCATAGAAAAATCATAACCTTGGATTCTTGGCAATTGAATGTCAGTTTCAGAGTTGGTATGTCAGATTTATGCAGGAAAAAAAGAAAAGAAAAATAACTCCTAGTCTTTCTTATCTGAAAATAGCTTCTCAAATGCAGTGAAACAAATACAAGTGACATAGGAGACATCTTCAGAATATTTGACATTTTGTCTGTATAGCTACTCTTACTAACTTTTTCCATAGCTGGTCCTCCTGCTATTGAAATATATAAACATAATGTTGGAACTTTGGATTTAATAGAGCCATTTAGTTTCTGTATTCAATGTCTTTATTCAGACATTGGGGGTAATTTTAGAATTATGTACTTAAAAGTTCTGTGGAAGTTTTTAATCTTTGCTTAAAATAAGCCTGATGTAATTTTCAGTCTCTTAATAATATTAGCATTTTTAATTAGTTTTCAATAAAGGAAAATGGCCATATGTTGGGGGTTTTTTCCTTGTTATTTTCCCCTTCATTCTACTCTGTCTTTGCATAGTAGTAGTGGTACAGCAACACTGTTAGTATTTCTCCCACCCTTAAATATCTACACAAGAACTGTTAGTTGTTTGGTATTCAGGCTTGAATTGTGTATTAATTTATCATAGTCAGTTGTTTCATCCTCAATACTTTAATTTTATATTCTGCTGTTCTCCAATTTTGACTTAAAATTATTCTACTTTACATCTGCAGTATCATGATTTTTTCAGAACAGTCTACTAGTTTGGTAGTGTCACATTCATAAGCAAAGGAGCTTGCCTCTTTATTTGTGTCCTTAAGCATCACTGCTGTTCCAGTGGAAGGTGAAGATGAAAACTAACGTGTTTCTTTATGCTAAATTTTGACAGAATCAATTACCTTATTTCATGTTCTCTCTCTCCCCCCCAATACTTCGTTATAAAAAAAAGTTTGGATAATTCATGATTTACATTGTCTTATCTGGAATGCTACGTATGTTCTCACTTCATACAAACTTCCCTTTGAACTGAATCGAATGTCTTTACTAGTCAGTGAATCTGTTCCATTAATCGGTAGAATTTTAATATCATTTTAGTTGAACCTGCTGTTAGCCCTTATAGCTATGTTAATTTATTGGTTTTCTCTCCACTTGAATTTTCCTGGTGCTGTCAATAAGCTTAAATTTCTAGTTAGTTGGAATGACTGCATGTCCTTACTTAAGGATTGAAACAACTGGCATTTAGCTAGTCATCTTGTGTCGCGTTGTGTTTTGTCATCCCCATTCCTAAGCTCTGATGGCATCCTGCTCAGATGTTTTCTCATCTATTCTGGAAGCATTTTTAACTGCTTAACTTTGCATTGAATTTCCTCATGTTCACCTGTGAATATAGTTTGTCTTTCAAGAGGGACTTGCTTATATAGCATGCTTCTCATCAGATACTTAGCTGGTTTTCCACATATTTCTTTTATGTCTTTAGCAGGTGCTTACTGATGCATATACTGATGTAGTATATGAATAATTGCATTATATTTCTTCATGCACCATTCATGTCTGTTTATTTCAATTTAACCGTTTGGTTTTCATGTTGTTGGACTTTGAGGCCTCCTCTAGCTCTAGCATTCCAAAATCCATACTATTGAAGTTTTTGTCTTTATTGGTTTGCATAATGTTTTTTTTTGGTGAATCTCTTATTTTGTTGTCCAACTATTTCTTCTTTATAAAAGCTTAATAATAATTTTCTTTACTGTGCATTTATTCTTTGAATCTTTTTCAGATAGTGTGTAGAGAGAGATCCTTATGCATTTAAATAACTGAAATGCTTTTCAAATATCACCTTTCTTCTCTCAGTTCTGTTAAGCTGACTTGACTTCGGTTGCTCTTACGTTTTTCTTGGACAGTAAATAGGCATGATCACGGCTATATGATATGAGTTGTGGATTCAAATGTCTGTTGTTTTTATTTAATCTGATTTCCAATGAATTCTGTCTAATCCTCTGCATCTTTTGCCAAAAGAACTTGACTACTGGCAGTAATCAGATTTTGCGTGTGAATCAAGTTCTTTACCTTCGTCTGTTATCTCTTAGCATCTAAATTTCATAGTCAAGCATTGTTTGTTTGCTTCCAAGTTTTGAGCTTTACATTCCTATTAGCAGTGTGTTAACATGATCTAAATATATATATCCTAGGAATAACTGTTGATAAGAGCTTCACTTTCTCAAGCTTTCTTGTCCTTTTCTGTTAACATGTAGTATCAGATTGCATCTGTCCATAGTTTATAGTAGGAAATAAAAAACTGCTTGTGATGCTAAGCCAGGTTTTTTTTTTTTCCTCTGTGTTATAATTTTTTTCAGAGGAATATCTAGAAAGCTTGACTTAAACTCATATTTTTCCACTTTTGCCTTTCCTTTGGGCAAACAAAAGTTTTGTCATGTTTCACCTCGTGGGAATCCCTTATAGCAGATAGGTCACAAGCATTATATAGAGGTTATTCTGTTTTCCACCTTGCAGTTCTCTGCCCAACCCCATCCTTTTCAGGGATATGCCCTGCTTAGGAAGGAAACAAATGTTGAGTGGGCTGAGAGCCATCAACCAGAATGCTTAAAGGCAAAAAGAAGGTGATTCAGGCCAATTCTTTCCTTGTGAAGAAAAAGAATAGTCTGCAGACTCATTCTGAACTTAAGACATCCAAACACCTTTATTCAGAAGCACAGGATGGAGATTACCCTAGGTAATCCTTGGGCTTTGGAAGCAGTGGGTGGGTTTTTTGATCATTTACTGGCAGAACACATGATTCCAGTGTGAAGATTTGTCTGAGATGTGGAGACATCTATGTTTCACCAGAATCACAGAGGATAACTTTCAGAGGAAGGTGTGATTCTTTTTTTATTGGTAATTTTTTCCCTACTGTGTTGTAAGGGTGTTACAATTAATAAGTGTCTTCATTCCAGTTAAGTACAAGGTATGCAGTTACCTTGCTGAAAGTCTTACAAGGACTTTTTTTCTCTAGTGAAAAAGTTTTAAATGTACTGGAATCCACTTTGGGTTTCTTAAAGTCCTCTGTTCGAGTGAAAGAAGCAGAATTCAGATTCGCTGTGGACTCTGCATTATTGTTTATATGTGGGTCAGCAGAAATCTGTTTGTCACAGTGGCTCTCAAAAACACTGCATTTTTTAAATATTTGGACAATGCAGTTTTATGCCTGATAATTTGATGGAGACTTTGATTGTCATTGACCAGGCTGACTGCAGTTTCTAAATTCCCTGCATTATTGTATATGCAGGGCACAAGAATATTGCTTCAAGCTCATTGTCTTTCCCTGAAAAGAACAGTAGCTTTTCTGGGGAAGGTAGTCAGTTCTTCACTGTAATGGTGGCTTCTGTAAGATAGCTTGTTGGAATCAAATGGAAAGATGTTCTACATTGTAAATAATTATACATTTTTCTTTCCTTGCCCAAGAACTCAGCTATCCATGGTAGATCTTTAAGGGGTTTTGGAGCTCAGTGGAGTGATACGTATGTGTCCGGGCTTACATCTGGACATTGACTCTTTTAACATGCTTGTCAATACCCAGAGGCCTGGGAAATCATGACTTCTCTGTAGTGAGCAGCCCATCTCTAAAATAAATACATTAAATGCCACATATATAATAGCTTGTCTTAGTTACTTGGATTTCTTACTGATAAGCTGTTTTAAGTTACTGGTTTGTTGAATGGAGAGCGTAGGATATTTCAGAGTTCTTGGGTGATAGTATGCTTTGAATAGTATTTTTGAGTTCTTTGGCGATATCACTGGAGCTTTTGCAGAATGTTTGAAAACTTAAAATCTGCAGAGTGCTCACAGGAAGCCTGGTTTGGCATTTCATGTTTGCTGAAACACCCATGGCAGATGCTGGCTTTGGGAATTCAAAGCTACAGTTTTGAGCAAGCAACAGGCTCTGGGGCACTTCTCAGGTAGAGAGCAGGGTTCTTGGTGAGCATTATCCCCTGCAGTGCTTCTGTATGTAGAAATAAACACTCAAGAGAGGAAGAAACCCCATATTTTTTGACTTGTTCATATTGAAGTTGCACTGGCTGCATATTCTTGTCACCTCCTGCAGGTTCTTTTCCTTAGGGCTTCAAGAGACTTAACAGATCTCTAGGGCTCAGAGGAGCTGAGGCTGTAGGGGGACGCACATCATTCTGGTGTGCACCAAGTAGGTAACAGGGCTTGTGCATATGCTCTAGATAATAGTGAGACAAAAGTTCTCTAGTTGGAGTGGTTAGCATCTTCTGCTCACAGCATGACTGTGTAATGAAATGATTTGAAAATAAGTTATACGTAAGTAAACCATTTGTTGCCTTGGTGTATCTCTCTCTTTAACTAACGGAAAGCACCTGTGTTCTGATTTCTTCTGAGAAAGATAATCTCATCTGAGTTGACAGCTAGCACTGTTTGTCAGACTGCTTCTTTAGGAAGGGAAGACTTTCTCAGTTGTTCAAGCAACTAGTATAGATCCGTTTATTACTTTTTAGGTGAGATGTACAGTTTTCCAACACTATCTCTGTCTTCATCTTTAGCCATAGCAATTTGAGGCTTTAGCAGTGTCTGTAGTGTCTCCATCTGCAAAAAACTTAAATCCTCATTTTCTAGCCCTTTGAGAACATGTCCAGGATGATTTGCTTTCCAGATAAAAAATTTGCTTCTTTATGACTTTATATTGCCAGAGGTTTTAAGAGTTTCGTTTTGGACTATGCACTGAAGTTTTAAGTGGCAAAAAGTGGATTATTGGACAATTCAGCTAGCAAAATATGGTGATGCTGTTTTAACATTTAATGTGTGAAAGTAGTTTTAGCATTGTATTGTGACTGACTTCAGCCTTTTCCAAGGGATGCACATTGAAGCTGAAGACTTTCAGTATCTCTGTTCAGTATTTTTTCTGAAAAGAAACATCCTAGGACAGTGTGTACTGACTGGTACGTTTTCAGGCAGTATTATTTCTGTGTGCTTTTTCAAATAATGACTGCAGCCTCTCTCTTAAACAGTCTCTTTCTCCAAAAGCAAAAGCAGCACAAAATGAAGTACATTCTGCAGATTTTACCTTCAAGCCTTGGTCTTCTGTGGCTCTAGATGATAGCCTCAGTATTAATTAGACAAATCTATTTGTCACAAACTGTAAGAAGTTAAATGTTTATCTGGCTTTTCTTGTCTTTGCTAAAATGAGGCAATAATCCTTTCCATACAAGTAATCTTCTTTACTAAACAGCATTTGAATGTCATTTAGCAGCATTGCAGTGGAAAATAAAAAATCTTTTCCTTCCAATTTAGAAAATCTGTAGTATTGTATTTTTCAAGAAAATAGTAGTGTCAAGCTTAGTAGGAATGCTGTAATTTAGTAATTACATTTGCATAGCAAAACTTCTCCTGCTGTTCAGCTGCTGGTACTTCCCATCCTTCCCTTTTTATCCAGATTTGTGGGTTTATTCTGCGATCATAGTCAAAAGAAGAGCTCTGTTTCATTAGTGAGTCAAAGGAATGTAAAAATTTTTATTAGTCAAAGAATGCTTGTATTTCTGGTACATTAGAATGTATGTATCATTATAGGTTTTATATTAATATACACCAGACTGTGTGTTTTTATTATTGTTGGAAACCTTAATCCCTCAGTTAATTCTTGAATTTCAGGAGGACTAGCAACATAACAGCCATTTACAGATCAGGTCATATATTTATAAAGTAATTTGAATTCCAGTCTACTGAAGCACTGTTTTGCTTATATATGTATATAAAGGCCTTTGGTGATGGTAGTTGTTGCTTCTCTCTTTTCTGATTTATGATGATGTGGAAAACATAGCAGAAGCTTTAACAAGTCTCTCCAGATAGAAATATGTTGTACTTCTAGTAGGAGTCTTAAGATCTGCTGAAACTGAGAGGAGTCACTATCTTCTGCTGTAGGAGTTCATTGTTAATAGGAGGTCAAGGAGGATAAACTGTACTTTCTTTCCC
The DNA here is from genome assembly GCF_033783945.1 of Neopsephotus bourkii. Taxonomy (NCBI): domain Eukaryota; kingdom Metazoa; phylum Chordata; class Aves; order Psittaciformes; family Psittacidae; genus Neopsephotus; species Neopsephotus bourkii. The sequence continues at coordinate 3,345,419 of NW_026901542.1, forward strand.
CACTTAAAATTGCTGTATTCCTAATTGTTTATGAAAAAGTATCCATAGGGTTTCAATATGTGCTTCAGCGAAGTACTTGTATGGCAGCATTGGTTGATCATGAATATCTACTTTTGATGCTTGAAGGGAAGATTTTCTTAATGTAAACTACTGAACATCTCACATATCATCCTATGAGTGAAAAATGCTGTTAGATGAATCAAGACACTGGAAAATTTTAAAAGGACAATACTTTTCATATTTTTCACTATTTTAACATAATAGAAATCAAATAATTTTTAAAGAAACGCAATTCGCTAGAAATTAAGTGTATTTCTAATTCTTTCTTCAGTTTTGGAAGGATATCGTTGAAGATATAGAAGTTCGTGATCTAATTTCTGACAGAAGCAAATCTCAAGGTGAGACATCTTAAATAATCTTAACACGTACTGTTGGTAAATGTAGCAAAAGAAGGACTAAAGTTATTCGTTTACTTTGTAGATATTCCATCAGAAGAATGGATTTGGGAATCCTTATTTCATCCACCTCGCAAATTGGGCATTAATGATATTGAAGGGCAGCGGGTACTTCAGATCGCAGTGATTTTACGTAATCTTTCTTTTGAAGAGGGAAATGTTAAACTTTTGGCAGCTAATCGTACTTGTCTTCGGTTCCTGCTACTCTCTGCTCACAGTCACTTTATTTCTCTACGGCAGTTGGGGCTTGACACTCTGGGAAATATTGCAGCAGAGGTAATGTACTTTGAAATAGAACAATTAAAATATAATTTGATAAAAGCCTTACATTACTGTTAATTAAATTAATTTTTTCTTGGTCATTGGATGAAGCAGGAAATAAATTGTTCTCTGAATTTGTAAATAGCAATTTTCAAACAAGTGTTCAGAGCCAAAACAAAGTTGAAAAATGTATGTCACTTTGTTAAAATAGAATCACATGAAGAAGACTGATTGTATAGGGAGATAGAAGATATTCATAGTGTGTCATTTTCATTTTAGTTTCCAAGAGAGAAGAAAGGAAGTTAGTCAAATTCTGCAGTCTGTACACTGGTGTCTTCATTTAATAATGATAACTCTTAGTCATAACTTCAAACTAGTACATTTGAGAAAGGGGGTAGGAGAGGGGTTTATGCCACGTGTAGTGGGCACTAGTAAGCTACTCATAAGCCACTGGGTATACAGCCTGAATCATAAGAGGCATCCTTTTCAAGGAGATTTAAATGTAATGAAATACATTATTTCAGTATGTTGTGTCATTGTGCAGATAAATTATATAGATTTTATAGGTAAATACGTTCAAGTATGTCTTATTTTAAAATATAACAGATAAGTAAAATGGGTATTCTCAGAGAATGAGACTTGAACTATTGGTCTACTGCTGAATATTGAAAAAAAAGGTGTTTTCATTTACCATGTATTCAGCCTGTCTTGAATAAGAGGGACCATTACATATTATAATGTTTGAGAGCTTATGATTGAGAAGCAGAAGTACATAGAAATAGGATGAATGTTTGTGATAGCATTTGGGAAGGAATGTTTGTGGTTATTAATTCAGGTTCTGTTCTGTGTTGGATACTGAAATATTTTTGTGTGTACTGTTGAATGCCTGGGAATAAAGTTATTTTCCTTATTCTGAGCACTGAAAAATGTAAATTAGACTGCTGCTTCAGAGCAGCAGAAAAGAAGCAGGAGTGGGCTCAAAAGAAGCAGAAAAGGAGGAGGGGGCTCAAAATGCTAGCTACAATAAAAAGCTCACAGGTTCTGTTTTTGTCAACACAAGTATGGTACGTGCTGCATTTAAACACTTTTGAATCTTACGTTTTGATATGTGGATTTAAGAATTTGAACCATTATTACTATATGGATAAAGTTGTTAATTATTTTTTTTCCTTTCTCATCAGCTTCTTCTGGATCCTGTTGATTTCAAAACTACTCACCTAATGTTCCACACTGTTACAAAATGCCTCATGTCAAGGGATAGATTTTTAAAAATGAGAGGTAAGATCTCTACCTGTTCTTGTTGTATTAGAATTGTAATTATTGCTGTTTCAAACTATTCCACATTTGTTCTTCAGGCATGGAAATCCTGGCAAATCTTTGTAAGGCTGAAGATAACGGTGTCTTGATTTGTGAATATGTGGATCAAGAATCCTATAAAGAGATCATATGTCATCTCACACTACCAGATGTGCTGCTTGTAATCTCAGCACTTGAGGTGCTATACATGCTCACAGAAATGGGAGAAGTGGCCTGCTCAAAGATTGCTAAAGTGGAGAAGAGCATAGGTAAGGGAGAAGCAAAACCTATTACTCTTTTTTATGTAGGAAAAAAAAGACTTACTATATCATGTTCAATAGTTAAAAATGTGGCTTGGTCGTATGTGTGTGTGCAGCTTCTGGTTGGATATTAGAATAAGACGTTTCACTAAAATGTATTCTTTGAATCCTCAAGAAATTGATGATTCTTATAACTAGGGGAGCTAAAACGTTTGAAGTCTTTTTTTTATGCCATGAAATGTGGTTAAAAAAAAAAAATAGCTTTACAGAAGCATGCAGAGGCTTGTTTTCTTTCAGCACACGGCAATTTTAAAACAAATCAGTATGTCCCAGCAGCATTCATTTGTCTTGTCCTAATGTCATTGTTGGTTTTACGTTTAATGCTTTAGATACATTAGTATGTCTGGTTTCTATGGACATCCAGATGTTTGGATCCGATGCACTTACTGCTGTAAAACTCATTGAACATCAGTGCGTTAGCCAGCCAGGTGTACTTGATGTCAGACCACAAGTAATGGATCATGGTTCTTCACAGGCCCATGCTGCAGGTGTCCCAGGTTAGTATCACTGGAAGAGGACATACTCTTCTACCAAATGTGCTATATGGCATGTATGATTTTTGCCATCTATAGGTTTCTGATTAATTTTAGTATAGCATTATGCATAACATAGGGTATCTTTTCCAGACTTGTGCACAAAGCAAATATGAAGCTATGTTAGCCAAAACTGTTGTGAAACAAACTTTGGAAGATTCTCTATAATTTTCAGGGCCGTTTTTACTGGAAGTTATATGCATTCTTTTTAACTTGTTCAGTGGAAAGGAAAAAAGCATCCATTCTAGATTTTTCTCCCAATTTGCAGACAATCAGAAGTCATAGAACCATAGAGTAGTTGGGGTTGGAAATTACCTTAAGATCATCTGGTTCCAAGCCCCCTGCCATGCACAGGGACACCTTCCACTAGACCATGTTGCTCAAAGCCCTGTCCAGCCTGGCCTTGAACACTTCCATGGATGGGCAGCCACAGCTTTTCTGGGCAACCAAATTCATTACATTGAATTTACTTCTCCCTAGGAATTGGAAAAATAGTGGCTGTGTATTTCTGCCTGTTCTGGTGAAGTATTGCACCAATATAAAACTATGCTCAGGACTTCAAAGTAGTCGTTCACTAAGTGCTTCCGTATGATTGCACTTCAGTGGTGGCTCTGGCCTTGGCATGCCCTCCTTCACTAGGGTGAATTGTGATGCAGATCTGTAGTCTGCCTAGTGCACTTTTCTGACTTGCCTTACTGGATCCTTCTTTGCTTACAAACAGAAGAGAAACTGTACCAGTGAAAGGCATAGAATCATAGAATAGTTAGGGTTGGAAAGGACCTTAAGATCATCAAGTTCCAACCCCCCTGCCATGGGCAGGGACACCTCGCTCTAAACCATATCACCCAAGGCCTCGTCCAGCCTGGACTTGAATACTGCCAGGGATGGAGCATTCACAACCTCCCTGGGCAACCCATTCCAGTGCCTCACCACCCTAACAGGAAAGAATTTCCTCCTTATATCCAATCTAAACTTCCCCTGTTTAAGTTTTAACCCATTACCCCTTGTCCTATCACTACAGTCCCTAATGAAGAGTCCATCCCCAGCATCCCTATATGCCCCCTTCAGATACTGGAAGGCTGCTATGAAGTGCTTCACTCAGAAGAGCAAAAATTGTTTCAGCAAGTTATTTCTGTTTTTCTTTCTTCCCCTCGTTCTCCACAGCCTCTAGGACAGCACCACATGTTGCTCCACCACCGGGAATAGTAGAGATAGACAGCGAGAAATTTGCATGTCAGTGGTAAGTGTATAGTTCTATTCAAATACTTTAATGAAGAAGAAAAATTAAGGAAAATGCCCTTATTCATATGTCACAGAATTTTCTGTCTTGCTTTCATTTACTGTTAAGCTCAATTTTCTGAAAAGTATAGCAAACCAATTCTGTCACTGCTTTGAACAAGTATGGAGGAAAACAGCTCAACCGGATCATTCACTCTTCGACAGCTGATACTTGAAATAAGTTGTTTTCTTTTAAACTAGAATTTGATTTTTAACTCTGATCTTGACTTCATTTTTTTAAGTTGTCAAGCAGCATTATCTGTTTCATGAGTGTTTTCATCTGGTAATGTGTTCCTGTATTACTGCAACAGTATAAAAGTTGTTACCAAATTTTGAAACTAGGCTGTGCAAAACTCTCGTGGTCACTGTGGGCTTTTAGCAAGTTAAGGGACGTCCATCCAAATTCTTCACATTCTTTTGCTTTCAACTAATATTGTTGATGTCATATATTTAGAGGCTCTCCTGCCTGTGATTCGCATGTAGACTGAGGATCTTTCTGAGCTGTTTGACTTTATGTAGATCTGCTCACCTTCTAAATATTTGTAATAATCAGTTCATGATAGACACTTCTACCCCTGCTGCTTCACAGCTTGTATGTTCATCTGTGCTCTTACTGATCAGACTGAGGGTCTTTAAGATAAAGTGGGTAGAATTTGTCAGAGCTTAGTGCTTTAGGTCACAGTTTAGTTCTACTTGCAGCAAAGCTTTGGCTTTATGAGGGAATTGTTGCAGATTCCTGTTAGTCAGCTAGTGTTCCCACACTTCCGTTTGCACACTGCAAATTATTACTAATGTGCGCTGATGAAAGACAGAGACATTTCACATTTAGACATTCAAACAGGGATACCTGGCGTTGGAATCACCACAACTCAGTTTAGTGATCTGCAAGTTGATCTCTAGCCACAGATAGTTTTCTGGGGCATTTTTTTAATGCAGAGATTCCCCCAGTAGTAAAATTAATTGCCTTCACCTGCCTAGTTTCTGATGAGATCGTGAATTGCCTTCTGGTGCCACCTTCTCTCTACTGACTATAGAAAGGACTGGAAAGCTGTTAGTAGTAAAGTTGTAGGCAAGGTGAAATTTGCACTCTGTATAAAATGTGAAATAGTATTTTTGTCTGTTAAAATGGAGGTAGCATGCTGCAACTGTGTGACAGAAAATACTGAAGCAAACCATAGAGCATTGTATCAGGAAGATTTGGAATGTCTGCTTTGTTTCTGATTCTTTGTGCTTCTGCAGCTGTCAGTGTTGAATACTATTATTTTGTATTATTAATTTGTCTTCCGGTTAGTCTTAGGTAGATAGGAGCTAGCAAAAAATAAAAATTAACATCTAGTCCTGAAAATTCTCCTTAAATACTAGCTGTGCTGCCAAAACAAACGAACAAAAGGCAAATTGAAAGCAGAGGAGTAGCCTCTTCCAAACATTTTCATCAGTGCTAATGTGGAGTGTCTTACATTCATGTGAATTTTCATGGTTTCTTTTAATCATTGCTTCCTGTTGAGAGAAATGGGAAAATGAGTAAATCATAGCAATAGAATTTAGAAAAGTTATTATCTCTTGGAAGCAGCAGAAAGACAAGGTATTTACAGTCACCTTCCTGGGTATATTATTAGCTAGCTTAGCCTGAGTAGGAGTCCTTGTAAGGCAAGTGTGTGTGACAGTGAAGTGTTAATCGCAGACTCCATTTCATCATCAGAAGTCCTGAATATCTTCAGTTTTCTGGTACCAGTGATAGTGTGTCAGCCTAATACAACATACCCAACTGGACAGTCATTTGTCTGATATGCCAACTTTAATTAATGCCTAGCCTATGTGTTACAGAGTGTGATCTCAATTTCTGTAATAATAAAATTGTAACTCAGTTGCAGGAGAACAGGCATTTTACTCAGTCTTTACTGGCTGTGAGAGAACACAGTTTAAAGAATGTAATCATCTGCTTTTTCTCTTATGAACCATCTGGTTATCTTGGGAGTGTAGGACTCTGCAAAGGAGAATGCACCTTAGTTTGCAAGGTGTTAGTACCATATAGTAAATGAAGACAATTAAATAAATATTTTCATTCTGTCTGAGCCTGTATGCTTGTGCTAGTATTTGAACATTGTGTGAGAATTGTTACTTACCTCCATTTGCTACTGAGGATAAACTGTTCCCATGTGTCTACATTGGAATAACAGATCTGGAAGAAAGAAAATTAAATTGATAGGAAATGTTTCCTTCTTTCACAGATTCCTAGTTGGGGGTTGAATGGTCTCTGTGCTTGTGGAGAGCCGGTAGAAAATACAAATACTTGCTTTTCCTGGAAATAGAACACTAGGCATACAGAAGATGTTCACCTCTGACTGAAGTTCCTGTTGAAGGATTAGCTACCATTCAGTCCATCTTTAGCTAACACGGAACCATAAAGGAATAGGAACAGAGCTGTAGCGAGATGTCACCGAACAATGCATTTTGGGGGGGGTGGGGGTGTCTCTGAATATACAATAAAAAAGGCATGTGTAGAGACTATTTGCATATGTAAATAAGATGTTGCATGTAAAATTAACTGCATGCATTAGAGGTCTTATGTGTTGATTCACAAGCAGTGAGAGGGTGAAAGTATGGAACAAACATTTGACAAGACAGTATACTAAAATGCACTTTTCCATGTTGTGGCAAGGTCTCAGAAGTCTCTGATAGAGACAGAAGTGTTTTAACAACCCTTTGAAAAGTATCCTCTCTGTATTTTGCTTCATAGTTTATTTTTTCCTCCTCAGGTTGAATGCACATTTTGAGGTGAATCTTGATTGCTCAGTCTCTCGAGCAGAAATGTACTCCGAATACCTCTCTACCTGTAGTAAATTAGCTCGAGGTGGAATCCTAACATCAACTGGATTTTATAAATGTCTGCGGTAAGAAAAAAATCCATGCAACAAAAAAGAAGCAATTGTATGTGCTTAATACCAAACTGTAGCTTTAGATTTCTTTAAGAAGTAGTCTACCAAGTTCAGTTTGAAAGATACCCAGGTTTAGAATTTTAATTGAAATAAACATTTATAGTTTGCTTGCTTTTATTTAGTTCTATTTCAGGATCTTGGTAGGGTCCCTTCTCTGCTCGTAGCCTTTTTAATTCTTTCCAAGGTAGTTTCTGGATATTGTCATTTTCCCTTGGCTTGTGTGAGGTCCTGGCCAACCAGCTGATAGACTTGCTGATCCTCAGTGATGAATACTCAGGTGCAATTGGAAAATCCTTCTGTATTACAAAGATGTAGGCAGTTAATCTGCACACAAGAGTAGTAATTTGAAACAAAAGCATTGTAAGAGGGTTGTGTTAGTGTGTTTATTAACATGTGTTTGTGTTGTATTCGGCAGAACTGTCTTTCCAAATCATACAGTGAAGAGAGTAGAAGATCCAAGTAACAATGGTCAGGCACATATACATGTGGTAGGAGTGAAAAGAAGAGCTATACCGCTTCCCATTCAGATGTACTATCAGCAGCAACCAACTTCCTCTACCCCAGTTGTCCGGGTTGATTCTCTTCCTGACGTGTCTTCATCTCCTTCGCCAGCAGGTTTTTAAATTAATTAAATATCATCAAGTATTTTGCACTGATTCTAAAATAATGATAAAAGACAAAAGTTTTTGAAAATACTTTGAAGTGTTGGAAGTCATGTGTTTTAATTGATTTTATTTAACAATGTTAGGAGTAATGTATATGTGCTTACATTTCACATGTATCCCATCTTAGTATTTGATGTGTAAACTGTAAACTTCTCAGCAGTCAAGCCCTTGTTGCTGCACCATTAATTCAGAGGCAGTATGGCTGAGAAGAGAAACTCCTTCATACAGATTTACAAATTCAAGCCTTGGATTTTAAAAGATTTGTTATGTTACTGTGTTTTGAAGTAATTTTTGCTTCCGAACTTCTACTCTGTTTATTTCAACAGGAATCCCACATGGGCTACCAAGCGTAGGAAATCCCTATCAGAGGACCCCTATTAACCAGTCTTCAACTTTGACAGCAACACAGATGTCTTTTCCAATTCAAGGTGTTCACACTGTGGCACAGACTGTTTCTAGAATTCCACAAAATACTTCTATTCATACACAGCAGCAACAGAATGCTCCAATGACTGTTATACAGAATAAAGGTCCAATATCCTGTGAAGTAGTGAAGGCCACAGTAATACAAAGCTCTGTTCCCCAGTCTGCAGTTCCTGTTACTATTGCTGTAGGAGGAGCACCACAAGCTTCTAATCAAAATTACAGCACTACAGGACAACAGCCGTCTGTAACTGTTGTTAGTTCTCAGACGTTGCTTCACCATCAACCTGTAATTCAACAACAGTCTCCACTGCATGCAGTGGTACCAGGACAGATACCTTCAGGCACTCCTGTTACGGTAATTCAGCAAGCTGTACCTCAGGGTCATATATTTGGCAGAGTACAAAACATACCAGCATGCAGTTCAGCAGTTTCACAGGGTCAGCAGCTAATCAGCACATCATCACAACCTGGGCAGACATCATCTCAGCAGTCCTCTGCTGGTAACCAGCAACAAGATACAGTCATCATAGCACCTCAGCAGTATGTCACAACCTCTGCGTCTAACATTGTTTCTGCCACCACAGTTCAGAATTTCCAAGTAGCAGCTGGGCAGGTGGTTACAATCGCAGGTGTCCAAAACCCACCGACATCTAGGGTAGGGTTTCAGAACATTGCACCAAAGCCTCTGCCATCTCAGCAAGTCCCACCTGCTGTGGTACAGCAGCCCATGCAGCCACAGCAGCAGCCTCCACCACCGTCCCAGCAAAGTGTAGTGATCGTAAGCCAGCCAGCGCAGCAAGGTCAAACGTATGCACCAGCCATTCATCAGATAGTGCTTGCTAATCCAGCTTCTATTCCTGCTGGTCAAACTGTCCAGTTGGCTGGACAGCCAAGCATTACTCCATCTTCTTCACCATCCCCAGGTCCGGTTACAAATAATCAAGTCCCTACTGTTATGTCATCTTCATCTACCACTCCTCAGCCACAAGGACCCCCTCCTACTGTCAGCCAGATGCTTTCTGTAAAGAGGCAGCAGCAGCAACAGCAGCAACATTCACCAGCATCGTCACAGCAGCAGGTACAGGTACAACAACCGATGCAAATGCAAGTTCAGTCACAACAAGCTAATACAGGAGTTGGCCAGCCTAACTCTGGTGAGTCTAGTCTGATAAAACAACTGCTTCTTCCGAAAAGAGGCCCCTCCACTCCAGGGGGGAAGCTTATACTCCCAGCTCCACAGATTCCTCCACCTAACAATGCAAGAGCTCCTAGCCCTCAGGTGGTTTATCAGATGGCCAATAACCAGGCACCAGGTTTTGGAGTGCAAGGACAGTCTCCAGCTCAGCAACTGCTAGTTGGACAGCAAAACGTTCAGCTGGTCCCGGGTGCAATCCAGCCCCAAGGGGCAGTACAAACTGTACCCATTTCTAATTTACAGATATTGCCAGGCCAGTTGATCTCAAACAGCCCAGCAACTATTTTCCAAGGGACTACTGGCAACCAGGTTACAATAACAGTTGTGCCAAATACAAGTTTTGCTACTGCAACTGTGAGTCAGGGAAATGCAACTCAAATCATTGCTCCAGCAGGAATTGCAGTGAGTGGAGCACAGACAGGAGTTGGGCTACAGGTGCAAACACTTCCAGCTACTCAAGCACCTTCAGCTGGACAATCACAGTGTATTGCTGCTCCCCCATTCAAAGGTGATAAAATAATTTGCCAAAAGGAGGAAGAAGCAAAGGAAGCAACAGGTTTACACATTCATGAACGTAAAATAGAAGTTATGGAGAATCCTTCCTGCCGAAGAGGAGCTGCAAACACCAGCAATGGGGATGCAAAAGAAAATGAAATGCAGGTGGGAAGTCTTTTAAATGGGAGAAAGTATAGTGACTCCAGTCTACCTCCTTCTAACTCAGGGAAAACTCAGAATGAGGCCAATCAGTGCTCACAAGTCAGTAATGGGCCATCATTAGAAATGGGTGAGAATGGAGCTCCTGGAAAGCAGAACTTTGAACAAATGGACACACAGGAAATTAAAAGTGATTTGAAGAAGCCCCTAGTTAATGGAATCTGTGATTTTGATAAAGGAGATGGTTCTCATTTGAGCAAAAACATTCCAAATCACAAAACTTCCAATCATGTAGGAAATGGTGAGATATCTTCAGTGGAACAACAAGGGAATTTGGATGACACGCAGCAAGATACTGCCAAAGGTGATCAAGGGGAAAGAATTTCTAATGGGCCTGTATTAACTTTGAGTAGTTCACCTGTTGTAAGCGGTACACAGGAAGCTGCAAAACTGTTAACCCAGCAACTTAGTGGTACCAACACTGATTTACCTAATGGACCTCTAGCTTCAAGTTTGAATTCAGATGTGCCTCAGCAACGCCCAAGTGTAGTTGTCTCACCACAATCTACAGCCTCTGTTATACAGGGGCATCAAATCATAGCAGTTCCACACTCAGGACCTAGAGTGTCCCAGTCTACCCTGTCATCCGAAGTTCGGTCTACTAATGGCACAGCAGAATGCAAAACTGTAAAGAGGCCAGCAGAGGATAATGACAGGGAAACTGTTCCAGGAATTCCAAATAAAGTAGGAGTTAGAATTGTTACAATCAGTGACCCCAACAATGCTGGTTGCAGTGCAACTATGGTTGCTGTGCCAGCTGGAGCGGATCCAAGCACTGTAGCGAAAGTAGCAATAGAAAGTGCTGTTCAACAAAAGCAGCAGCATCCAACCACGTATATACAAAGCATGGTCACACAGGTATGTCGCAGTGTTCTTTTTACATTAATTCTAACTGTGATTCTGATTAATGCTGTGAAATAACGCGGGTGAACTCTCTCTCTTGCATAGTATTTAAAATATTCAGAAAATGATGGTTTCTGTTCTTTCATGGACTGAAGTTCTAATAGTTTGCATACTTCCTCAGTGTCAGTGACAACAGTGGAATTTGAAATAGTTTGTAGGTTGATAATACACAGTAAAGAAAGAATTTCTGCTCGCTAGTTTCTTCCTTAATGGATTAACTGGAAACAAGAATGATTTGTTGTATGGTCTGGTAGAAATGCCAGTATTGTTCTGCCTTTTATTCTTGGTGATTATTGCTTATGGAGGGGTCAGTATGTTTTACTGCAAGTTAAACACTGCAGCTGCTTCTGGCTTGCTGAAATGAGTTGAAGTTCTTACATTCAAAAGTGGTCTTCAAAGGCTTGCTTCCACTGCACTCAGGACAAGTGTCTTGTAAATTTGTTGAAATATTTGTATTTGTTTATTACAAAATATTTGTAATGTTTACCGATAAAATAAGTGTTGCTGGGGTTTTTTTCTCTGTTTGACAAACTTTGGAGAGGGCTTTTGTTCTTTTTCCTCCATCAGTTTTAACCATTTTGAAGTGGGTTATTTGCTAACACTGTACTAGAAATGAGGTTATGGCCATCATTTCTATGATTATTAATAAGTACAAGTAATAATATTTGAGATTATTCCACTCTAGATTTCAATTTTGTACATGAACAGAAAATCCCTCTCCAAAAAGCATTCCTAACCTGGATAGGAACAAAAAGAATAGAATAGGAGGTCTGGCAGTCACAGAGTTTTGACAGATTAGAGAGAGGAAATGAAGTTTTGAGTATACATTAGTGCATTTTGACCTTGAGGTAAGACATGTCTTTTAGTTCTTCCTTGTTAGGCTGGTTGGTTGGGTTGGCTGGTTTGTTTGTGTTCGATGAGTTAGCAGGTATAGACCTTAAACGAAGCTAGAACTGAAAATTCTAGTGATGGCTGTGCAACTTCTTTTTCTGCATCAAGCTTCTGCTGAAAGCTGTTTTGACTTTCCTTCATTTAGCTGTCAGACACCAGACTAACAGTTAATAAGTTTTCTTTTTATGCTTTACTTTTTTAAACGCCATACCATACAGTTACGTTCTTAAAATGTCTTTGAGCTCCTTGTAAATTTTCACCCTAGGTTTTATCAGAGATCTGTATTTTTCTGATACATTATTCATCTTTGTTCTTGCTAGAAATGATTTGACCAAAATGAAAGTGTGTGTTGCAGCATAGGGACAAAATCACTAGATTTTCTGTAGCGTGGCTATGTTAGTTATGCCATGCTTTTTACAGTGAGTGGTCTTCAGCTGTTACACAGTTTGAATTTCTATTACAGCTTTGCTAAGGATTTGGCTGAAATAGAAGCTGGTATGGCTATGTGTCTGGAATGGAATAAATATTATCTGTGGTTATTTATTCCTTGGATATGTGGCTGACAAGAATTTTTAGTTGTCTCAAACAGCTACAGAGCTATCAGACTTTGAGATTTTTGAGGAGAGGGGAGTAATACAGTTAACTGTTTCGTTTGTATTAGGTAATGTGTATCATGATAATAGAGGGGAGGAAAAATACTGTTTTCTGTGCTGATAACTATTTTGTTTTTTCTTTTTTTTTTTTTTTTTACACTATCACTAATATCACTGTCTTCAATAGCTTTTACATTTTCCATTACCTGTACAAGCAGAAATGCTGCCAGCTGGGTTTGCCATTCAATACAGATTTGCAGGTTGGAGTGACTTGGCTTAGTATCTGCTGCTAGGGAAGTTGGCTTATTCTTCTGTCTGCAGGATAGCCTTCCTTTCTTCAGAATTACAAGAATGTGGAAGGAGTTAATTAGTTTTGATCTTGGTGAATGATCTAATCTGTTAGCTAATTGCCTTCACCATTACAAATAGCTATTCATGATTCATGTCTATCACGATAATGCTAATTACTGACTTACAGTAGAACCCACTTCATAGTATTCTGTTCAGATACAGTGAACATCATAGTTTGGCTTAAGATCTTTACCACTCCTTTAAAATGAATGTGTTGGATTCAAACAGTTCCCTCCCTGTCCCCCCCACCTCTTAAGCTGCAGAACAGCTGCAGTAGCCATTGTTTTTCTGGAAAAGCAGATGTGAAGTCTTTCCGGTACTGTGTATGCTTTTAGGAGTATCTGTAAGACTCTCTGTGAGTTTTAGTGATAACTTCTTTTGTGGTTAGGCCCTAAATAATGTCTGACTTTTCCCCCTCCCATTTTGAGGGTCTTCCTTGTTTGATAAGCAGCTTCCTTGTCCCTGACTTTTTGGAAGGCAGCAGCTCAGGAACACTTCTTCACTTGAGCATCTGCATTGTTCTGTCCTCCCTGTGGTACCTAATGTGTACTGACTGTCTTGCAGAAGACATGGGAGAACATGGCTCTTTCTGCAAACAGTTAGAAATTTATTACAAATACAATTGAGTGGAGAAAAATGGTGAAGGCAGGGAATAAGGGGTATTAGCTGTGGCAAAACTGTATAGCTGCTGAAGCTGTTAGTGCATGATTTCCTGCTTGCTTGTCATCTTAAAAATTATTTTAAACTAGAGCTTGTACTTCAGATAAGTGAGAAAGTGATACAAGAAGAAAATTTGTAATAAAACCCAACAGGAAGGCTGGAAAAGAGATGTAGAGGACAGAATTAGGAGGAGAGTATTGCTTATGCAGCTACAGCATGATTAGCTGCCATGAACCCTAGAGAGGAGAAAGGGAAGACACTTAAACTGAAGATAAAGAAGGGCAAACAAATAGGGGAGGAAGGGAACATCAATATGAAAACTAAGGATAGCAAGAAAAAGAGGGAAATATTCCTTAAGGGAATGTAAAAGTTAAGAGATGATTTGCTTTGTGATATGAATGGTAGTTTGAAATGAGCTGGTACCATATGACGGGGGGGGGGGAATGTTCATTTTAATAGCCTACTAAAATAATAAAAGTTACATACTCGAGCTGTCCCACAAACAGCATGTAGTGCTGTTGAAATCCAGTTAGACAAGTACAGGTTATTTGCTGTGTATAACCTGCAATGATTCCATGTTAACTGTACACCTCAGCAGAACTCACTGAAAAATAACTACATGCATACTTACTTTAAATATTTTTCTTTTTTTTTTTCTTTTTTTTGCATTTTTATAAAAACTTGGGCTGTGGATGTGTGGGTTATGGCAGAAGAGGAACATGTGATACACACAGTGCTGCAATTTTTCTTCTGTCTCCATCTATCTTGTAAGATCATGGAAGGTAGTTTGAGAGGAGACAGAATGGGCATATCTTGGCTTCTTTTATTTTTGTGTTCCTTGTTCCTAGATTATTGCTTTCCTGAGGCAGTGTGCTGGACCTGAGGATGAAAAAGAGAGGAATGAGCAATTACCTACCTGTACACTTCCTTTTCTACTTTTTCTTACTCCTCTTCAAACGCCTCCAAAACATCTGCTGGACCATAACTATGTTGGTTTGTCCCAGTTGGTGTGTGTTTTGAAGGAAGGCTCTGTTTTCTTGCCAAGTTCCTAGAAGTGAGCAAATCTGATCTAAGTTGCCTGGTCTGGCTTGTAAAGGAAACACTTCCCTGCTCATCCTTGTTTTCCGCTCATAAAACGATGCACGCCCATTTCTCTTAAGGCTGCCCACTTGAAACATGCTTGTGTGGAAATTTAGGTGGCAAAAACTGTGTGAGCATTGTCTCAACTATTTGCTCCTGCTTTCTGTTGATTGGGAAGCTGAGAATTACTATGCACCAGAAAGCAGGTGTGTAGCTCCAGGAGGTGTAATTCATTCCTAGCCACAGAGCAAATGAGTTTCTCAGCTAGAAGTACTGAAATACAGAATCTTTGTGCTTTTATTGCTGTTCACTTGTGAAACACACCGTTGCAAGGAGAATTAAACTTCAGTAATCCAACAAGAACATCTATATTGGTGCCTACCCATCTGCCTGACGGCTTCATCATGCTCAAATCCTGACATACTACTTTTCAGCTTATAGGTTACCTTTTTATGTACATTCACTATCCTGAAGCTAAACATAAACATTTGTAATACCAAACTGTAAATCCTGTGATACTTTAAAAATATTTTTACTGATAATGAACTGTTTATTGTTGAGTTAAATGCATTTACAGTGGATGTGCCTATACTAATGGTAGGAGAAAAAATACAACCTAATGCCTTTAAACTGCACGTGTCAACAGGACCCTTCATCACGCTGGGATGCAGTATGTTCTCTTGCTGATGGCACACTAGGCCTTTTAAATAAAATGGGCAGAGATCATGCTAAAATAGTTATCCACTAATACATGAGTGGAATGGCACCATTTGTTCTGAGAAATAGAAGTGGAGACCATTTCTGGCCCCAAGCCGTAGGGTTTCTTATTCTTGCTACAAAGGGAGCTTGTGTGCCCAGATGGAGGAGCTCTTGTGCATGAAAATAAATGAGTATCTTTTGTAAACAGGACATTCTAGTTGGTAGCAGGCTCTTAGCTTTGCTCTTGGTTTTCATGAGCATGCTGGACTTTCTCCTCTCCCCCTCCCAAGTATTCAATCTGAAGTCATCCAGTCTAAATACAGAATCTCCTGCTTATTAAACGTAGGCTGTGGTATCTGTTCTGTAAGTAGACTGCACAGTCACTAAGGGTTTATATTTACATAGTTCTAAGAGTTCAGTGCAAACCCTACTGAGATAGGTGATGCTGCTTAGAGGTACTTTTCAGTCCCAAGACCTGGGGAGATCTGCCTTGTGAAAGTGGTGGCAGATGCAAATCATATAATGGAGAGGTCTAATCTGATTATAAAAAAGATGCCATGAAGTGGTTTCAAGTGTGCTAGAGTACAGGGTGCTTGATTTCTTGAGGAACCTGCAATCACTAAATGGTTTTGCTAGAGGAAGAAATCTTTATGCCATGGGGAATTTTTTTTCCCCCATATTATGTCTCCCAGCAAGACTTTATTAGGAAATGTTAAATGTCTGTCATAGTTGTGTATGTTAAAGAAGTGGGTTTTACATAGTCTTTGCATATCAGTGCTGTAAACTAGGTAGCACACAGCAGGTATTTCTAGGTACATTTCTGGGAAAAAGGAGTATGACTTCTGAAAAGCAAAGACTGTACCTAATTTTAGTGATGTCCCATGTATCATGCATTGCTAAATGGATACATGAAGATAGAGGAGGGGAAAATAAAAGGCAAAATTGCCAGTATTTCTGATCTCTTGAAAGAAGAGAGGAAAGCTTTGAGATGCTTGACCATAGAATTTACATTTCTAAACTAAAACCTAGGAAAACAAATGCAACTGCTTTATCTGTTGATTATAAAATGCAGTCAGCACAGGTGATAGGCAAGCCAAGAGATCTGAGTTAAAAATACATGGCAGGTGTAACCGCCTCATGCTGCAAGTTTGAGCAGAAATACTTTGCAGTACAGCAGTAATAAGAAAATTCTGAACAACAGCAATTGCTTTACACATTTCAGTTTATCAGCTGCATTTTTCATCACTGAAAAAAAAGAAAAGGTAGAAAGAAATTGGAGGGGAAAATGAATTTAACTTTTTGTCCTGAAAATTTGTTCCCCTTTCTGTGCTCTTTTTATTTCCAGCATGTAACATTGTGTTGTATATCTCAGATTTCCTTGTTTAAAATAAAACAATTTTTTAATGAGATGGTATTAAACCCTTTGAATACCACTAGGAGAGCCTGCCAGAAAAACCCTTGAGGAAAAATTCATAATTCTGAATTAATTGCAGGGTTTGCTTAGAATGGAGTAAATAATACATGAACCACACATTGAATGATGCGAATTAAATGAAATACTGAATTCATTCAGTAGGATCGCTCTCTTTCCAACACATTAAATGAGACAGAAGTTCTGTAGGGATAAAACGTCGCATAAAGGCCGTAATAAAGTATTGATACCAGGAGGCCAAGTGAATATTGGTGAAACAAGCTGTACTGCTGACACTTGATTATTTTACTTTCAGCTTCTCTTTAAAAATGCCATGTAAAAGGGACGCTAATCTTAAAAAGCTCTGCTTGTGTTTACCTTTTCTGAAAAGATAACATTATGAAGTTTCATTACTCAGTCTGTAAAATAGCTTAGAGGTCTTTAGATGAAGATCCCTGCTGAATCCAAAATAATTAGCGATGACTAATGGACTTGGGAGTCCTGTATTAACACAGATCACAGGCATCATACAATAGTTGTGCTGTGTCCAGGAGTTGCTGAGTTTTGCCTTATTTTTATCAGGATTTAAGCTTGTATATGTGAAGGGGTTTGGTTTTGATGAGGCTTTTTTCCTGTCCCTTTGGTCATGTTGTTAGTGTCGTAGGATACGTGATAGTTACTAACGTGTTACCTTGAGTGACTTGTCCACAATGCCAATAGAGAGCCGCACGAAAGTAAGACCAGTATGCAAATGAAATGTCAGAAGTTGTGATTAACTGTTTGTTTCTTTACAGTTAAAAGTCTGAAGCTCTTCTGTAACAGCTGTAAAGATGTAAACAGTACTGTTTGCAACAGTTGAAAGCCCTTCTTTCAGAATACTCTTAAGCACAGACAGGAAAGCAGTTTTGTTTGGTCTGTTTTTAAAGAGTGTTGCATTCCTTTTCTAACAGTGAGGAAGTAAAGGATGTTACTCTTCATTCCTAGCTAGTATTCAAAAGTTTAATAATTTATTTTTTTTATTGTATCATCTTTATAAGCCTCTTGCTGGCCAGAGCCTTACAGGAAAAAAGAAGAAAAACAGTATTCTGATGTAAATATTATGCCGAAATGGGAAGTCCAGTGTTATCTGTTAGTGAGAAGAAGAAATAACATAGAAGTGATTGTTTTAATCTCTTTTTAAGTCACTTTTAAGATAATTTTTATTTATTGTTAAAATAAGTGTTTTGTTCCCCTTGCTCCCTTGCAATATTACATCTTCCTTTCTGAAATGTTTGTATTTCACTGCATACGAGTTACATGGTGTGTTTAGGCATTCTAGGCATGTGGTGTTCTGTATAAAGATACGTGTGGTGGCTGGTTTTACAAGAGCTTGAAGAACTGTATAGTTTTACAAGTTTTATAAAGAAAATGGTGTGTCATAGTTTGAGCCTGCTGGTCTGTGATAGTGTTTCTTCAGCAGTGTTCGGTTTACCTTCTCTTAACTCACTTGGTAACATAGGCTGATGGCGTACTAATGTGGCAGTTCCAGAATTCCACAGGTGCAGCATATAAAACCATTTCATCAAAGAACATAAAACTATTCATTAGATGTATCAGTGCTCATCTTCTTTTAGCAGAATTTTCTCCTACATTTACGTAGGAAAGCGAACTACTCTGTGTGCTGATATTGCAGCCTCTTGTGTTTGTGTGGGGTTTTTTTTTCTTTCCCTAAAGAACAAATAAAGCCTTTGCAAAATAATGCTGTCCTTTGCTCCACTGGTGCCCTTGAGCAGTTCCTTTGCAGTTGTAATTCTGTATTTGAATTTGGCCATGAGGGTTATGAATTTGAATACTAGAAGCTTCTGCATAAATACTGTGGTGTAACAGTTGTATGTTAATAGTTTGTCTGTTAATGCTTTTTTCAGAGTTCAGAGTGTTAAAATCTGAAAACTTGTGGTGGATTAAAGTGTAAAATGAAAGACCTTTGAACAACAGTAAAACTATGTCAGGTCTTGAAATAAGCCCTGTTTAAAACTGTGTTTTAACTTCTTCTACAGAGCACACCTGCAACGTCGATACCAACAGTGCAAGTACAGGGCCAGCAGATCAATTTGCAGCCGCCTTCATACACTGCAGCAAGTCAGCATGCAGAGCAAATGAAGAAACCTGGACAGAACTTCATGTGTCTGTGGCAATCTTGTAAAAAGTAAATGGCTCCTTTATTTAACTGCGTTTTACTAATACGTAGCAGATGCGTGTATATAGAAGGTGTTTCAACAAGTCCTGTCCATTCTGTTTCTTTAAGTTACCTTATACATTGCCAGCGGGGAGAAGAAAGTGAAAAGTTAAGGAAGCCAAAGCTGAGATGGGGGGCTGCAAGACATGTAACTGCTCTCTGTTATACCTCAGAGCATAAAAGGAGTATTATGTGGCTTTCTTGTAACACATTGATTCTTCAGTAATAACCAAAATATAGTCATGTAGTTAAGTTTTGGGTTTTTTTTTAAATCTAGCTCTGAAGCTTGTTCTCTGTGTTGCAAATATAAAAATAGTTCCTGTACTCCAGTTACAAATCATGTCTTGACATTTTCTTGTTTTCAGCTTTTAATCTTTCTTGTGTTTCCAGTTTTGCAAGGGCAGGGTGTTGCACTTCTATGTCCTGGTTGAAGTCTTATTTAGATTATGACTAATTTCAGTAATTATGATACCATTTGTGTGCCACAGGACTCCATTGAAAGGAAATTAAAAGGAGCTTAGCCTTAAGACTAAACAGGAGTGATTAGACTTTTTTGATTTGTTACTGATGTCTTTCACAGAGAAGAGCAAGCTATCAGACTTTCCATTGTAGGCTGATGAAAACATTATACTACCCTTATTACCAATATGTGTATTTGACACTGATTTTTAAAATAACAGGTTTTTGAATGTGTTTAGTTTTCACCTTAGAAGTGTTTTTTTGTTTTGTTGGTAGGTGACATTTCTCTATGTAAAAAAAAAAAACCACATGTAAAGCTTTACTTACTTTTTACTTTATTCCTTTACTACTGATAAATTTAACTGTAGAGCCATATTCTACTGGCTACATAACAGATGCATGAAAACCTGTGTTGGTGCAAGAGTGGGTTGTACTGAGGTGGAAAAGAAAAGCTGGGGAGGTTTGTAGCAGAAGCCTCACCAATTTATACCATCTTGAAGAGGGAGGTTGGAACTTGATGATCTTAAGGTCCTTTCCAACCCTAACTATTCTATGATTCTATAACTACAGTTTTGAGGCATAACTTAGTTCCCAGATTTCTTCTGTGTCTGAAGTTGTGTAGAGCTGAGGTAAATAAGCTCATGTGAATAACCATGGAATAAGCCAATATCACGTGTAAACTACAGTGTAAATATGTGCAGACAAAATTCAGGCAGGAGGAGGAGCAATGCAGTTACGATTACTTTATATTATTAGTGGTTTCATAAATTTGTTCTAAAATATTATTCCAGTAAGTTTTCCTGAGACTATGGGGTTATGTGGCCCTTATTTTACAAGTTGATCTCTACATTTCGCTTCAAAGATAATGTATTATTTCTCTTGGTTTTAGTTTCTCCTGTTGACTTCTTGTACTGGTTTTTGTTCACGGTTAAGTTTCATTATTTTCAAAAGGCTTCAGAGATTTTTGCATTGATAAAATTTAATCCATGTGGCACACTGTTCTTCTTACGCTGTCTCTCACTTCTAAAGTGTTTATTTCAGTCCCAGCCTTAAAATGGTTTGGATAAACATTACACTCAGCATTCTCTGAGGTGAACACCAAAATGTGAAGTTAGCATCTTCCTCAAGTGTATGTTCTTTATTCATATTCCTTGAGCAGTCTGATTAGAAAACCAGAAATGTCAAATCTCCTGTAGGCTTCCTGCTTCTAACAGACATAAAGAAAAATCTGGAATTGCGGCCTCTTACCGTAACTGTTTTATTTATAGCTCTCAGTCTTGGCTGTTTTCATGGAGTTACTTAAGCAGGAAACAAGAAGATTTTTTGGAGTGGGCCATTAGTCTATGTGAACTTCACCACCCATATGAAGATCGGCTGAGAAAGTTGGGGCTGTTCAGCCTGGAGAAGAGAAGGCTGTGTGGAGCCCTCATAGCAGCCTTCCAGTATCTGAAGGGGGACTATAGGGATGCTGGGGATGGACTCTTCATTAGGGACTGTAGTGACAGAACAAGGGGTAATGGCTTAAAACTTAAACAGGGGAAGTTTAGATTGGATATAAGGGGGAAATTCTTTCCTGTTAGGGTGGTGAGGCACTGGAATAGGTTGCCCAGGGAGGTTGTGAATGCTCCATCCCTGGCAGTGTTCAAGGCTAGGTTGGACGAGGCCTTGGGTGATATGGTTTAGTGTGAGGTGTCCCTGCCCATGGCAGGGGGGTTGGAACTAGATGATCTTAAGGTCCTTTCCAACCCTAACTATTCTATGATTCTGTGATTCTATTCTATGATTCTAACTTCATATCCACTACTTGGTTTCATTCATGATTGCATAGCGGTATTTTTCCCTAGGTAGTGAGCTGGCAGGTTCATTGTAATAGAATGATAGAACAGTGTAGTTTTCATGGTGTTCACATTTAACTGGAAAGATATGACAGGAGACAAATTTGATACAGTATTTGCACCTGTTTCTCCAAGCATGTTCTTTAGTTTAATTCTCACAATACATTAGCATTGAGTTTCCCTTCCAAAATATATTACAGAAGGCAGTGAAGGCTTTCAAAAATATTTTACTGAGAATCAAAATAAATATGAATAAATGTTTCTTTTCCTACCCACTAACTTGACTGCTGTGATCAGCAGTATTCCAGTGGCATGGGTGTGGGTTCTGCTGTTTGATTTCTTAAAACTGAATTAGAAAACATTATACCAAGATTTTGAAATTATTCTACAGATTTAATAGTGTCTGAAGACCATGACCAGATCAGGCCCAGTTATGCAAATAGTTGTTGTCCTGGGTTCAGCAGTAGCAGTCATTTTTCTCCTTCTTAGTAGCTGGTGCAGTGCTGTGTTTTTGACTTTCAGCCTGGGAACAGCACTGATAACACTGATGGTTTTAGTTGCTCAGTAATGTTTACTCTGACCAAGGACTTTGTGAGTCTCCTGCTCTGCCAGGGAGGAGGGGAAGCTGGGAGGAAGCAGAGACAGGACACCTGACCCAAACTAGCCAAAGGGGTATTCCATACCACAGCATGTCATGCCTACTATATAAACTGGGGGCAGTTACCCAGAAGGCCTAGATCACTGCTCGTTCGGGCTGGGTATCAGTCAGCAGGTAGTGAGCGGTTGTATTCTCTTCCCTCATTATTTCCCTTATTATTGTTGGTGGTAGCAGCAGTGGTTTATGTTACGCCTTAGCTACTGGACTGCTCTTATCTCAACCCATGGGAGTTACATTCTTTCGATTCTCCTCCCCATCCCTCTGGGAGTGGAAGGGAGAAATAAGGGGGAGAGTGAGTGAGCAGTTGCGTGGTTATGAGTTACCAGCCGGGCTTAAACCAGGACAGTTGTAATGATTGGCTGCTTGCAGATGTATTCAGATAAGACTCTTAAGAGGTGTTAGTCAGCACACTGCTTTGCATTGAGGATGTAACAGAAAGTAGGTGTTTTCCTTTGAAGTTCCTCTGTCTGCAAGTACTGCTAATTGTATTCAGCTTAAATTAAAAGCTGCTATTTGGTTTCACAGGTAGGCAGGAGGTGTCTGCTCTTGAGTTCCTTTGTATTTAAAAACTATATTGGAAATGTTGTTGAATCTCCACTGCCTGTCAAGCCAGCTATTAGTTTAATATTCTGTTCAGCAGCTGAACAGAATGGTGGAGAAATTAAGTGGGAAATGAGTCAACTGACCATATTCTCATGTATTCTCAGTACTTTTTTTTGTTGTTTGTTTTTACTATGCTCAGGAATTTCTTTAAGGAAAACTTTTTTTTTTTTTGCAAAGTGGTAGTAAATTTGAGTCTTAGATCAGTGACTGAAGTATAACACTGAATGTATTATACAGTGAATGAACTGACACAGCTTAAATAGCTTTATTTTTTCTTAAAGCTTTGCCATGTTGAATACAATGTTTAAACAACATTTTGGGTTTCACTGACGCCATGAAATTCGCTTCATCCATGCCAGGATTTATTCATATTCGTGCCAGGCTTAAGTTTACATATTGACTTCCCCTTAATTGTGGGAAGACATCTTGCTGTCCTCTGAAATGTCAACTTTTGCTCTTGAGTCAATGTAGGTGTAAAACATTTTATTCTCATTTTCCACTGTGGGGTGTCTGGACCAACAGCAAGAGGCAGGTTTTTCTCCTTCTCAGCTTCCCTTCCCAGTAAGAGCTGACTGGCATGGAAAAGATGAATGCTTTCTTAGAGTAGTAGCCTATGCAGAAGGTAGTTGCTGTGTTGCAGGTGGTTATAGCAGTAGGATTCCGTTTATACCAGAGACTTGTCACTGGGTGATATTAGCTCTTTGACACCTTTATAGGATTCAGGTAACAGTATCTACACTTAGGCCTGCGTATCAGTTTCAAGTATGTTTGCATAATGGATGCTATTGAAATGAGCAATAGGATGTGGAAAGAGGCATCTTGATCAAAGCATCTACTGATCTGCTATTCATATGCTGAGAGTTCTGACTCGATCTTGTCCATAAGTGACTCCTGTGAGTTAAAAATGTTCGTCGACCCTTGGCTGCTTGTTGTAACTGTCTGGTTGGAGGTCATTTCCCTCTTGGCACTGGTCAGGGCAGTGAGTTCAGTCCAGCGTCTTAATGCAAATACTTTTCTTGTTAACTGAAACTAAAATACTGGCATGTGAACCCAAGCGGCTGAGGTGGGTGCATGGGTTTCCTCATTAGTAAGACTGCTGCACTAGTGGTATCTGTATCTGTCCAGGAAGTGTGTGAAGACAGCTGGTGATAGTGACTTCCCAAATGGCAGCAACTGGGTTTCTAGACCTTTTCTGTCCAAGCCTTAAAGTGGGTGTTGATGAGCTGGGTTAGTTGTATTGAAACGAGCTGAAGCAGCTGAGTCTTTTGTTTGGCCATTTTTTCTCTGTTGAAGTAAAAGATGTAATTTGTAACACTTAACACCTTAAAATATTGACTAAAAAAAAGCCCCAAACCACTTTTGAGTCACTTCCTATTTTCATTTACTTTTTTTTTTAAATACAGTGATTCTCCGTTACCATTTTTATGTACAGTACAATAACAATTCTTTTGTCTACTTGACAATTTGAAAACACAGATCTAAGAGCTGTTGAGTCACCGGTATTTTGGGGTAGTGTTCACAGTGTGTTGTAACTCTTCTGCCACTTTGAAATGGAAGAAAATCCTTATCAGGATGAACTCACTGCAAGGTGTTTTATGCCTCTGCTTTCACCAAATAGAATACATGAAATACGCTGTTCTGTTACAGGGCCAGGCTTAGGGCAACTTCATCTTTTCTCCATCATTCCGCATTGCAAAGAATGGGTCAGTTGGAATTAATGTGCATCATTCTTTTGGTGAAGTATAAGTATAAAAACAGAACCATGGTATTCAAATCAAACTCAGCAAAATTCTGTTGCTGTTTATTGGTAGCTCACTAGAAATACATGTACATGGTTTTCCTTCTAAAAGTTTATGACTTTTTGTTTATTGTTGCATGTCTCATTTCTGAAAATAAAAACCATTAGCCACTATGGGTTTGTTTGTGATATTTGCACTTTATCATTAATTGTAAAAAAAGCTTAAATTCATCTCCCTCACCTCTTTTTTTTGTAGGTGGTTTCAGACACCATCACAGGTTTTCTATCACGCAGCAACTGAACATGGAGGAAAAGATGTCTACCCAGGGCAGTGCTTATGGGAGGGATGTGAACCTTTCCAGCGGCAGAGGTTTTCCTTCATTACCCATTTGCAGGTGCAGATTTATTTTACATGTTAATTCAGAAAACAGTAGGAATTTCGTGGTAAATTTCCACTCACCTTTCTCACTGTCTTTTCTCTTTTCTTTAAGCAGGATAAGCACTGTTCCAGAGATGCTTTGCTTGCAGGATTAAAACAAGATGAACATGGACAAGCAGGAAATCAGAAGCCTTCTAATAAGTAAGAGACTTGAGCCTCATTGGCAATAGAGAAAATAAGAGAATTAGAAATCATAAGAAGAATTTATGTATTTATAATTTGGCTTATCAGGTGAAAATCTTGTTATGTAGAGTCTATAGCAGTAATCAAATTTGAGGTGCCTTACAGTAAGACAAAATGGGCAAAGAAGCGAAAAGATTGTGGTATGGGAGGTGTGGCTGCAGCTGTCATAAAAAAACAGATAATTTCTTAAGGTATATGGTCAGTACTCTTTGAATATTGTTCTCAACATTTTATTCTGATTCTTTCCCAACTGTAGAGCTGTTTATAACTTTTATTACAGCAAGAAAATGCATGTAATCCAAGTGGAAAGTTACTTGTTGTATACAGTTCAGCGATTTCATCAGCTGAGATGGATTGTCTTGTAACTTGCTGTGCTCCTTCCAGTTTTGTGGTCTAAATTTGGGCTAATTTGGTCCAGGGACACTTGTAATATACTTTCATTTAAACAAGCAAGCAAGATAAATACCAACTCCTTTGAGTGTTCTAATTTTGTGCTGCTACCTGGAGTCTGTTTTGGCTCTCCTCTTTCCCAACATTATTTCAAGCATCTGGAATTAATACTGGAGAGCACAACCCTATTGCTTTGGGGTTGTGGGGATGGTTATGTTAATATTGGAGTTATTCAAAGTTCACATAATTGTGCAAGTGTATTAAGACTAGGTCTTTGTTAGTAACCAACTGGAATCTTCTTTGTTGCAAGCTAAAGATGTAATTACATGGTCCCAGGCAGATTTTTGCAGTCTGTTCTGCGGCTTCTTAAATTGCTACCAAGCTGCTGGAGGCAGCAGAGGAAGTTGAATATGAAAGTTGATAAATTTAGTTTGGGAGTCCTTTTACTTCTTTTAATATAAACAAACTTCTTAACACAGACTTGCGATTGCTTTATGGTGCCTTGTTTCATTACACTGAGCAACATTCACACCTCTGGAAACCACAAAATGAAGAATTATGTTAATGTAGTCTTAAATACTTGGTAAATGGGAAGTGTAGGGCTGATGCCATCTACTAGCATGGTGTGATCTTAACTCTGCCTTATCAAAAACAGTCTGTCATACAGGTAACAACACATCCAGTAGCTACGTGTCCTCACAGGCTTCTTTAAAACTGATGCAGGTACTCATATTAGAAAAAAACATTCATACATCCCTTCTTCTGAGGCAGTATGCACTAGTTAAGTGGGATTTAAAAGTAGAAATTTATATTCATAACCAGCTCCTGCTGAAATACTGAGACTGCAATAGCATAAGATACTAAGAATGTGATTTCAGAATGTAAGTTGAAATAAGAGTGTTCACTACTCTAACGATGGTTTGAGTCTCCCTGCCATCCCTTGTTCCTTCTCTTGGCTATGCACTGCTTACAGTGAGAGAACTAGCTTTAGTTTTTTGGCTGATTGCATGGTAAATCAATTTTAGTTTTAGAAAAACCTAATTAACAGGAATATTTTGACTAAATGTAATGTGTAACCCACATAATCTTACAGAGCTGCTACGGAGTTATGTTCACACAACTGATAAGAGCATCTAGCTACATGAGGAAGACAAGGATTGGTAATTTGCTTTCTGGAATCAGTGACTTGTCAAATGAAACCTTAAGCTTGCTCCAGCCGATCACCTTAAATTGGCTTACATGGTCATGTTGGAAAGCTGACTGCCAAGGTTTTGGCTTAATGTACTTTCTGTTGAGTCCTAGAAACTTGTCAGATATATCAGCATACACTGATAATCCACGTGACTGAATTCTTCCATGGAGCTGAAACAGCTTAAAAACCTGGTGCTGAGGTGAAACATGTGTAAGCCATCGACTTTTAGGCATTAATTAGGTCAACTTTCTTCACTTAGTCCGTCACTGTCCAGTAAAACTACACCTACATCCGCGAGTGCAGATAGAGTGTTACTGGTGCTGGAAGTAGTCTGTGGAACACAGTGTAAGGGCCCATTCTTCTAATCATAATTTCTGTCTATCATGTACTTGAAAAAGTCTGTAATGGCTTTTGCTAGAACAAAGCTAGAAGTTAAGATATATTACAGAGTTGGTTGTAGACCTTAATTCTGTATCTCTTTGCTTTTACGGTTGTATTGTTTTAACTGTTCTGGTTTTCAGAGGCAGCTGAATATTGCGTTCTGGAAGGTCAGGTAGCACTAACAGTTTATGTTGACTCTAGCTTTGTGCATCTGAATCTTTTTGGATTCATATTAGTTTTTTTTCCTTGTCGCCCCTGAAGCAAAGGCTGTAGCATGAGCTACCAGAAATATTTTTCATGCACCATGGGAGTGGGAGGAGAGATAACTTTAAGTCACAAGATGAATGGTATGGTTTGAGGTTAAGGAGAATATTATGAAAAGGAATTCAAGAATCTTGATGTTTCTTGAGAGATACTTGCTCACAGACACAAGTCAGTCTGCTGGATGAATCAGGAGCTTTATTATCAATTTCTTTTTTTCCGAAATCAAAAAGAGAAGACAGCTTTTTACTGTCTTCTTAATGTATTAGGAATATATTCTAATTTATTGCAACTGTCCCTTTTTCAGTATTTCTAGAATTAAGGCAGTGTTACTTCAGTTTTCTGAGATATGTAGCATGATAGCTGTTGAAGAGAGGCATTGGGAACAGCCTCCATTGATGAATCCTTGTTCTTCTCAATACAAGAAAAACGTACCTGTTCCAGAAATTAAAAATGAAGATGATAATTCCTTTACTGTTGTATTCAGTCTCCTATAAACATGTGTCATTGCCCATCAGTTTCATAATTCAGCCTCTGCCCTTCTCCATTTCCTTCATAAGGGTTTTCAAACTCTTACTTCCAGAGAAGGATGACAGTGTGAGCAGCGTTTTTAAAGAGAAGTCTGCCTGTTAATACTTCTTAGTTTTCTGTTTTGTGGTTTAAAGCTGCTCATATGAACCAATTTTCTAACTTTTAGCTAGTTTTCCTTGTTAGAATTTCAATTTCTGAAGAAAGTCTCTCTGAATAAAGAACTCAAGTTTTATTCTTAGAATGTTCACTTACAGTGAAAGATACCTAAATAATACTCTTACAGGCTAACTTTAATTTCAGAACTTAAACATACACATTTGCTTCATACCTTTGCACATGAGCACTGCTTGCACTTAATCAGGTTCTACTAAGGTATTAGAAAGCTTCATAATAGTATTGTTCAGTATGTTGAAGCGTGGTGATGTTTTTCAGCATTGATACTGCAAAACTTCCCTTTGGGATGTCATGGGTCTTAAGTGAAGTTGCATATTTATGCATTCTAAATTGGAATTGTATGAGTAATTTAAAAGTTTTAGGTTAAAGGTTTGACTTCAGTATTAATACTGAAAATGGAGAATTTGCTTCTGCTGTATTTATTTGTACCAGCTTTATAAAATACCCTGCTTGATTTATTAATCTCAGTCTGAAAGCTGCAGTAACAGGTAATTGGTTTTACAAATGTTCGATCTGTTTTAACAATTAGATGGTTTATGTCTTAGATCCTAAGTTAAAGCATGTTCTTATATCACTCCTCACTAACCACAGTTAATGTGTATTTTGTATTGTCTTGGTGTCTAATGGTCCCAGTGAGCTGTGTCAAGTTTTGAACAGCAATATTTTAAGGACGTTCTCTGGCCAAATCTCAGATGACATTTGCATAGCTGTTATCCCAGTTCCTGTTAAAGCCTTTCTGATAAAACATTCCTTTAAATCAGTACCCTTCAGGAAGTGGCTGTGTCATTAGTACACTGTATTACTTTCACATCGCAAATGTCATGGGTGATGAGCAGTACTTCAAGAAAAGTGTATCTTCACATAAAATAAAGCCCGTGACTCTTCTGAATGCTTTTCAGTAAGATTTGTCTCTGCGGAAACAAAAGGCAAATCATGTATCATCACCCAGTATTAGTGGATCTTTGTGTCTCTGTTCAGATGGGTTACAAAATTGTAAAGTAAAATTTCAGTTGTTAATCTCCTCAAAAGTGGTGCAAAGCTTATTTTTATGAATTCTTTCTTTACTAACGCAGGCAGCCAGCTGCCGGGGGCACTGCCTCTACTCCCAGAGCACAGAAGGCCATTGTGAATCATCCGAGTGCTGCCCTAATGGCATTAAGGAGGGGATCAAGAAACCTTGTCTTCAGAGATTTCACAGTTAGTATTGTTTGACTTAAGTATTAGATATTAATTGTTGCCTGTTACCACAGGGGTTTTACTTCTTTTCCTCTCTTTACTTTTGCAGGATGAGAAAGAGGGACCAATAACTAAACACATCCGATTAACAGCTGCCTTAATATTAAAAAATATTGGTAAATATTCAGAATGTGGTCGCAGGTAAGCATTGCATGATTCTTCTAATACCAGTGGGCAATGTTGTCTCTGTTTAGTACCAGACAATAGGCAGGTGTTAGTTAGCCTTTAGAAACACCAGTAGGTGTATCGACTGTACAGTTTCTCTGTTTAGTTCCCCACACAAGTTCTCAGCATTACCTTACCTAAGACAGTATTTGTGATCCAGGCTTTAGGAATGTGTCTGGTAAATTCAACAGGTTAAATTTTTGGAGACAGATGAGAGAAACCTTTGCTGCAGGTCTGTTCTTTTTCTTCCTGAAGGCAGTAGTGCAAGACTCTGAAAATTAATTCTTCTGTAAGCAACTTCCCATTTATCTCAACTTAAGAAGGGGGAGCATGAGCTCTCACAAACACATTAATAAGTTGTGGGGTCACACATAGTTGCATTCCATACTTCCTGCCTCTCTGTTGCTTTCCTGTCCATACTTGAGTTAACTAATAAATGAGACTCTCAGCTTTCC